>NC_041390.1:60804229-60819210 GCF_002162155.2 Triticum dicoccoides | reverse complement strand
GCCAAATGCATCAACTACACATTCACACATGTTACATCACGTACCCCATTGATCTAAAAAGCCCTCTCTTCACGTTTATTTCGCATACAACATTCCTTTTGAATAAAGTGTGGCCAAAAAATTATTTTAGAGTTTCTACATATATACAACATTACAAAGTTATATGGAGGAGTACGAACGCTAATTTGCATTGCATAGTGCCCACAATGATATTTATTCCGCACTGTGAATTTGTATATTTTTATACTATATACAAATTTACTCATAATAAAGAGAAACGAAGAGCATCTCTCTCTCCATCGCATACCCCCCCTGTACGCCCCTTTCACGTATGCACACAAAACTATCTCTAGGTCCTCGAAAAGTAAGCCCCCAGAAAATTCACGCATGTTTCATCTTTCTCTCGCGATATATGCAATGATGATCATTGTATTTGAAGCGAAAGCACGATACGTACATTGGACTTCAGAATCCACTCATTACGGTCACCATTTACGTTTAGTGGTTATTATGTAGTCACGGGCTCACCGTACAACTCTGTATTTGCTCACGACATGACTAGTTGACCAGTTAAACGCTCCACGTGGCACCTCTAGTGTTGCATCACATTATCTCACTACCATCGTGCCCACCTGTCGACTTGTATCTACTCTACATCTACACTCTTATAAAATACATAAAATACACTCTTATAAAAAACAGAGTTGGTGATGATGGTGTGCCTGACATCCTGCAATATAGGCCGTCCGATTTACATCTGACGGATAGGAAAGAAACTATGGCAATTTTGCAAAAAGGTACCCACACACCTCTCCACATTTGCAAATAAGGCCTTCCCTCGTTCATCCTTTTCTCTCACAAGATAAACAAGTCATACAAATGCATCTTGATGTTACATGCAACGCACGGGCATCTTGCTAGTAAGAATGAAAACAAACGACAACACTACAAGAAATATGTCAACTTGTGACCACCACTATTGGTCACTGAAAGGTCATGGTTTTTCATTTGCGATCTTTTTGTGACAAAAACAGAAGGTCAAAAGCTGGCGGTCATAAACTGACTATAGCGACCTTTCTTCTGGAATGGTCGAAGACGTTTACGACCAAAATAAGCCTATTGTTCTGTTTTGGTCACTAGCAACCTCCCCAGGCCACGTAGGCATCCAGCGTGGCAAGCTGATGTGGCACAAGATTCAGCCCGGTCCAATTCGGTTTTCTACATGGGCCTAGCCCATTAATTCAGCCTTTCTATATATTTTTTTCCTGTCAATTTTTGGTCAGACTTCATGGGCCAAGCCCAACAATTCAGTCTTTTATTTATTTCTTGGTTGTGGCCTTTTAACATTTGTTTGGGCCTAGGCCATTATATTTTGTTGCTGGTCCCACCAATCAGATGGATACCACTTGTCATAATCTCACACATTAGACCCACGTGACAGAAAATTCAAAAGTGATTTCATAAGTGGGCTCCATGAATCAGGTTCCATTTCACACGCTTTGAAACCACATAATGAATATTTCAAACAGAACATAACAAATGTAGTTCGTCAAAGAAGGATAAATAAGTCAACTACAATCTGTACATAGTCTATTACAATATTATTCAAATCTTTCCAGTCTATTACACATAAGACAGAACATATAACTCTTTGCTACACGGCTTAGAACTTCAAATATACTTCCTAGTTCACTTTGATGGAGCTCTTGTAAATGAGATGAAACACCATTTTCGGGTATGTTTGTAGACGCTAAACCAAGATATCTAACAATAAACCAAAAGAGTTAGAAAAAAATAAAAATAAATATACAAAGCAGATAGGGACTAAATCCTGAAGTATATGTATATGTAACAACCACAACGAATAGCTAGTTAAGAGCAAAATAGAATAATCTTACAACAGAATATAACCACACATCACCTCTATCTATTCTGTGTGTATAAGTAAAGAAAACTATGTACCAAAAATTATATTATGGGACAGAGGGAGTAGTACATATGATTACTTTCAGGTTATAATTTTTCTTCACCTACAGTCTACTCCTATATTCAGGGAACCTTAGTCAGGTATCACTAGTGAGCATAGAACAAAATAAAACAAAATAAAGGTGTTGGCTATATAAGTTAAGACTATTCACGGCTTTTTAGAATGTACAATAAACCAACAAGGACTTACAAGTTGCAAATAATCAAAACTTAGTAGCCACTGAACCTTGCAAAACACATATTGTGGCATAGTTCATCGAAAAGAAAGATGATCGCAATAACAATTAACAAGATTATGGTGGCCAGAAGACCACCACCACAGATGCATCTTAACAAGATTGTGATCGCAATAACAATAACAATTAACAAGATTGTGATGTACGCTATCAGGGAAGAGGGGGAGGGAGATGGAGGAGCTACCTACCACGATCGCAATGGAAGCAGAGGAGCAGACCCCTCCTGCCCCTCCCCCATGAGCAGGACAGGGCTGCCGGCTGGGCACGCCCCTACTCCTCCGCCTCCTTGATCAGGAGACCCCCTTCCCCTACTGCTGCTTGGTGCGCCGCATCACTAGTCACCTCCTCATGCAAGAAGTACACAATAAATAGACAGATGGTCAGTGAGGTACATTTTCACAGCAACAGAAGCTTAAAATTAACAGAAATACACACATCAAATGAAGTCACTAAGATACTTAAGTGCACCACTTGGTGTACAATTATGTGGTATATAATTGCAACACATGAACCAAAAGAGGAATAACATCATCACCAAGAGTTTCTGATGATAAGCATAGCTCCCTACAAAAAAAGAACTAAGGGCATAGTGACTAAAGCATGCAGACCACAATATTCAAAGCAGAAGCAAGCAGGCAGTATGAGCTACCTACTGGCAAAGTATAAAACCTATATAGTATAAATGAATCAAGAAAACAATAAGTGACAATGAGAACTGCATACTAATGCACCAGATGATCAACATCAAGCGTAGTATATTCACATAAGTTTGCTTATTCGGTAAATTATTGTATACAAATAGCTTCAGTTGAAACTTATAAAAAGATTAAGCACTTTCAACTGCCAGATCTAGACCCATAGTCTGCATGTTGCAACGTGACATTCCTAGAAGCATACAATTACAGAACAGAAGAAATTTTAGTTACCCAGGTACCCACGACACAACCCCACTACATCTGAAACACCTCTTGCTAATCAATAATCCAAGACAAGAATTAACGCAATAGACATACAGGTATGGTAAGGTCACAGAAACAGGGGCAAAGCTGGTGGTTTGCTTAATCTTGGTTCAGTTACTTACACAGTTAAGAGGAAAGAGAAAATGAAATTCGTTATCCTACTTGTACAATTCATACCAACCATGCGATTTCCTTAACACCAGGACAGACAGTTACAGGAACAAGAGCTTGCTCCTGACTGCATGTGACGATCAATCTAACTAACTACATCCTCACTTGCATCAGTTCTATGACTACACAGCTACCATTGCTTGTATAATCTACATGCAGGAAAAAGGTACTCCTCTCGCAGAGCACACACCATCCATCCAATTAACTCAAGAGGCTAGATTCTATCGCCCTTCCAGATTTCACGCGGGCACACAGCAGCCTCCGCAAAAATGATCTAGGGCGCCAGATCTCAACTGGCGGATGGAAATCAAAGGCCTAACGAATAGGCCGCCAGATCCCGCGCGGATCGAGAGACGAAGGAGGGGAAGGGAACAGGGGGGCTCACCGCTGTCACCGATGAGGAGGAGCTTGATGAGGTAGTCGTAGTCGGCTCGAGCCCTAGCCGACGGCGCCGCCATCGCACCCTAACTCCTGGGCCTGTCAAAAAACTGTGGCGAAATTAAAATCAGATCAACACGGCGAATGGGGGCGAGGCGAACGGCGCAACGGACCGAGCGAGGCGGGGACAGCGTCGCGCGCACGCATGCTCCGATGTGGCGGTGGCGGTGGAGCATAGAGCCCCGCGGGCAAGGGAGGCAGAGGAGCATCGGAGGAGGACCTCGGGCTTCTCTTCTGTCGTGCGCGGGTGTGGAGTGGCGGCGATGTGAGAGCCCCACAGGCCGCGAGGTTGGTCGAGGACGAGGAAGACGAGGGGAGAGTGAGGGCAGCGGTAGAGGTGGGTGGCGGGAGGTTCTGAGGGGTGGGTGGCGGCAACGTGGGGGATCTGCATCGGGGAAGAGGGGGGAGGGAGAGAAAGAAAGAAAGAAAGGAGGAGGGGGTGGATGGAAAACGGGGGAGAACAGAGCTAGGGTTTCGCCTCACGTGGGGTTGGTGGGGGAGGCGAGGGGTGAGAGCCGCCATTGGATCCGGGAGGATCCAATGGTGTTTCGTGCATGATCCGCGTGTCTGGTCCACGGACCAATCAGAATGCAATACAACATTATGACCAATTAAATTGGTCGTGATAGATTTAAAAATAAGTTGTTAAAATCATGTAAGCTATTTTATGATCACAGAAATTCAAAAAAATAAAAGACCTTCTCATTCTGTCACCAATTGTGAACTACCTTTCAGGAAAATAACAAACATGGAATGGCAAGCAATGTTGCCTAAGAAAGTTTTCATTTTCTTTGCACGAAAAAATCATTTTTCATTTTTCAAGTGCCCAAAATGAGTTTTTTGTGAAGAACCTACCAAATAATTGTTGCAAAATTGGACCAAATCAATTTTCTAAAATACTAGGACATATTTAATGCACAATTGACAAAATGGTTGGGTGTAAAAAGGTTTGATCCACCTCTCGTGAAAAAGACAAATTCCTGCCGATTCAGTTGGAAGCGGGTCAAATTTGAACTGTAGCTGCCTTGTAGTTTGCTCTTTATTTTTTCCAAAAATCATTTCTAGGTACATAAGTACCTATTTAATCAGAGAAACACCAAAAAAATTCCAAGATTCAACCACTAGCTAGGAACGGTCATTCTCGCCGTTTTGACCGCATTTTGAAATGGGCATAAAAAATTCAAAAAAAATCAAAACATTGGGAAACCTTCGCATTGTGTCATTATATGTGGCCAAGTTCCTAGGTAAAATAAAAAACTTGTAATACGGCAATTATTTTTAAAAAGTGTTCTCAGAAACGAGCTATCACGTGTGGAGATCAATGGCTTTCAAGCCAAATGATCAATCTTATGGCCACATCCATGGCATAGTTTGTTCAAATGATCTCATATTGTGCACAAGGGTGCATATTGGAATGGCAAACAATGTTGCCTAAGGAAGTTTTCATTTTCTTTGGACGAAAAAAACCATTTTCCATTTTTGAGTGCCCAAAAGGAGGTTTTTTTGTGAAGGACCTACCAAATAATTGTTGCAAAATTTGACCAAATCAATTTTCTAAAATACTAGGACATATTTAATGTACAATTGACAAGATGATTGGGTGTAAAATGTTTTTATCCACCTCTCGTGAAAAAGACAAATTTCCGCCGATTCAGCTGGAAGCGGGTCAAATTTGAACTGCAGCTGCCTCATAGTTTGCTATTTATTTTTTCCAAAAATCATTTCTAGTTACATAAGTACCTATTTAATCATAAATACATGGTTTGGTGGCGATACGTCGAGGTTTGGGTGGTGGCCGAGGGCCCCTACTCTAGAGCGCGTAAACTCGCATGCCCGCCGCGTGGTCACCGCGTGACCGTGGTGTTGCCATGTTTTTTGGGTGGCCTAGGCATGTCTAGTGGGTTGGGCACTCCCCAAGTAGGTGCCAGGAAGAAAATTACAACATAAGATTCTCACGAGGAGACCGATCGATGCTCAAACATGAATTAGCAGCCAAGTATTTGATTAGCGGTACGGGAAATGTACATGGCTAATGGGCGTAAGTTTTGGCTGAGGATGATCAGTTACTAAGAAGACTGTCTTCACAAATTTTCAGCTCAAAAGGAGGAGCCTAGGTGGTACTTGCTTTGCAAACTACCACACTGGACATGACTACGAATGTTGAAGCTCGGCTCAAAATAATAAATGGATTGAGCTGGCATTTGGTGGAGGATGGTTATTTGGGCATAGGAAAGCACTGTAGAAAATGGATACTATTTGGACATGCCAAAGTGGTACTTCCTTCACAAACTGTTGTTCTGAACGGAATAGAAAAATGAATATTTTTGAATTATTTTTGAACTAGGCAAGGAAGGTTTTTACATATTTGACAAAGATATGGCCCAAAGAATTTATGAGATTTTTTTGGGAATTTTGAGAATGACAGAAATATAGGTTGCTTCACAACCTAGGGCAAAAACTGCCACATGGACATGACACATAGGCAAAACTGATGAGATGGCGCCTAGTCATAGCAACCCACCACAATTTACAAGGCTATGACCATCTATATTGGTCGTTAACAACTAGAAATAAGGCAGCGGACTAGCGCTGTTTGCTTTATGACCATTTCCTCTAATGAAATTATGACCTTTCTGACCAAAATGGTCGTTATGGTTTAGGGTTTAGAGCCCCCCAGACAGCTTTTGACCAATTGGTCTAAAATGGTCATAAATTTATGACCAATTCTTCGAGGATCACTGACATAAGGTCATAAGTTGACATATTTCTTGTAGTGCAAAAAAATATTTGGACGGTGGTTCAAAGTCATGACCGCGGGCACAGTGGACAAGGTGGCCTTGTATCGGTATGTTGAGCCGTCTGTTTTAACACACAGGAGCTGGTGTGGTGATTATACACACACGCACACATGCACACGAACTGCATCCACGCAACACTCACACACACATGCACCCACGCATGCAACACTCACACGTACACACGCAACCACGCACGCGCGCAACACTCACACGCACGCACGCAACACTCACACGCACACACGCACGCATGCATGCACACACCAGTACACCACACGACCAACACACACTCTCACGCTCAAGTGCTCAACCTACACGTGCATGCGCACACATCAGGCCCTAACAGACACATGCACAACCAGGTGATTCCCGCGCACGGGTTGGAGCCTTGTCACGCCTGCGTAAATTTGTGTTTATCTGACCTTTTGCCTATGCGAACTGACAGGTGGGACCCACAACGAACGTGGTCAATTTAACTAGTCAACATGGTGCCACGCAGACTATTTGGCCAGTCAACAGAGTGCAATCCGATGCTGAGTTGTGAGCAAGTGACCGTATAATCACCACAAAACGTATATAGTGACTGTAATCAGCTTATTCTGAAGTTCGGTGACCGTATTACGCTTTTCTCTCTGTAGGCCCTCCAAAACTACATCTCTACACGTTCTCGCATGTTACATCTAACAACTATGCAATACAGCACTACTACTACACTCTAACACAATAAATCATATGTGTTTTTAGTTTTACTAGATATCATATTGTTCCTTATAATTATTATGTTTGCATACATTAAAATTGCCTTTGAAATGTATGGCCAGTACCATCTACCACGCGGGAAAAATCCCGCCCTTTCCTGTTTAATCGGGTTTGTATCGATGGATCGTGCGAAACAGCAAAACTATAGTACTATACAGTACAAGTGACAGTTCACTGGGTCGTCGTGTCGTCTACTCCTCCGTCGTAAGAGTGGAGCGCTCGCTTTCATAAATCTTCTAGTACCTTTCGCCGACATGTGGGACATCAAGCTACCGGGTCCACGTGCCATACCGGAATACAGTGCAGAGCAGCCGGGGTGAAGCACCCCAGTCATGGCGCCAGCGTAGTAATGAGCAATGAGGCGTCAAATCACAAAGCTGCACCTTTCCTGCAGTTAAGTTGGAGGGACGAAGATACCATCATTTCACTCGTTGCTGAATCCGCTTCTCCCTCATCTTTTTCAACTTAACCACGTGTTGCTTCTGCCGTTGTTCTACCTCATGTGGGATGCAGATCGGCTTGGTAAAGCACTGACACATGGGACTGCATGTTAGCAAACCGCCAAGATAACGTCCTCCGAAAATAAGAAGCCTAATCCTAGACTTACAAAGGGCTACGTAGCTGCTACGTATACTTTCCATCTAATCTATATATGCCCCCCCCCTGATTTTCAGGTGGGGTGGGCCTAATCCTCTCCTTTAATCCAATCAAATAGTCCCACATCACATCAGTTCATAACTTTATGTAAACCATTACATGGATGTAGCATTTCTCAAATAAGAAACCTCCCCCGCCATCCGCGCGGAAAAATCACCTCCTTTTTACTAATCTCGATTCTATAATGTTTTAGATCAATACAATCAAGATTTGTATAGATAGCACATAGGAGCAAAACCAAGTGGTACGGTTAAGGGCATCCACAATGTGTAGCCAAATGTGAAAATAGCTTTTGGCATCGTGGGAACCATTGTGGACGGTGGTGCTAAAGCCAAAAAGATGGAACTGAAGCTCCCTGATTGATTGATTGAAGGAATAGAAAAATGCAATGTCTCTCCTCTTTCTCCCATGCTTGGACGCATGTAGTACAGTATAGAGCACATAGTCTACTCCCCTGTCCCTTCTATCACAAATCACAAAGCAGTGAGGCGTCAAATCACAAAAGCACGGACAAAGCAACCATCATTTCACTCTTAAGTGACTCCGCTTCTCCATCGTCTTCTTCGAGAAGCCATCTCACTGCATTAGTTACTCCTAGTAGTACAAGTAAAGGACTTCCTGGATGCAAATAAGGCGGTTGTCTCGGCTTGCAGGCGGCACTTGCGAACAACTTACCGTGGTCTCCCTCAATGGTGTTCTCCGTCAAATGCACTTCGCCAAACCACCCAAAAAAATATCGTCGACGTCACCGCAATGGGGAAGGAAGTCAAATATAGTTACTACCTCCATTTTTTTTGTACACAAGGCCAGTATATCAAAATTACAATTTGCAAAGGGCCACTAACACTAATCGAGGCAAAATTGATGGGGTTAGCAACCAATGACATTAATATCCCCTACATGCATGCGGAAGTGAGAAGGTTGGTTTGCATGGCGCTGCATTAATCAAGCGATGAGGAGTGAGATGGTTAGCTCTTTGGTCTTTGGAGAAAAAAATACGCATTAATTGACACGTGAAACGAGGATTTGTATCGATTAAATCCCGCGAAGGAAAACCCAGCCTTTCTTTTTTTAACACTAGTACTCCTAGTACGTACGTACTTATCCTGTTTGGGTCTAGGCCTTGCATTGCCAAACTTCGCGACACAATTTTGCCAAGCTTGCCTAAAGTTTCAAAATGAGAAGGAGGTCCACTTGCGCACGGCTATCGCGGTCGCACCGCACCCTCACACGGTCGCTCCTGCACGCCGCGGTCGCACCGCACCCTCACACAGTCGCTCCTGCACGCCGCAAACCCAACCAAGGGAATGCACCCTCACTGACACGTGTGGTTGCATGTGAACACACCAAACTCAGCCATCCTACGCTGACACATAATTTTGGTTTCATAGAGTATGTTTATCCAACCGCATGTTGGGCAGTATCCGTACGGCCCGTGCGGTGGTCTATTGGGGAAGAAGAAGAGGTGAGGAAGAAGGAAAGAAGGGTTAGGAGACGTATGATATTCATCCAACCGCCTGAAATGGTAGACTAACCCAAGTCAGGCGACTTGCATAACAAATATATGATTTTACACAGCAAAAGATCCATAAAAACAACAACATAAAGAAAAATTATCACTGCTCGCGGAAAGAGACGACCTCGTCGTCTTTGGCTGCCGGCGCGAAGCAGCCGACGTGTGTCTCTGCACCGTGGTTGTCCTCGGCCTCTAGCTACTCGTTCAAGCGGAGCGTGCGGGCGCTCTGCACGGACGAGAGCACAGCCCGGTTCAAGTCGAGGACGTCTGGTTCTGCCTGCAGGAGGGCCTCGATGGCAGCGGCATCCGCGCGCTCCGCGTCGAGTCGAGCCTCCGCTGCCCGGTTCAAGTCTAGGACGCACGGTTCTTACAATTTGCAAAGGGCCACTAACACTAATCGAGGCAAAATTGATGGGGTTAGCAACCAAGGACATTAATATCCCCTACATGCATGCGGAAGTGAGAAGGTTGGTTTGCATGGCGCTGCATTAATCAAGCGATGAGGAGTGAGATGGTTAGCTCTTTGGTCTTTGGAGAGAAAAATACGCATTAATTGACACGTGAAACGAGGATTTGTATCGATTAAGTCCCGCGAAGGAAAACCCAGCCTTTCTTTTTTAACACTAGTACTCCTAGTACGTACGTACTTATCCTGTTTGGGTCTAGGCCTTGCATTGCCAAACTTCGCCACACAATTTTGCCAAGCTTGCCTAAAGTTTTCAAAATGAGAAGGAGGTCCACTTGCGCATGGCTATCGCGGTTGCACCGCACCCTCACACGGTCGCTCCTGCACGCCGCGGTCGCACCGCACCCTCACACAGTCGCTCCTGCACGCCGCAAACCCAACCAAGGGAATGCACCCTCACTGACACGTGTGGTCGCATGTGAACACACCAAACTCAGCCATCCTATCGCTGACACATAATTTTCATTTCATAGAGTATGTTTATCCAACCGCATGTTGGGCAGTATCCGTACGGCCCGTGCGGTGAGGAAGAAGAGGTGAGGAAGAAGGAAAGAAGGGTTAGGAGACGTATGATATTCATCCAACCGCCTGAAATGGTAGACTGACCCAAGTCAGGCGACTTGCATAAGAAATATATGATTTTACACAGCAAAAGATCCATAAAAACAACAACATAAAGAAAAACTATCACTGCTCGCGGAAAGAGACGACCTCGTCGTCTTTGGCTGCCGGCGCGAAGCAGCCGACGTGTGTCTCCGCACCGTGGTTGTACTCGGCCTCCAGCTACTCATTCAAGCGGAGCGTGCGGGCGCTCTGCACGGACGAGAGCACAGCCCGGTTCAAGTCGAGGATGTCTGGTTCTGCCTGCAGGAGGGCCTCGATGGCAGCGGCATCCGCGCGCTCCGCGTCGAGTCGAGCCTCCGCTGCCCGGTTCAAGTCTAGGACGTACGGTTTCGCCTACAGGAGGGCGTCGATGAGAGCGGCATCCGCATGCTCCGTGTCGAGTCGAGCCTCTGCCGCCCGGTTCAAGTCCAGGACGTCCGGTTCCGCCTGCAGGAGGGCCTCGATGGCAGCGGCATCCGCGCGCTCTGCCTCAAGTTGAGCCTCCACCGCCCGGTTCACATCCACGACATCCGATTCCGCCTACAGGAGAGGCTCGATGGCAGCGGCATGAGCGTGCTCCGCGTCGAGTTGAGCCTCTGCCTCCCGGTCCTCCTTTAGTATCGCCATGTTGAACCGCTGGTCCGCCTGCACCATGGGGGACCCGGACGCCGACACGAAGTCGACGTCCATCGTCTCATACCCATCGGGGGCCTTCTGCGCCGCGACCTCCGCCATGAACATTGGATCAGCTTCCTCCTCCTTGTAGCTTGGATCCAGAGAACTCGGGGATTGGCCCACCGCAAAGTGAGCTTGGGAACGGAGGTCTGTGGCACTGACCGCCGCCGCGATTTCTGCACGGTGCTCCGGCGTCAGCATCTTGTAGTAAGTGATCTTGCGGCGCACCATGGCTTTCCGGCGAACTAGGGGACGCTTGATGCGGGCTAGGGGATCAAAAGGTGGGGGAATGGGCTGGAGATTTGGTGTGGTTTTAGGGCAGTGGCTGGCGTAGGCCGAGCAGCGAAGGTTCTGGTGTGAATAGTGGTTCCGGTGACGACCGGTCAATCGGTTTTGGCTGTACATCGCTCTTGTCGCGTTCGCGTTGCAGCCCGGCACGCTGGACCCACCATGTCGCTCACTGAATGGAATGCACTTCGTCTTGAGTTTTCGCTCGCTTGTGGGACCACAGTTGAGAGCAAACCGACGTCCCTCCCCCTACCCCGCCTACATCATTTATTATACCACCACTCCCTCCGTTTTATGCGGAGTAAATAAAAACAGAGGGAGTATACTACGGATGAGGATCCCCTAACGTGGCCGAACCCATTGAGTAACTGACATGCGGGGCCTAGCAAGCATGGGGTCCACCAGTAAGTGACCGAAAGGGAGGGTAAGGCAGGGATACCTATGTCAGAGGCTCCACTTCCACTATACTGCTTTGACCAAATGTTAGAGTAATAATAAATGACATGCAACTTACACAAATGTTAGAGTAATAATATATGACATGCAACTTACACAAAGCATACAGGGTCTAATGCGTTTTTCAAGGCTAACTTTGACCAAATGTTAGAGTAATAATATATGACATGCAACTTACACAAAGCATACGGTCAAATTCGTATGTGAAAGGAGTTTCCAATGATATAATTTTCACATTATACATCTCATGTACTATTAATCTTATCAATAGTCAAATTGGAAACCATCTCGAGTACAAATCTAGGAGTACGTATGAATCTAACAATATTGATTGGGCATTGTTGAATGTTGATACCTTTTTGATCATAGTAGATATACTTTGACTACACATAAAACTTATATGTAAACTAGAAAGGATAGGAGGGAGTATATTGTACATTCAAAAACGAAACGAACATTGAATACCCTTTATATATGATTTGCGGATGCTATGATCACCAGTTCAAAATTTTGAATCCGCCTTAGGTATCACGTGCCCCCACTCATTCCCTCTCAATTTCATCTCGGGGTCCGGAGATCTATTGAAAGAGGACTAGGGTGGGTACATGCGAATGATACTCGGCGGAATGTTCAAATGAGGCATGCGGGAGGATGGACTCGACTGGAGGGCGACATGATCGATGGAGAAGAGGGTTGGAGAGGAATGAGAAATAAGCAAACGCCACATGATTATACTTGAACGGCTCAAATAAACAATAAGTTGTCTCGCTTGGCCTACATAGTGAAAGGCCTAATGCGCAACGCGGAGCACTGACGCTCGAATATGGCCGGGAAAACAGGGAAACAGACATGCGGGGCACACCCGTAGGGACGACGTAGCGCATACTAGTCCAATGGAGGAGCTGGCCCACGACCTCCTCGCCACCGACAACCATTCATGTGGGTCGTTGGGGCCAACAACGAGGCACAGCTCCAGCACCGCCTCTGGACACGACGACTGCAGTGAGCGACACGCTCATATCGTTGCTAGACACGGTCGGTTTCAGTTTGCCGAGATTGGCATTAGTGTTGTGGCACGACCAACGGTATGTTTGGTTTGTGCCCATGGTTGCCCCATCAAAGCATTGGGTAGCCAAAATTTTGGTTGAGGTGCCCATGATTTGGCCGACATTGGCAAGAAAAATGAACTTGAGTTGGCTAGAGTTCATTGGCATGCCAAAGAAATGGCAACCATCCAAACAAAGACCAATCTTTGGGTCATCACCAAAATTTTGGTTGAGGTATTGGTTGCCCATGATTTGGCCGACATTGGCAAGAAAAATGAACTAGAGTTGGCTTGAGTTCATTGGTGTGCCAAAAAAATGGCAACCATCCAAACAAAGACCAATCTTTTGGTCATGACCAAAATTTTGGCAAGGTGCACTTTGGCCACAATCCAAACACACCCCAACACCCGGCTCGTCGAGGATGCATGGGGCGCCGCGACACATCCGCGGAGTGGTGTAGTGCGGCCAACTGCATCCTCTGGACCTGAGACCATGCCGGGTCGTCTTGCTTTTTCAATGACATGCGGGGATCGCATGTGAGCAAAGGGCATCTCCAATGTTGCCACGACCGCAGCTGACTACCCTGGCACACCAAAACCCTCGTCCCTCGCGTTGTCGCGCGGTGCATTCCCAGCCGGCGCCAGCTGCCCACATTCATGTTGTTCGATCGTATGTCGTCATTAAGAGGCTTGGTGCCCGCGGAACCAACTCCGGCGACTTAATGACGCACCCGGACGCTTGGCCTCACCGGAATGCGCTACTTAAAGCGGCAACGCCCAGCTAACCTCCACACCATAGAGCATCGTCCTCCTACCTGGAACCACATCCGCCAAGACCGCAAGCGCGAACGCTCTGCGGGAGAGCTTGTCTTCGGGGATGGAGCTCGAGGTTGCTGCCCTCGCTCAAGTCGCCGCACAAGCGGTGGCCATGCTGGCGGCCCACGACAGGAGCACCGTCAGCCACGCATCCTACTTGCCGTCATCCAACGTCCGGCACCGCCGAGGTCGGGGACTCTGAGGATGAGTAGGGCATGGGAGGCGGCAGGGCATGGTGTGCCAACTGGCCGGTCCGTCTCTCGTGTTCTACTTTTCCTCGCCGGAGACCGCACCTTCACTTCACGGGTCTTGAACCCCGCCTCCGTACATGGAGATCACAGATGGAGGACATCGGTCGCCACCGTAGAATAGGTTTAGGGTCGGGTTTCTTTTATTTTTTTGTCCTATAAAAGTTCGAAATGTAATGAAAATCTGTCGTGTTTGCATTAATCTTGGCCGGTGTATATGAACTTTCACAATAATATACATATTGTAGGAGTACTACCAAGATGCCCGTGCGTTGCACGGAAGATCAAGATCTTGTGGAAGAAAAGGATGAACGAGGGAAAGCCTTATCTGCAAATGTGGAGAGGAGTGCGGGTAAATTGTCATAGTTTCCTTCCTATCCATTAGATATAGATCGGACGGCCTATATTGCAGGATCGGACACATCTTTCTACATCTACGGGAACCTATGAAAGGGTTAACGTAAATTGCCTCTCTCTCTCTCTCCTCCCCTGATTTTCATGGTGGTGGGCCCCTCCCTCCCCCCAATCTACAATCAACAGCTCACACATTTCACATTTTAGTTGGTATTACCGGATTACTAGTAGTAGTATCGATGGATCGCGCGAAGCAACATATTTTTTTTTGAGGGGGCAAAGCACCTAGTTTAAAAGGAAAAAATGCGGTACACTCATAGCACTCCTGTCGCGGTCGCATTGCACCCCACACATGTTCGGTCCTGCACACGGCTTACGCAAACGGGATGCGCTTCGGCTTGCCTCTTCAATGACACGTGGCACTGCACTTGGAGAAACCGACCATGCGCCAAACTCCCCCCGCCCACCGCGCGAAAATCCTCCCCTCCCCCCCCCCACACCCAAAAATTCCCC
>NC_041390.1:60794537-60803920 GCF_002162155.2 Triticum dicoccoides | reverse complement strand
TGTCCCCCTCCACTCCATTCGCTCCGCCAAAGCCGCCCTCCCTGCCGCGCCGATACGTCGGCGCCGCGGTTCGGCGATCCTCTCTCTCCCACAGTACGCTCTCGTAGACTGCCGTCCTCTAGCCGCGCCGCCACCTCTGGCTACGTTCTTGTGAAGGCGCACGGCGGTCAGCGCCGCCACCGCTGGTGACGTTCATGTGGAGACGCACGGCGGTCAGCTTCTCCCATGGTACGCGCATTCTAGACTGAGGCCCTGTTCATGTCGTTGTAGCGCTGAATGTTAGCTGATAGACGCTGTTAATCTCACTGTTTGCCAAAGTAGTTTACTGTCAATATGCTCTGCTTAAGAAGCTTCCTTGCCCTGTTCTGCACTCAATCTGCTTAGCTGAGATGGCATGCCAAGGCCGATTAGTTGCTAAAATATCCTGCCATATATTTATTGTGACATAGATTGCCATGGTCTAGTAGCCAATCTGTTAGCTGAAATAGCTCTACACTGTTTTATACTCGATCTTTGTTGCTGCGATGGCCTTCGATAGTTCGATGGCTGTGTGCTCGGCCTCATTGACTGCTGAAACAGCCTGCCATAATTTGGCACTCAAATCTGTTTGCTGAATTAGCTTTACATATATTTCGTTACTTAGATCTGCTCGTCCAAATATCTTGCCATGGCTTTAGACATCGACCTAGGTATTTTTTCTCTGGACTTCATAAAAAAGCATATATGTTTTTCTTGTAATATCTAGTAGAAGAACTAATTTGTATGTCTAACAGATGGACAGGACTTGGATAACTTCTGCTTGAAGATTCTCCACTGCATATGTCGAGGGGGTTGAAAACTTCATGAACTTTATTAGAGCTGAGTACGGTGGTCCAAAATCAGATGTGATCTGCCCGTGTAGCAGTTGTATGAATTCAGTTACAATACCCCAGTCAACTGTGCAAAATCATCTACACTTGTATGGGATGTTGGTCACATATACTAGGTGGGTTCATCATGGTGAAGCTGCGAACGTCAATGTTATTGACTACGTGGAAGCAGAAGATCACCATCTTGATCTGCCTGATGCTCAGGTGGAAGAGGAGGAGGAGGTGGTGGTGGCGGAGCCAGTGAGTTTGACCAACATTGAAACAATGCTACGAAATGCTCGTGCATTCCGTGAACTTTCACCTGCAGAAGAAAAACTGTGGGCCCGCATGTTGGAACAATGCAACGTTGTTGTCACCCCAGGAAATAAGCTATCAGTATTCTCAGCTATGGCCACCTTTCTTTAGGTGAAGACATCTGAGTGGATGACCAACAAATCGTTCGATGCGATGTTGGCTGCTTTCCGTGAATCTTTCCCAGATGCGTCTGAGCTGCCACACACCTACAGTAAAATGAAGAATTTCCTTTATGCAGTTGGAATTTGATATGATATGATCCATGTTTGTAAGAATAATTGTGTTCTGTTCCGGAAGGATTATGCCAACTTAAGTGAATGCATGAAATGCAAATCATCAAGATGGAAAGATGGCGATGCTGTGAAGAGGATTCCTCATAATGTTCTGAGACATTTTCCAATTACACCAAGATTGCAGAGGTTGTTTCATGATGCTGAAACAAGAGAGGATGTACTGTGGCATTCTAGGAACCAGGAGTACAGAGATCAGAATGTAATGAGCCATCCATCTCATGGTAGTGAGTGGAAAAGCTTCAATGATAAACACAAAGAGTTTGCTACTGACCCGAGAAACATTAGACTTGGCTTAGCTTCAGATGGATTTAACCCATTTGGCCACCAGAGCGCCACATATAGCATGTGGCCAGTGCTTGTTATCCCTTACAACATGCCTCTAAATGTCTGCACCAAAGAATCAAACTACATGATGGCCTTGCTCATCCCAGGTCCAAAAAGTCCTGGAAAGGATTTTGATTTGTTCATGGAGCCTCTTATGGAGGAACTTCAACAACTATGGAAGGGTGTTCTCACTCGAGACCTATATAGCAGCCCACCAGCTGATTTCTTTCTGCGTGCTATTATAATTTGGTGCATCCATGATTATCCGGCTTTGGGCACTATGTCAGGGCGAACGACACATGGTTACAATGCATGTGTTTGCTGTGATAGGAATCCGCTGTCATACACAATACTTAGCAAGATCTGTTACATTGGACACTGCCGTTTCCTTGCCAAGGACAAGCCGCATCCTAGAAAATACCGAAGACATGTGTTCAATGCAAAGCATGAAAACCGTGATGCGCCAAAGAGGCTCACCGCCGATGAGTTGCAAGTGGAATTAGAGAAGGTTAGGCATATTACACCAGGAAACCATCCTGGTAATGGTAGTGGGAAAAGGAAGTGTGGCAGGGTAGAAGAGAGATTATTGTTTACCCGCAGGTCCACTTTGTGTGACTTGGAGTATTGGAAAGATTTGGATCTGCGGCATAATCTTGATGTGATGCACATCGAGAAAAATATATGTGACAACATTATCGGCACACTTCTTAATATTGAAGGCAAGACGAAAGATACCTTAAAATCTAGGATTGATTTGACACACCTGGGTATCAGAAAGGATTTGCAGGTGCAAGATGAAGGTAAACCACGGGATATGGCACCAGCTGTGTACGTCTTGGACAAGGTAAAAAGAAAAGAATTCTGCGAGGTCCTGTCACGTGTGAGATTCCCACATGGATTTGCTTCCAACCCTGAAAGAAGAGCCAGTGCAGATGGAAACAAGGTACAAGGGTTGAAAACTCATGACTGCCACGTCCTACTTCAAAGGGTTTTACCTGTTATCCTTAAAGGATTGGGCCGCCCTGACTTATACAAAGCAGTTGCAGAGTTGGGACAATTCTTCAGGGAACTCTGCAGTAGGAATATCAGGATAGATGCTTTGGAGCGTCTTAGAGACAAGATACCAACTATCCTATGCGACCTTGAGAAGATATGTCCTCCAGCCTTCTTTGATGTGATGGTGCATTTAGCTGTTCATCTACCTAATGTGGCACTACTTAGAGGTCCAGTACAGTATGGCTGGATGTACCCTATTGAAAGGCGGCTAGGCACTTTCAAGGGCTATGTTAGGAACAGAGCTAGACCCGAGGGTTCCATTGCAGAGGCCTACATTGCTACAGAAGCATTGACATTCTACTCAAAATACATTGAAACAGCTGATCAGCTTAGCAAAGAGGTGGGTGAAGACAATCCCGAGCTCAATGTTTTTGATTATTCTGTTCGAGTTACAGGGAAGAGTTGACAAGAGGACAAACCTAAAGATTTGGACAAAATGGTTTGGTATGTGTTGAATAACTGTCCTGAGATACTACCTTATATCAAGTAAGTGCAGTACTGCAGCTTATACATCGTAATCTATTAAACTTGCAGCACATTCTTATATATTTAGATGTTTGACGCGATCACTATGTTGTGCAGCATCTACAAAGAGGAGTTACTGCCGCAAAATCCAAGAAACATTGACAAACTGGTTATGGAAGGATTTGCAAAATGGTTCAAGAACCATGTAAGCTTTTGAAGTGCACTGTCAGTTTTTTTAATATATTGAGTACATAAGATGATCAGCTTGTCTATTTTCTAACCATAGGTTAAGAAGATGCGGGAGGATGGGCAGGCAGTTGATGATGCCCTTTACTCACTAGCAATGGGCCCTGATACTCGGGTAAGACATTATGAATCTTGCGTTGTTGGAGATGTGCGCTACAACACCCTTGCACGAGACGAAGGCAGGAAGACAAAAAATAGTGCCATCATGAGCACGGATACGTATGACAAAGAGACAACTGAAATGTATGCTAACATAACAGACATTATTCAGTTACAGTATATCTCCAGTTTCGATGATCATCGATGTGTGGGTCTGTTGTGTTGTCGTTGGTATAACCTGTTTTCTAGGATCGCAAAACCCAGAGCTAATGATTATTTCAAATCCATCAATGTCAAGGCGGCGTACCAGACCAACGAGCCTTTTATTTTGGCAAATCAAGCAACAAATATTTTTCTTGGAAGACACATTTGCACGTAGCGATGACTGGAGAGTATTGCAAAGGTTTGAGCAGAGGAATTCGTTTAATGAAGTTACACAACAAGATGATGCTTACACTGCTCCTGATGTACAAGATAACACAGATGTTCCTAATATCTTTGAGAACCATCACGTCAATGACGCCGGCGAAAAGATTGCTGTTGTGTTGTGGACATACAAGAGTTGATCAAGAAGAAGCCAACGTTCGAGGACGTTGAGGACGAAAAAGAAGATGACACCGTGGGGAATTATGATTCAGACTGATACACATGCCGAAGATGTTGACGCTGCTGCTGTGGATGATGATTACATTGCTTTTGTCGTATTTTCCTGTCAGAAGACGTTTTTTTATATACTATGTGAAATTGTGTTTGCTATGAAAACTGAAACCTGATGAACATGTTGTTTAGTATTTTGTTGTGAGAACATCACTTGTTATGTATGCTGATTTGTGTTTGGTGATTGTATGACAACTAAAACATGATGACATTGTTGTTTAGTTGTACTCATATTTGGTTGTGAAACTTGAATTTGATGACATAGTTTGATGTTGGACTGTTGGATTATGCCAACCTTGACCGTTGGATTGACATTCAACGTCTGTCGCGTTTCTTCAGTCTCTTCTTCCTCGAGCCGCCAAAGCCAAACCAGCGCTGGCGGGACCGCCTGCTCCCGCCTCCCACGGCTGGCTGTGATCTGCCCCGGCTCCTGTTCGTTCCCGTCCAAGGCCTCACCATTGTCCTCCGCCTTGGTTCGCTCGCCACGGTGCTGCCCTCCGGTGTTGTCAACATGGTCAACAACCAAGAGGAATAAGGAGATGACTGTACATGGTGAGGATGACAGTAGGGACCCAGCAGTGCGTGCAGTAATTTTGTTTTTCGGGACGGAGAAGGGTATCAGCTGGGTTGTGCGGGACCCGTGGCCCGTCTAGCCCAGGCTTTTATTTCATATGTTTAGCACATGACCAGCCCAGTTTGTTTCTTTCCTTTCTAAAAATTGCTAGCCAGCTATTTTTTTTGCAGAATAACCAACGTAGGCCTACTTGCTTTTCTACGCCCTGCTGGGCCGGAAATCTTTCAAGATGAGGAGGGATGCATTTTGCCCAGAAAATGGGCTATAAGTAATAAGAAATGGGCTATAAGTAATAATAAATGGGCTGTAAAATGAAAAAATACAACAAACAGACAATTAGTTCCAAAATATTGTTTTCTTTCAGATTTTGATATTTTAAATTTCATTGTTTTTGTGCGGGTAAAATTTCATTGAATTTAAATTAAGGTATATTTAGATTTAAAATTAATTTGAATCTGGCTAGAAATTTCGGGCTATATGCTGTTTGGGATAGATTTGGAGGCTGACTTGTGGGTCTACTAGGTTGACGTGTACTTTGGCTTTGTCAACTTAGTCCACAAATGATTCTAGCAGCAGTGACCATTGGATGTTAATCCAACGGCCATGCTGCTTCTTCAATATCTGATCTTCTTGCTCCAGCAGCCCAAACCAGCTCCGGTGGGACTGCCTGCTCCCGCCTCCCATGGCCAGCAGTGCTGCCGCACAGGCCGCGCCGTCCCACCATACTTCCTTGCTGGCCAGGCCATTCCTCTACTCACCAACACCTTGTGTTATTTTCCGGCGATGGCAGCCGGACCAGTAAACCCTCGTACTCCCCACCGTGTGGGCAACCATTGTCGAGTCTTCCCCGGCTCCATGTCGTTCCCTTCCTAGGCCTCGCCGTCGTCCATCGCCATGGTGCTCTCCGCGCGGCCTGGTCAACTTGGTCAACGAACGACATCCATCGGCCGTGGACTGTACACGCAAAATAATGATTCCTCCACCTGATAGCTAGGACCCACCGGAAGGGCCTCTGTATTTCGCGAAAAAATTGTTCCCCCTGCTGACATGTCGGACCCACCAGCTATATCTTCGCAAGCAAGGAAGTGCCTCCTTATTATGCACAAAAAAATGAATACCCCCTGCTAGCTGGGACCCACCATAGTGGGAGGATGACTTGCGGGCCAACAAAGTTGACGGGGACGGAGGGCTTTGTAAACTTAGTCAATATGAACGATTCTAGCTCCAGTGACCGTACGATGTCCATCCAACGGCCGTAGTGCTTCTTTAACCTCTGGTCTTCTTTCTCCAGCCACCCAAAGCAGCGCCGGTCGTGCCGCATGCTCCTGCCTCCCGTGGCCGGCTGTGCTGCCGCGGAGGCCTCACCGCCCCTACTATTCCCACCGCTGGTCAGGTCCTGCGGCGATGGTAGCCTCACACCGCAGCCAAACCAGTGAACCCTCGTACTCCTCTCCGCGCGGGCTTCCACTGCCGCGTCTTCCCCGGCTCCGCGTCGTCCCCTTCCTAGGCCTCGCCGTCGTCCACCGCCGTGGTGCTCTCCGCGCGGCGTGGTCAATGTGGTCAAGGAATGACTTCCATCGGAAGAGTACTGTACGTGGAGAGGCTGATAGCTGGGTCCATGGCCACAGCCAGTTTTTTTATGATTTGCCAAGTAAGTCGCTTTGTCATGCCTGTTGGGCTGCAAATCTTTCAAGACGAGGAGAGCTTTCATTCGGTTGGCCGAGAAAATGGCCCATCAGTAATGAGAAATGGGTTGTACATTTTTAAAACACATCAAACCGGCAATTAGTTTCAAATATCTTTTTTTTTCATTTCAAGATTTTAAATTACATTAATTTTTATGCATGGAGAATTTGTTGGATTTTATATTGATATACATTTATTTTTAAAATCAGTTTGAATGTGAGTCGAAATTTCGGGATTAAAAACAGTTTGGACCGCACCGAAATATGCAAAATTTCGTATAATTTTTTAACCGTGGCCACAATTTGGGCTGTAATGCTAACAAAAAGAATATGGGCTCCAAAAAAACCTTAAGAATTAGCAAATGGGCTGAAAATTATTAGAAATAATGGCAGATGGGATGTATGATGTTTTCCACAGATTTGAGGCTTTCCTAAAAAAAGGTTGACGCACAAGCAGTGACTGTTGGATGTCCATCCAACGGCCGTCGTGCTTCTTCAATCTCTGCTCTTCCTGCTCCAGCCGCTCAAACAAGCGCCGACGGGACTGCCTGCTCCCTCCTCCCCGCGACCGGCTGTGCTGCCACGCAGGCCTCACCGCCCCACCGTAATCCCATCGCTGGCCTAGCCATCCCTCTACTCACCCACACCTACTGTTATTCTCCGGCGACGGCAGACGAACCAGTAAACCCTCGTACAGTCGTACTCCCCTCCGTGTGGGAAACAACTGTCGAGTCTTCCCTGCCTCCGTGTCGTTCCCTTCCTAGGCCTCGCCGTCGTCCACTACCCTGGTGCTCTCGGCGCAGCCTGGTCAACGTGGTCAACGACCGACATGCATCTGAAGTGGACTGTACGTGGAGAGGCCGACAGTTGGGTCCACGGCCGCACGCAAGGAAATGCCTCCTTATTACGCGCAAAATAATGATTCCTCCACCTGACATCAGGGACCCACCGAGAGGGCCTCTGTATATCGCGAAAAAAAAACATTACCGCCGCTGATAGCTCGGACCCACCAGCTATATCTTCGCATGCAAGGAAGTGCCTCCTTATTACGCACAAAACAAATGAATACTCCCCCTGTTAGCTGGGACCTAGTATAGTGGCAGGCTGACTTGTGGGCCTACTAAGTTGACAGGGACGGAGGGCTTTGTCAACTTAGTCAATATGCATGATTCTAGCTCCAGTGACCATACGATGTCCATCCAACAGCCGTAGTGCTTCTTCAACCTCTGGTCTTCTTGCTCCAGCCGCCCAAACCAGCGCCGGTCGTGCCTCGTGCTCCTGCCTCCCGTGGCCGGCTGCAATGCGGCGGAGGCCTCACCACCCCCTACTACTCCCACTGCTGGCCATGCCATCCCTCTACTCACCCACACCCCCTGTTACTCTGCGGCGACGGTAGCCTCACACCGCAGCGAACCAGTGCCCTCGTACTCCTCTACGCGTGGGCATCCACTGTCGCGTCGTCCCCGGCTCCGCGTCGTCCCCTTCCTAGGTCTCGCCGTCATCCACTGCCCTGGTGCTCTCGACGCGGCGTGGTCAACGTGGTCAAGGAATGGCTTCCATCAGACGTGGACTGTACATGGAGAGGCTGACAGCTGGGTCCACGACCACAGCAAGGAAGTGCCTCCTTATTACGTGCAAAATAATTATTCCTCCACCTGACAGCGGGGGCCCACCAGACGGGCCACCGTATTTCGCCCCCCTGACTGCTGTGACCCACCAGCTACATCTTCGCATGCAAGGAAGTGCCTGACAGTCGGGACCCACCTGGTCGAAGCGTATGTAGCGTTGTCATTCTGGCCGCGAACATGTACGTACATATATACTGGTGGATGTAGAGACGCGCACGTGTCGTAGTAGAGGCGGCCAGGGTGCAAGAAAGAAAATACGGCCACGTATGTGTACATACGGGTGGGGTCTCGAACGCCTACTCGCGCGTACGTACGGCGAGGGCTCGTTGACATGGCTGGGTCGGAACAGAGAAACATCATCATCGTCGTGTTCATGGGGAGGCAACGGAATGCGTCGTGTTCATGGGGAGGCAACGGAATGCGTCGTGTTCATGCGGAGGCAACGGAATGCGTCGTGTTCATCGGGAGGCAACGGAACGCGTGGGAGCCAACCGGCTGGGACGGAACGGAATGCATGGTCGTGTTCATTGGGAGGGCTTGGATGGAACAGGCGATGGAAACGAGGCCTGGCATACCGCACAACAGAGGAAACGGACCTCCTACATTCGGAACGGGGTCCTGTTGATCGGGAGGGGTTTGGCGTACCGCAAAACGGAGGAAATGAACCTCCTACGGTCGAAACGGGGGTCCTCTTCATCGGGAGGGGTGTGGCGTACCGCAAAACAGATGAAACTGTCCTCCTACGGTCGAAACGGGGGTCCTGTTCAGGGGGAGGGGTGTGGCGTACCGCAAAACGGAACTCCACGGGATACTGCTCATCTCCACCGTCGACCCCCTCCAGCCTCCACGAGCTACTGTTCATCCACCGTCGACCTCCTCCAGCCTCCACCTGCGACTGTTCATCCACGGGCTCCTGTTCATCCAGCCTCCACCGTGCGCTACTCCACTGGCTACTGTTCAACCAGCCCTCTCCATGGGCTCCTGTTCAACCACCCCTCCACGGGCTACTGTTCATCCTACCCTCCACCGTCTACTGTGCATCCTGCCCTCCACGGGGTGGTCCTGTTCATCCAGCCCTCCACGGGGTCTTGTTCATCCAGCCCCAACCGGCTCGATCGATCGGGGTCCTGTTCATCCAGAGGCAACACCACGGGGTCCTGTTCATCCACCCCCACCGGGAACTGTTCATCCAA
>NC_041390.1:60757479-60793995 GCF_002162155.2 Triticum dicoccoides | reverse complement strand
CAACACTCACTGTTCATCCAGAGGCAGCATCGATCGGCTTCAGTTAGCAGCAGTAGTGAAGGAATCGCTCGATCGGGTTCAGTTAACAGCCACCGATCGATCGCTCGGGTTCAGTAACGCATAGCCTGCAGTGCAATCGCTTGGGTTCAGTTAGAGCCCAACGCCTCGCACGGGTTCAGTTAGAGCCAACGCCTCGCACACACGCGCGTACGTGTACGAGAGAAACGTGCATCGCTCAGCTCCTGACCTCCGACCGTAACCGGGAACTCCCCGAAATTTTCCTCGCCCTCGCTTCTACCACGGTTTTTTCCGTCATGGACGGCCCAAAGAATGTCATGCAGCTGCATCTCCGGCCCACCCAGGACGAAAAGCCCATTTTCTGTCATGATTTTTTGTCATAGAAGTAGGAGCCCACCACATCTATGATGATACCGGGTTTTGTCACAATTATCGTCATAGAAGTGTCATATGTATGACAGAAAAAAATTCGTTTGGCCAAAAATGTCACGGATGTGTCTTTTTTTGTAGTGTCTGGGACTCCAAACAACCTTCGGTTCATCAAAATAGAAAAACTCATAATACCGATCGTCACAGAACGTTAAGCGTGCGGACCCTACGGGTTCAAGAACTATGAAGACATGACCGAGACTCATCTCCGGTCAATAACCAATAGCAGAACCTGGATGCTCATATTGGCTCCTACATATTCTACGAAGATCTTTATCGGTCAAACCGCATAACAACATACATTGTTCCCTTTGTCATCGGTATGTTACTTGCCCGAGATTCGATCGTCGGTATCCTCATACCTAGTTCAATCTCGTTACCGGCAAGTCTGTTTACTCGTTCTGCAATGCATCATCCCTCAACTAACTCATAGTCACAACGCTTGCAAGGCTTATAGTGATGTGCATTACCGAGAGGGCCCATAGATACCTCTCTTATACACAGAGTGACAAATCCTAATCTTGATCTATGCCAACTCAACAAACACCATCAGAGACAGCTGTAGAGCATCTTTATAATGACCCAGTTACGTTGTGACGATTGATAGCACACAAGGTGTCCCTCCGGTATTTGGGAGTTGCATAATCTCATAGTCTGAGGAACATGTATAAGTCATGAAGAAAGCAGTAGCAATAAAACTGAACGATCATTATGTTAAGCTAACGAATGGGTCTTGTCCATCACATCATTCTCTAATGATGTGATCCCGTTCATCAAATGACAACACATGTCCATGGCTAGGAAACTTTACCATCTTTGTTTAATGAGCTAGTCAAGTAGAGGCATACTAGGGACACTCTATTTGTCTATGTATTCACACATGTACTAAGTTTCCGGTTGATACAATTCTAGCATGAATAATAAACATTTATCATGATATAAGGAAATATAAATAAAAACTTTATTATTGCCTCTAGGGCATATTTCCTTCAGTCTCCCACTTGCACTAGAGTCAATAATCTAGTTCACATCGTCATGTGATTTAACACTAATAGTTCACATCTTTATGTGATTAGTTCACATCTCCATGTGACTAACACCCAAAGGGTTTACTAGAGTCAATATCTAGTTCACATCGCTATGTGATTAACACCCAAAGAGTGATCATGTTTTGCTTGTGAGAGAAATTTAGTCAACGGGTCTGCCACATTCAGAGCCATATGTACTTTGCAAATTTTCTATGTCTACAATGCTCTGCATGGAGCTAGTCTAGCTAGTCGCTCCCACTTTCAATATGTATCTAGATCAAGACTTAGAGTCATCCAGATCGGTGTCAAAGCTTGCATCGACGTAACTCTTTATGACAAACTCTTTGTCACCTCCATAACCGAGAAACATTTCCTTATTCCACTAAGGATATTTTTGACCGTTGTCTAGTGATCCACTCCTAGATCACTATTGTACCCTCTTGCCAAACTTATGGTGAGGTACACACAATAGGTCTGGTACACAGCATAGCATACTTTGTAGAACCTATGACTGAGGCATAGGGAATGACTTTTAATTCCCTTTCCTTTTTTCTGCCGTAGTCGGGTTTTGAGTCTTTACTCAACTTCACACCTTGCAATACAGGCAAGAACTCCTTCTTTGACTGTTCCATTTTGAACTATTTCAAAATCTTGTCAAGGTATGTACTCATTGAAAATATATCAAGCGTCTTAATCTATCTCTATAAATCTTGATGCTCAATATGTAAGTAGCTTCATCGAGGTCTTTCTTTGAAAAACTCTTTTCAAACACTCCTTTATGCTTTCCAGAAAATTCTACATTATTTCCGATCAACAATATGTCATTCACATATACTTATCAGAAATGTTGTAGTACTCCCACTCACTTTCTTGTAACTACCGGCTTCACTGCAAGTGTGTATAAAACTATATGCTTTGATCAACTCATCAAAGCATATATTCCAACTCCGAGATGTTTGCACCAGTCCATAGATGGATCGCTGGAGCTTTGCAGAGGTTTATAGGACAGTAGCAAATTTCCCTCAAGTGGATGACCTAAGGTTTATCAGTCCGTGGGAGGCGTAGGATGAAGATGGTCTCTCCCAAACAACCCTGCAACCAAATAACAAAGAGTCTCTTGTGTCGCCAACACACCCAATACAATGGTAAATTGTATAGGTGCACTAGTTCGGCGAAGAGATGGTGATACAAGTGCAATATGGATGGTAGATAAAGGTTTTTGTAATCTGAAAATATAAAAACAGCAAGGTAACTAATGATAAAAGTGAGCACAAACGGTATTGCAATGCATTGAAACAAGGCCTAGGGTTCATGCTTTCAAAAGTGAATGTCCTCTCAACAATAATAACATGATTGGATCATATAACTATCCCTCAACATGCAACAAAGAGTCACTCCAAAGTCACTAATAGCGGAGAACAAACGAAGAGATTATTGTAGGGTACGAAACCACCTCAAAGTTATTCTTTCCGATCAATCCGTTGGGCTATTCCTATAAGTGTCACAAACAGCCCTAGAGTTCATAGTAAAATAACACCTTAAGACACAAATCAACCAAAACCCTAATGTCACCTAGATACTCCAATGTCACCTCAAGCATCCGTGGGCATGATTATATGATATGCATCACACAATCTCAGATTCATCTATTCAACCAACACATAGGACCTCAAAGAGTGCCCCAAAGTTTCTACTGGAGAATCAGGAAGAAAACGTGTGCCAACCCCTATGCATAGGTTCATGGGCGGAACCCGCAAGTTGATCACCAAAACATACGTCAAGTGGATCACGTGAATATCTCGTTGTCACCACAGATAAGCACATGCAAGACATACATCAAGTGTTCTCAAATCCTTAAAGACTCAATCTGATAAGATAACTTCAAAGGGAAAACTCAATTCATCACAAGAGAGTAGAGGGGGAGAAACATCATAAGATCCAACTATAATAGCAAAGCTCGCGATACATCAAGATCGTGTCGAATCAAGAACACGAGAGAGAGAGATGGATCAAACACATAGCTACTAGTACATACCCTCAGCCCCAAGGGTGAACTACTCCCTCCTCGTCACGGAGCACGCCGGGATGATGAAGATGGCCATCGGAGAGGGATTCCCCCATCCGGCAGGGTGCCGGAACGGGTCTAGATTGGTTTTCGCTGGCTACGAACTCCCGATCTAGGTTATTTTCTGGAGGTTTCTAGATTTATAGGAATTTTTGGCGTCGGTCTCACATCAAGAAGGTTCCCGAGTCGTCCACGAGGCAGGCCCATGCGCCTGGGGGGTGGGCGTGCCCCCCACCCTCGTGGACGGCCCGTGACTCTTCTGGCCCAACTCTTTTACTCCGGGGTCTTCGTTTGGCCATTTGGTATTCCTTTTCTGTAAAACTCAAAAACAAGGCAAAAACAGAAACTGGCACTGGGCTCTAGGTTAATAGGTTAGTCCCAAAAATCATATAAAATAGCATATAAATGCATATAAAACATCCAAGGTTGATAATATAATAGCATGGAACAATCAAAAATTATAGATACGTTGGAGACGTATCAAGCTTGCACACTTTGTTAGCACCTTTAGGATTGACAAAACCTTCTGGTTGCATCATATACAACTCTTCTTTAATAAGTCCATTAAGGAATGTAGTTTTGATATCCATTTGCCAGATTTCATAAAATGCGGCAACTGCTAACATGATTCGGACAGACTTTTAAGCATCGATACAAGTGAGAAAATCTCATCGTAGTCAACACCTTAAACTTGTCGAAAACATTTTGCGATAATTCAAGCTTTGTAGATAGTAACACTACTATCAGCGTCTGTCTTCCTCTTAAAGATCCATTTATTCTCAATGTCTCACCGATCATCGGGCAAGTCAATCAAAGTCCATACTTTGTTCTCATACATGGATCCCATCTCAGATTTCATGGCCTCAAGCCATTTTGCGGAATCTGGGCTCATCATCACTTCCTCATAGTTCATAGATTCGTCATGGTCAAGTAACATGACCTCCAGAACAGGATTACCATACCACTCTTGTGCGGAACGTATTCTGGTTGACCTACGAGGTTCGGTAGTAACTTGATCTGAAGTTTCATGATCATCATCATTAACTTCCACACTAATTGGTGTAGGAATCACTAGAACTGATTTCTGTGATGAACTACTTTCCAATTCGGGAGAAGGTACAATTACCTCATCAAGTTCTACATTCCTCCCAGTCACTTATTTCGAGAGAAACTTCTTCTCTAGAAAGGATCCATTCTTAGCAACGAATATCTTGCCTTCGGATCTGTGATAGAAGGTGTACCCAACAGTTTCCTTTGGGTATCCTATGAAGACGCATTCCTCCGATTTGGGTTCGAGCTTATCAGGTTGAAACTTTTTCACATAAGAATCATAGCCCCAAACTTTAAGAAATGACAGCTTAGGTTTCTTGCTAAACCACAGTTCATATGGTGTTGTCTCAACGGATTTAGATGGTGCCCTATTTAATGTGAATGCAGCTGTCTCTAATGCATAACCCCAAAATGATAGTGATAAATTGGTAAGAGACATCATAGATCGCACCATATCTAATAAAGTACGGTTATGACGTTCGGACACACCATTACACTATGGTGTTTCAGGTGGCGTGAGTTGCGAAACTATTCCACATTGTTTCAAATGAAGACCAAACTCGTAACTCAAATATTCGCCTCCGCGATTAGATTGTAGAAAGTTTATTTTCTTGTTACGATGATTTTCCACTTCACTCTGAAATTCTTTGAACTTTTCAAATGTTTCAGACTTATGTTTCATTAAGTAGATATACCCATATCTGCTCAAATCATCTGTGAAGATCAGAAAATAACGATACCCACCGCGAGCCTCAACACTCATCAGATTGCATACATCAGTATGTATTATTTCCAATAAGTCAGTTGCTTGCTCCATTGTTCCGGAGAACTGAGTTTTAGTCATCTTGCCCACGAGGCATGGTTCGCAAGCATCAAATGATTTATAATCAATTGATTCCAAAAGCCCATCAGCATGGAGTTTCTTCATGCGCTTTACACCAATATGACCTAAATGGCAGTGCCTCATATAAGTTGCACTATCATTATTAACTTTGCATCTTTTGGCTTCAATATTATGAATATGTGTATTACTACGATCGAGATTCAATAAACCATTCACCTTGGGTGTATGACCTCAGAAGGTTTTGTTCATGTAAATGGAATAACAATTATCCTTGACTTAAATGAATAACCGTATTGCAATAAATATGATCTAATCATATTATGCTTTACGCAAACACCAAATAACATTTATTTTAGGTTCAACACTAATCCTGAAGGTAAAGGGAGTGTGCGATGGTGATCTTATCGACCTTGGAATCACTTCCAACTCACATCATCACCTCGCCCTTAACTAGTCTCTGTTTTTTTGCAACTCCCGTTTCGAGTTACTACTCTTAGTAACTGAACCAGTATCAAATACTGAGGTGTTGTTATAAACATAGTAAAGTACACAACAATAACATGTATATCAAATATATACTTTTGTTCACTTTGCCATCCTTCTTATCCGCCAAGTATCTAGGGCAGTTCCACTTCCAGTGACCATTTCCTTTGCAGTAGAAGCACTCAGTTCTAGGCTTGGGTCTAGCTTTGAGCTTCTTCATGGGAGTGGAAACTTTCTTGCCTTTCTTCTTTGAAGTTCCTCTTTCTTTCCCTTTGCCCTTTTCTTGAAACTAGTGGTCTTGTTAACCATCAACACTTGATGCTATTACTTTATTTGTACCGTCACCGATTTCAGCATCGCGAAGAGCTTGGGAATTACTTTCGTCATCCCTTGCATATTATAGTTCATCACTAAGTTCTAGTAACTTGGTGATAGTGACGAGAACTTTATCAATTACTATCTTATCTGGAAGATTAACTCCCACTTGATTCAAGCAATTGTAGTACCCAGACAATCTGAGCACATGCTCACTGGTTGAGCTATTCTCCTCCACCTTGTAGGCAAAGTACTATCAGAGGTCTCATACCACTCAACACGGGCATGAGTATGAAATACCAATTTCAACTCTTAGAACATCTTATATGTTCCGTGGCGTTCAAAACGTTTCTGAATCCCGGTTCTAAGCTGTAAAGCATGGTGCACTAAACTATTAAGTAGTCATCATACCGAGATTTTTCAAACGTTCATAACGTGTGCATCTGCTCCTGCAATAGGTCTGTCACCTAGCGGTGCATCAAGGACATAATTCTTCTGTGCACCAATGAGGATAATCCTTAGATCGCGGACCCAGTCCGCATCATTGCTACTATCATCTTTCAACTTATTTTTCTCTAGGAACATATCAAAAAATAAACGGGGAGCTACATCGCAAGGTATTGATCTACAACATAGATATGCAAATACTATCAGGACTAAGTTCATGATAAATTAAAGTTCAATTAATCATATTACTTAAGAACTCCCACTTAGATAGACATCCCTCTAGTCATCTAAATGATCACGTGATCCAAATCAACTAAACCATGTCCGATCATCACGTGAGATGGAGTAGTTTTCAATGGTGAACATCACTATGTTGATCATATCTACTATATGATTCACGCTCGACCTTTCGGTCTCCAGTGTTCCGAGGCCATATCTGCATATGCTAGGCTCGTCAAGTTTAACCTGAGTATTTCGCGTGTGCAAAACTGGCTTGCACCTGTTGTATGTGAACGTAGAGCTTATCACATCCGATCATCACGTGGTGTCTCGGCACGACGAACTGTAGCAATGGTGCATACTCACGGAGAACCATTATACCTTGAAATTTAGTGAGACCTAGACCGACATTACGTGTACGCTTACGCGAGACTGGTTCTATCGACGTGCTTCGCACACAGGTGGCTAGTGGGTGTCTGTTTCTCCAGCTTTAGTTGAATCAGATTCAATGAACAGGGTTCTTTCTGAAGATCAAAAAGCAATCACTATACCGCATTGTGGTTTTTGATGCATAGGTAAGAATGGTTCTTGCTCAGCCCGTAGCAGCCACATAAAACTTGCAACAACAAAGTAGAGGACGCCTAACTTGTTTTTGCAGGGCTTGTTGTGATGTGATATGGTCAAGACGTGATGAGATATAAGTTGTTGTATGAGATGATCATGTTTTGTTGAAGTTATCGGCGGTTGTCTCTTTATTGCATAAGATGCAAGCGCCAAATAATTGATTTACTTTATCGCTATGCGATAGCAATAGTTGTAAGAGCAATAGTTGGCGAGACAACCATATGACGACACGTTGATAGAGATCAAGATGATGGAGATCATGGTTTCATGCCGGTGACGATAGAGATCATGACGGTACTTTGGAGATGGAGATCAAAGGCGCAACATGATCATGGCCATATCATGTCACATATTTTGATTGCATGTGATGTTTATCCTTTATGCATCTTATTTTTCTTAGTTCGGCGGTAGCATTATAAGACGATCTCTCACTAAATTTCAAGGTACAAGTGTTCTCCCTGAGTATGCACCATTGCTAAAGTTCATCATGCCGAGACACCACGTGATGATCGGGTGTGATAAGCTCTACGTTCACATACAACGGGTGCAAGCCAGTTTTGCACACGCGGAAATACTCGGGTTAAACTTGACAAGCCTAGCATATGCAGATATGGCCTCGGAACACTGGAGACCGAAAGGTCGAGCGTGAATCATATAGTAGATATGATCAACATAGTGATGTTCACCATTGAAAACTACTCCATCTCACGTGATGATCAGACATGGTTTAGTTGATTTGGATCACGTGATCATTTAGATGACTAGAGGGATGTCTATCTAAGTGGGGGTTCTTAAGTAATTTGATTAATTGAACTTTAATTTATCATGAACTTAGTCCTGATAGTATTTGCATATCTATGTTGTAGATCAATAGCTTGCGATGTAGCTCCCTGTTTATTTTTTGATATGTTCCTAGAGAAAAACTATGTTGAAAGATGATAGTAGGAATGATGCGGACTAGGTCCGTGATCTGAGGATGATCATCATTGCTGCACAGAAGAATTATGTCCTTGATGCACAGCTAGGTGACGGACCTATTGCAGGAGCAGACATCGACGTTATGAACGTTTGGTAAAGCTCGGTATGATGACTACTTGATAGTTTAGTGCACCATGCTTTACGGCTTACAATCGGGACTTCAAAAACGTTTTGAACGCCACAGAGCATATAAGATGTTCCAAGAGATTAAATTTGTACTTTAGGCTCATGCCCGAGTCGAGAGGTATGAGACCTGTGACAGTACTTTGCCTAGAAGATGGAGGAGAATAGCTCAACCAGTGAGCATGTGCTCAGAATGTCTGGGTACTAGAATTGCTTGAATCAAGTGGGAGTTAATCTTCCAGATAAGATAGTAATTGACAAAGTTCTCTAGTCACTATCACCAAGTTACTAGAACTTCGTGATGAAATATAATATGCAAGGGATGACGAAAGTAATTCCCGAGCTCTTTGATATGTCTCCAACGTATCTATAATTTTTGATTGTTCCATGCTATTATATTATCAACCTTGGATGTTTTATATGCATTTATATGCTATTTTATATGATTTTTGGGACTAACCTATTAACCCAGAGCCTAGTACCAGTTTTTGTTTTTTCCTTATTTTAGAATATCGCAGAAAAGGAAAACCAAACGGAGTCCAATTGACCTGAAACTTCACGGAACTTATTTTTGGATCAGAAGAAGCCCACAAGACTTGGAGTGCACGTCGGCGGATCTACGAGGAAGCCACGAGGCAGGGGGCGCGCCCACCCCCCTAGGGCGCGCCCTCCACCCTCGTGGGCCCCTCGTGGCCCCCTGACGTACTTCTTCCGCCTATATATCTCCATATACCCTAAAACTATCGGGGAGCACAATAGATCGGGAGTTCCGCCGCCAGAAGCCTCCGTAACCACCGAAAACCAATCTAGACCCGTTCCGGCACCCTGCCGGAGGGGGCAATCCCTCTCTGGTGGCCATCTTCATCATTCCGATGCTCTCCATGATGAGGGGGGAGTAGTTCTCCCTCGGGGCTGAGGGTATGTACCAGTAGCTATGTGTTTGATCTCTCTCTCTCTCTCTCATGTTCTTGAGGTGATACGATCTTGATGTATCGCGAGCTTTGCTATTATAGTTGGATCTTATGATGTTTTCTCCCCCCTCTACTCTCTTGTAATGGATTGAGTTTCCCCTTTGAAGTTATCTTATCGGATTGAGCCTTTAAATATTTGAGAACACTTGATGTATGTCTTGCTGTGCGTATCTGTGGTGATAATGGGATACGACGTGATTCACTTGATGTATGTTTTGGTGATCAACTTGCGGGTTCCGCCCATGAACCTATGCATAGGGGTTGGCACACGTTTTCTTCCTGATTCTCCAGTAGAAACTTTGGGGCACTCTTTGAGGTCCTATGTGTTGGTTGAATAGATGAATCTGAGATTGTGTGATGCATATCGTATAATCATGCCCACGGATGCTTGAGGTGACATTGGAGTATCTAGGTGACATTAGGGTTTTGGTTGATTTGTGTCTTAAGGTGTTATTCTAGTACGAACTCTAGGGCTGTTTGTGACACTTATAGGAATAGCCCAACGGATTGATTGGAAAGAATAACTTTGAGGTGGTTTCGTACCCTACCATAATCTCTTTGTTCGTTCTCCGCTATTAGTGACTTTGGAGTGACTCTTTGTTGCATGTTGAGGGATAGTTATATGATCCAATTATGTTATTATTGTTGAGGGAACTTGCACTAGCGAAATTATGAACCCTGGGCCTTATTTCCTAGCATTGCAATACCGTTTGTGCTCACTTTTATCATTAGTTACCTGGCTGTTTTTATATTTTCGGATTACAAAATCCTTTATCTACTATCCATATACCACTTGTATCACCTTCTCTTCGCTGAACTAGTGCACCTATACAATTTACCATTGTATCGGGTGTGTTGGGGACACAAGAGACTCTTTGTTATTTGGTTGCAGAGTTGCTTGAGAGAGACCATCTTCATCCTACGCCTCCTACGGATTGATAAACCTTAGGTCATCCACTTGAGGGAAATTTGCTACTGTCCTACAAACCGCTGCACTTGGAGGCCCAACAACGTCTACAAGAAGAAGGTTGTGTAGTAGACATCAAGCTCTTTTCTGGCGCCGTTGCCGGGGAGGTGAGTGCTTGAAGGTATATCTTTAGATCTTGCAATTGAGTCTTTTAGTTTCTTGTTTTATCACTAGTAAATAAAACTACAAAAAAATATGGAATTGAGTTTGCCTCATACGCTCCATCTTTTTAATATCTTTCGTGAGTATGATGGAAAGGAAAATTGTGCCAAAGTGTTAGAAGAAGAATGCATTAAAATGTTTGGCACTAAATATTTGAATGATGAGCATGATTGCAATGTTGTTAGTATGAACTCCTTGAATATCCATGGTACAAATGATGATTGCACTAGTTATGATGAAAATGTCTCCTATAAACATGTCAATTTTTGTGGAGTGCATTGGGTTTGTAAGTACACACCAAATAGGAAAGATAGATATTGCAAGAGGCATAAGTACTTAGAAACTAAATTGTTGCAAGAAAGGCTAGATGACTGTGCTGAAGATTTGAATTTTCTTGGCCGTACTTGTATACTTTGCAATGAACAGGGTCATTTAGCTATCCGATGCAAATTGTTTCATGATCTAATCATGTCCAAAAATTGTGATGACTTGATTTCCCTTGCACATTATAATGAACTTAGTTTGCTTGTGGGCTACGAAGAAATGAAACATATAACTAAACATCTTCCAGAAATTTACCGTTATAAACTTCTTGGTTTTGATCTAGAGGAAATTTATATGTATTGTGCAGTGAATTGCATTGAAAATCCTTATATTGCCAATTACATAAAGAAAAGAAAGCAAATAGAAGATGAAGAGAACACTAATGAAAGGGAAGAGACTTCCCAATATTCTCCTATTATTTCTTATGATGAATCAAGTAACGAGGAGGAGCCTCCTATTCAACCAATCTCATTAATAAGGAGCTCCAAAAGGAGGATTGAACCCACACATGATGTGGTGAAGAAGAAGAAAAGAAAAAGGAAGAGAGGTAAAAAGATATCTCCCCCAAATAATGCTGATCCTATTACTATTGTGCCTCATGAAAGTATAATTGTGAAAGATAATGATACTTCTTATGATCTTGAAAATCTTTTTGGCACTTGGTTGGAAGAATATGATAATTGTTATACTATTGGTGCTATCCATACTATTAATGATGAGAGTGATTATGCTTATGATATGAAAAGGCCCAAGATTGGGGATGTTAGGTTTGATGAAGATGATGTTTTTGAGAATATATTTGCTGCAATTAATGTTTGTCCCAAGCTTGGGGATGCTACGTTTAATGAAAATGATATTTTTAGTCTCCCAAGTTTTGATATGAAAATTTATAATGATGATAGCATGCCTCCTACCTATGATGATTATTGTGATGATACTTATGCTATAAAAAGTAGTGATTATATTTATAAAACTTGTCGTGACTATGATTACCCCTTCTCTGAACATTACTCTTTTAATGTGGAAACAATTTATAGTATTCAAGTCTCTTATGATACTCCCACTATTCTGAATGAGAGGAATTTTGCTTATGTGGGGAGTAATAAAATTTCTATGCTTGTAGATCATGAAAAGAATGATTTAGGTGATGGTTATATTGTTGAATTCATTCATGATGCTACTAAAAATTATTATGAGGGAGGAATATATGCTTGTAGGAATTGTAATAATACCAAGTTTCCTCTCTATGTGCTTAAAGTTTTGAAGTTATGCTTGTTCTACCTTCCTATCCAAGTTGATTCTTGTTCCCACAAGTTGTTTGCTCACAAAATCCCTATGCGTAGGAAGTGGGTTAGACTTAAATGTGCTACTAATATTCTTCATGATGCTCTCTTTATGTTTCGATTCTTATCTTTTATATGAGCATCATTGAAATCATCATGCCTAGCTAGGGGCGTTAAACGATAGCGCTTGTTGGGAGGCAACCCAATTTTATTTTTGTTCCTTGCTTTTTGTTCCTGTTTAGTTATAAATAATTCATCTAGCCTCTGTTTAGATGTGTTTTTATGTTTTAATTAGTGTTTGTGCCAAGTAGAACCTTTGGGAAGACTTGGGTGAAGTCTTTATGATCATGCTGTAAAAAACAGAAACTTTAGCACTCACGAGAATTGCTGCCATTTTTATTTGGAGAGTGATATTTAGTTAATTCTTTTTGCAGATGATTAATAGATAAATTCCTCAGGTACACCAATTTATTTTAGAATTTTTTGGGTTCCAGAAGTTTGCATTAGTTACAGATTACTACAGACTGTTCTGTTTTTGACAGATTCTGTTTTCTATGTGTTGTTTGCTTATTTTGATGAATCTATGGCTAGTAAAAGAGTTTATAAACCATAGAGAAGTTGGAATACAGTAGGTTTAACACCAATATAAATAAAGAATGAGTTCATTACAGTACATAAGTGGTGATTTATTTTCTTATACTAACGGAGCTTACGACTTTTCTGTTAAGTTTTGTGTTGTGAAGTTTTCAAGTTTTGGGTAAAGATTCGATGGACTATGGAATAAGGAGTGGAAAGAGCCTAAGATTGGGGATGAACAAGGCACCCAAAGGTAATATTCAAGGACAACCAAAATCCTAAGCTTGGGGATGCCCCGGAAGGCATCCCCTCTTTCGTCTTCGTTCATCGGTAACTTTACTTGGAGCTATATTTTTATTCACCACATGATATGTCTTTTGCTTGGAGCGTCAATTTATTTTCTTTTGTTTTGCTTGCTGTTTGAATAAAATACCAAGATATTAAATTCTTAAATGTTAGAGAGTCTTCACATAGTCGCATAATTATTTGACTACTCATTGATCTTCACTTATATCTTTTGGAGTAGTTTGTCATTTGCTATAGTGCTTCACTTATATCTTTTAGAGCATGGTGGTGGTTTTATTTTGAAGAAATAGATGAACTCTTGTGCTTCACTTATATCATTTTGAGAGTCTTTAGAACAGCATGGTAGTTTTCTTTGGTTATGAAACTAGTCCTAATATGATGGACATCCAAGAGGGATATAATAAAAACTTTCATATAAAGTGCATTGAATACTAAGAGAAGTTTGATACTTGATAATTGTTTTGAGATATGGAGATGGTGATATTAGAGTCATGCTAGTTGAGTAGTTGTGAATTTGAGAAATACTTGTGTTGAAGTTTGTGATTCCCGTAGCATGCACGTATGGTGAACCATTATGTGACGAAGTCGGAGCATGATTTATTTATTGATTGTCTTCCTTATGAGTGGCGGTCGGGGACGAGCGATGGTCTTTTCCTACCAATCTATCCCCCTAGGAGCATGCGCGTAGTACTTTGTTTCGATAACTAATAAATTTTTGCAATAAGTATTTGAGTTCTTTATGACTAATGTTGAGTCCATGGATTATACGCACTCTCACCCTTCCACCATTGCTAGCCTCTCTAATACCGCGCACCTTTCGCCGGTATCATACACCCACCATATACCTTCCTCAAAACAGCCACCATACCTACCTATTATGGCATTTCCATAGCCATTCCGAGATATATTGCCATGCAACTTTCCACCGTTCCGTTATTATGACACGCTCCATCATTGTCATATTGCTTTGCATGATCATGTAGTTGACATCGTATTTGTGGCAAAGCCACCGTTCATATTCTTTCATACATGTCACTCATGCATCATTGCACATCCCGGTACACCGCCGGAGGCATTCATATAGAGTCATATTTTGTTCTAAGTATCGAGTTGTAATTCTTGAGTTGTAAGTAAATAAAAGTGTGATGATCATCATTATTAGAGCATTGTCCCGGTGAGGAAAGGATGATGGAGACTATGATTCCCCCACAAGTCGAGATGAGACTCCGGACAAAAATAAATAAATAAAGAGGCCAAAGAAGCCCCAAAAAAAGAGGCCATAAAAAAGGGAGAAAGGCCCAAATAAAAAAATGAGAGAAAAAGAGAGAAGGGGCAATGCTACTATCCTTTTACCACACTTGTGCTTCAATGTAGCACCATGATCTTCATGATAGAGAGTCTCCTATGTTGTCACTTTCATATACTAGTGGGAATCTTTCATTATAGAACTTGTCTTGTATATTCCAATGATGGGCTTCCTCAAAATGCCCTAGGTCTTCGTGAGCAAGCAAGTTGGATGCACACCCACTAGTTTCTTTTGTTGAGCTTTCATACACTTATAGCTCTAGTTCATCCGTTGCATGGCAATCCCTACTCACTCAGATTGATATATATTGATGGGCATCTCCACAGCCCATTGATACGCCTAGTTGATGTGAGACTATCTTCTCCTTTTTGTCTTCTCCACAACCACCATTCTATCCACCTATAGTGCTATGTCCATGACTCACGCTCATATATTGCGTGAAGATTGAAAAAGTTTGAGAACATCAAAAGTATGAAACAATTGCTTGGCTTGTCATCGGGGTTGTGCATGATTTAAATATTTTGTGTGGTGAAGATAGAGCATAGCCAGACTATATGATTTTGTAGGGATAACTTTCTTTGGCCATGTTATTTTGAGAAGACATGATTTCTTTGTTAATATGCTTGAAGTATTATTATTTTTATGTCAAAATTAAACTTTTGTCTTGAATCTTATGGATCTGAATATTCTTGCCACAATAAAGAATATTACATGGATAAATATGTTAGGTAGCATTCCACATCAAAAATTCTGTTTTTATCATTTACTTACTCGAGGACGAGCAGGAATTAAGCTTGGGGATGCTGATACGTCTCCAACGTATCTATAATTTTTGATTGTTCCATGTTATTATATTATCAACCTTGGATGTTTTATATGCTATTTTATATGATTTTTGGGACTAACCTATTAACCCAGAGCCCAGTGCCAGTTTTCTGTTTTTTCCTTGTTTTAGAATATCGCACAAAAGGAAAACCAAATGGAGTCCAATTGACCTGAAACTTCATGGAACTTATTTTTGCATCAGAAGAAGCCCAGAAGACTTGGAGTGCACGTCGAGGGATCTACGAGGAAGCCACGAGGCAGGGGGGCGCCCACCCCCCTAGGGCGCACCCTCCACCCTTGTGGGCCCCTCGTGGCCCCCCTGACGTACTTCTTCCGCCTATATATCTCCATATACCCTAAAACTAATGGGGAGCACAATAGATCGGGAGTTCCGCCGCCAGAAGCCTCCGTAGCCACCGAAAACCAATCTAGACCCATTCCGGCACCCTGCCGGAGGGGGCAATCCCTCTCCGGTGGCCATCTTCATCATTCTGGTGCTCTCCATGAAGAGGAGGGAGTAGTTCTCCCTCGGGGCTGAGGGTATGTACCAGTAGCTATGTGTTTGATCTCTCTCTCTCTCTCTCTCTCTCTCTCTCTCTCGTGTTCTTGAGGTGATACGATCTTGATGTATCGCGAGCTTTGCTGTTATAGTTGGATCTTATGATGTTTTCTCCCCCCTCTACTCTCTTGAAATGGATTGAGTTTCCCCTTTGAAGTTATCTTATCAGATTGAGTCTTTAAAGATTTGAGAACACTTGATGTATGTCTTGTCGTGCGTATCTGTGGTGACAATGGGATACCACGTGATTCACTTGATTTATGTTTTGGCGATCAACTTGCGGGTTCCGCCCATGAACCTATGCATAGGGGTTGGCACATGTTTTCTTCGTGATTCTCCGGTAGAAACTTTGGGGCACTCTTTGAGGTCCTATGTGTTGGTTGAATAGATGAATCTGAGATTGTGTGATGCATATCGTATAATCATGCCCACGGATGCTTGAGGTGACATTGGAGTATCTAGGTGACATTATGGTTTTGGTTTATTTGTGTCTTAAGGTGTTATTCTAGTATGAACTCTAGGGCTGTTTGTGACACTTATAGGAGTAGCCCAACGGATTGATTGGAAAGAATAACTTTGAGGTGGTTTCGTACCCTACCATAATCTCTTCGTTCGTTCTCCGCTATTAGTGACTTTGGAGTGACTCTTTGTTGCATGTTGAGGGATAGTTATATGATCCAATTATGTTATTATTGTTGAGGGAACTTGCACTAGCAAAAGTATGAACCCTAGGCCTTATTTCCTAGCATTGCAATACCGTTTGTGCTCACTTTTATCATTAGTTACTGATACGTCTCCAACGTATCTATAATTTTTTATTTCTCTATGCTATATTATCTACTGTTTTGGACTATATTGGGCTTTATTTTCCACTTTTATGTATTATTTTTGGGACTAACCTATTAACCGAAGGCCCAGCCCAGAATTGTTCTTTTTTGCCTATTTCAGTGTTTCGAAGAAACGGAATATCAAACGGAGTCCAAACGGAATGAAACCTTAGGGAACGTGATTTTCTCACAGAACGTGATCCAGGAGACTTGGACCCTACGCCAAGGCATCAGAGAGGCGGTCACGAGGGTGTGCCCCCCCTAGGGCGTGCCCCCTGCCTCGTGGGCCCCTCGAAGCTCCACCGACGTACTTCTTCCTCCTATATATACCTACGTACCCCCAAACGAACAGAGACGGAGCCAAAAACCTAATTCCACCGCCGCAACTTTCTGTATCCATGAGATCCCATCTTGGGGCCTGTTCCGGAGCTCCGCCAGAGAGGGTCATCATCACAGAGGGCTTCTACATCACCATAGCCTCTCCGATGAAGTGTGAGTAGTTTACCTCAGACCTTCGGGTCCATAGTTAGTAGCTAGATGGCTTCTTCGATGTAATCTTCTTTTCGCGGTGTGTTTGTTGAGATCGGTGAACTGTGGGTTTATGATCAAGTCTATCTATGAATAATATTTGAATCTTCTCTGAATTCTTTTATGTATGATTGGTTATCTTTGCAAGTCTCTTCAAATTATCCGTTTGGTTGGGCCAACTAGATTGGTAGTTCTTGCCATGGGAGAAGTGCTTAGCTTTGGGTTCGATCTTGCAGTGTCCTTTCCCAGTGACAGAAGGGGCAGCAAGGCACGTATTGTATCATTTCCATCGAGGATAACAAGATGGGGTTTATTTCATATTGCATGAATTTATGTCTCTACATCATGTCATCTTGCTTAAGGCGTTACTCTGTTTTTAACTTAATACTCTAGATGCATGTTGGATAGCGGTCGATGAGTGGAGTAATAGTAGTAGATGCAGAATCGTTTCGGTCTACTTGCCATGGATGTGATGCCTATATACATGATCATGCCTAGATATTCTCATAACTATGCTCAATTCTGTCAATTGCTCAACAGTAATTTGTTCACCCACCGTAGAATACTTATGCTCTTGAGAGAAGCCACTAGTGAAACCTATGGCCCCCGGGTCTATTCTCATCATATCAATCTCCATCACTTTAATCTTGTTTTGCTTTTTACTTTGCCTTTTACTTTTCACTTTGCATCTTTATACCAGAAATACCAAAATTATTATATCTATCAGATCTCACTCTCGTAAGTGACTGTGAAGGGATTGACAACCCCTAATCACGTTGGTTGCGAGTAGCTATCGTTTTGTGCAGGTACGAGGGACTTGAGCTTGGCCTCCTACTGGATTGATACCTTTGTTCTCAAAAACTGAGGGAAATACTTACGCTACTCTGCTGCATCATCCCTTCCTCTTTGGGGAAATTCAACGCAAGCTCAAGAGGTAGCAAGAAGAATTTGTGGCGCCATTTCCGGGGAGTCTACGCAAAAAGTCAACATACCAAGTACCCATCACAATCCCTATCTCTCGCATTACATTAGTTTCCATTTGCCTCTCGTTTTCCTCTCCCCCACTTCACCCTTGCCATTTTATTCGCCCTCTCTCTCTCTCTCTATCCTCCCTCTCTTTCCCATTTGCCTCTTTTGCCCGTTTCTTGTTTGCTTGTATGGTTGGAATAGTTATTTATTTATTACTAAACAGAGAACCTAAGATCTATGGATCCTCATCCACTTGCTAATCTTTTTAAGAGATCCAATTATGATGAACCAATTGCTAGTGAGTTTTGTGCACTAGCTTATCTTTATGAGGTTTTGCTTGAAATTCATGAATCTGAAAAGTGTGATGAATTACTTTATGAAGCGATTCACGATAGATCTTTGAATAGAAAGCATGATTACAATGATTCTATTATAAATTCTATTAATGTCAATTGTGCTTATAATATGCAAAATCCTAAGCTTGGGGATGCTAGTTTTGCTATGTCCTCTACTTGTTGCAATGATCATGATTGGGGTGATTCTTCTTATGATCTTGAAACTTTATTTAAGCCCCATGATGAATATGAGATTGATAATAGTGTTTGCAATATTATTGAAAGTGGGTTTGGAGAAGTCATGACTTTAGTTAATGTTAATCCCACTATTTTGGAAGAGTGTCAACTTTGCATGTATGTGGATCGTGTTGAAAATATTTTATATGATAGCTATTTTTTTGAATTTGCTTATGGTCCCACATACAATTATTATGAGAGAGGAAAATATGGTGGTAGCAATTTTCATGTTACTAAATTACCTCTCTTATGTTGAGATTGCTATTCTTTGATTTCGCTTCCTTGCATATGCTAGTTGTTGCTTGCCTTGATAAGTTGTTTGCCTATAAGATGCCTATGCATAGGAAGTATGTTAGACTTAGATGTGTTTGTCACATGTTTTATGATGCTCTCTTTGTGCTTCAATCCTGTCTTTCATGTGAGCATCATTAAAATATTATGCCTAGCTATAAGGCTTTAAAGAAAAGCGCTTGTTGGGAGACAACCCAATATTTATCCTTGCTGTTATTCAATAAATAAATTATCTAGCCTCTGTTTTGGTTGTGCTTTTTGTGTTTAATTAGTGTTTGTGCCAAGTAGAACCGTTGGGAAGACTTGGGGAAAGTCTTGTTGAACTTGCTGTAAAAAATAGAAACTTTAGCGCTCACGAGAACTGCTGTCATTTTTATTTTAAGAGTGCTATTTAGTTAATTCTTTTTGAAGATGATTAATAGATAAATACCTCACGTCCAGCAATTTATTTTAGAATTTTTGGGGTTCCAGATCTTGCGCTAGCTACAGATTACTACAGACTGTTCTGTTTTTGACAGATTCTGTTTTTCGTGTGTTGTTTGCTTATTTTGATGAATCTATGGTTAGTAAAATAGTTTATAATCCATAGAGAAGTTGGAATACAGTAGGTTTAACACCAATATAAATAAATAATGAGTTCATTACAGTACCTTGAAGTGTTCTTTTGTTTTCTTTCGCTAACGGAGCTCACGAGTTTTCTACTTTAAGTTTTGTGTTGTGAAGTTTTCAAGTTTTGGGTGAATTCTTGTGATGGATTATGGAACAAGGAGTGGAAAGAGCCTAAGCTTGGGGATGCCCATGGCACCCCCAAGATAATCCAAGTACACCAAAAAGTCAAAGCTTGGGGATGCCCCGGAAGACATCCCCTCTTTTGTCCACTTCCATCGGTAATTTACTTGGAGCTATATTTTTATTCACCAACATGACATGTGTTTTGCTTGGAGCATCTTGTATTATTTGTGTCTTTGGTTGTTAGTGTGCCACAATCATCCTTGATGTACACACCTTTTGATAAAGCCATACATGAATTAGAATTTGATAGAATACTCTATGTGCTTCACTTATATCTTTTTGAGCTAAGTAGTTTTGCTGTATGTGCTTCACTTATATCTTTTGAGCGTTATAATTTTGATCTATGTGCTTCACTTAGATCTTTTAGAGCATGGTGGTGGATTTGTTTTAAAGAAACTATTGATCTCTCATGCTTCACTTAAATTATTTTGAGAGTCTTAATAGCATGGTAATTTGCTTAATAATAACATGCTTGGTATTCAAGATTTGTGAAACTTTCTTTTGAGTGTGTTGAATACTAAGAAAAGTTGGATGCTTGATAATTGTTCTGAGATATGGAGGTAATAATATCAAAGTCATACTAGTTGAGTAGTTGTGAATTTGAGAAGTGCTTGTGTTGAAGTTTGCAAGTCCCGTAGCATGCACGTATGGTAAACATTATGTAACAAATTTGAAACATGAGGTGTTATTTGATTGTCCTCCTTATGAGTGGCGGTCGGGGACGAGCGATGGTCTTTTCCTACCAATCTATCCCCGTAGGAGTATGCGCGTAATACTTTGGTTTTTGATGGCTTGTGGATTTTTGCAATAAGTATATGAGTTCTTTATGACTAATGTTGACTCCATGGATTATACGCACTCTCACCCTTCCATCATTGCTAGCCTCTACGGTACCGTGCATTGCCCTTTCTCACATCGAGAGTTGGTGCAAACTTCGCCGGTGCATCCAAACCCCGTGATATGATACACTCTTTCACACATAAACCTCCTTATATCTTCCTCAAAACAGCGACCATACCTACCTATTATGGCATTTCCATAGCCATTCTATATTGCCATGCAACTTTCCACCATCCAGTTTATCATGACACATTCATCATTGTCATATTTCTTAGCATGATCATGTAGTTGACATAGTATTTGTGGCAAAGCCACTGTTCATAATTTTTTCATACTTGACACTCTTGATTTATTGCATATCCCGGTACACCGTCGGAGGCATCCATATAGAGTCATACTTTGTTCTAGTATCGAGTTGTAATCATTGAGTTGTAAATAAATAGAAGTGTGATGATCATCATTCAATAGAGCATTGTCCCAAAAAAAGAGAAAGGCCAAAGAAAAAAAGAAGGCCCAAAAAAAAGGGGTAATGCTACCATTCCTTTTTTCCACACTTGTGCTTCAAAGTAGCACCATGTTCTTCATATAGAGAGTCTCTTGAGTTATCACTTTCATAAACTAGTGGGAATTTTTCATTATAGAACTTGGCTTGTATATTCCAACAATAGGCCTCCTCAAGTGCCCTAGGTCTTCGTGAGCAAGCAAGTTGGATGCACACCCACTTAGTTTCTTTTATTGAGATTTCATACATTTATAGCTCTAGTGCATCCGTTGCATGGCAATCCCTACTCCTTGCAATAACATCAATTGATGGGCATCTCCATAGCCCATTGATTAGCCTCGTTGATGTGAGACTTTCTCCTTTTTGTCTTCTCCACATAACCCCCATCATTCTATTCCACCCATAGTGCTATATCCATGGCTCACGCTCATGTATTGCGTGAAAGTTTATGAGTTTGAAATTATTAAGGTATGAAACAATTGCTTGGCTTGTCATCGGGGTTGTGCATGATGAGAGCATTCTTGTGTGACGAAAATGGAGCATGACTAAACTATATGATTTTGTAGGGATAAACTTTCTTTGGCCATGTTACTTTGAGAAAACATAATTGCTTTGTTGGTTTGCTTGAAGTATTATTATTCTCTATGTCAATATGAACTTTTATCTTGAATCTTCCTAATCTGAATATTCATACCACAATTAAGAAGATTTGCATTGAAATTATGCCAAGTAGCACTCCGCATCAAAAATTCTCTTTTTATCATTTACCTACTCGAGGACGAGCAGGAATTAAGCTTGGGGATGCCTGATACGTCTCCAACGTATCTATAATTTTTGATTGCTCCATGCTATATTATCTACTGTTTTGGACTATATTGGGCTTTATTTTCCACTTTAATATTATTTTTGGGACTAACCTATTAACCGGAGGCCCAGCCCAGAATTGTTGTTTTTTGCCTATTTCAGTGTTTCGAAGAAACGGAATATCAAATGGAGTCCAAACGGAATGAAACCTTGGGGAACGTGATTTTCTCACCAAACGTGATCCAGGAGACTTGGACCCTATGCCAAGGCATCAGAGAGGCGGTCATGAGGGTGGGGGCGCCCCCCCTAGGGCGCGCCCCCTACCTCGTGGGCCCCTCAGAGCTCCACCGACGTACTTCTTCCTCCTATATGTACCTACGTACCCCCAAACGAACAGAGACAGAGCCAAAAACCTAATTCCACCGCCGCAACTTTCTGTATCCACGAGATCCCATCTTGGGGCCTGTTCCGGAGCTCCGCCGGAGAGGGTCGTCATCACAGAGGGCTTCTACATCACCATAGCCTCTCCGATGAAGTGTGAGTAGTTTACCTCACACCTTTGGGTCCATAGTTAGTAGCTAGATGGCTTCTTCTCTCTTTATGGATCTCAACACAAAGTTCTCCCCCTCTCTTGTGGAGATCTATTTGATGTAATCTTCTTTTTGCGGTGTGTTTGTTGAGACCGATGAATTGTGGGTTTATGATCAAGTCTATCTATGAATAATATTTGAATCTTCTCTGAATTCTTTTATGTATGATTGGTTATCTTTGCAAGTCTCTTCAAATTATCCGTTTGGTTTGGTCAACTAGATTGGTAATTCTTGCCATGGGAGAAGTGCTTAGCTTTGGGTTCGATCTTGCGGTGTCCTTTCCCAATGACAGAAGGGGAAGCAAGGCACGTATTGTATCGTTGCCATCGAGGATAACAAGATGGGGTTTATTTCATATTGCATGAATTTATCTCTCTACATCATGTCATCTTGCTTAAGGCGTTATTCTGTTTTTAACTTAATACTCTAGATGCATGCTGGATAGCGGTCGATGAGTGGAGTAATAGTAGTAGATGCAGAATCATTTCGGTCTACTTGCCACGGACATGATGCCTATATACATGATCATGCCTAGATATTCTCATAACTATGCTCAATGTTGTCAATTGCTCAACAGTAATTTGTTCACCCACCGTAGAATACTTATGCTCTTGAGAGAAGCCACTAGTGAAACCTATGGCCCCCGGGTCTATTCTCATCATATCAATCTCCATCACTTTAATCTTGTTTTGCTTTTTACTTTGCCTTTTACTTTTCACTTTGCATCTTTATACCAAAAATACCAAAAATATTATATCTATCAGATCTCACTCTCGTAAGTGACCGTGAAGGTATTGACAACCCCTAATCGCGTTGGTTGCAAGTAGATATCATTTTGTGCAGGTACGAGGGACTTGAGTGTGGCCTCCTACTGGATTGATACCTTGGTTCTCAATAACTGAGGGAAATACTTACGCTACTCTGCTGCATCATCCCTTCCTCTTCGGGGAAATCCAACACAAGCTCAAGAGGTAGAAGTTATCTTGCTGTTTTTATATTTTCATATTACAAAAACCTTTATCTACTATCCATATACCACTTGTATCACCTTCTCTTCGCCGAACTAGTGCACCTATACAATTTACCATTGTATTGGGTGTGTTGGGGACACAAGAGACTCTTTGTTATTTGGTTGTAGGGTTGCTTGAGAGAGACTGAGGGAGTCCTGGATTAGGGGGTCTCTAGACAGCCGGACAGTTGGACTATGAAGATACGAGATTGAAGACTTCGTCCCGTGTCCAGATGGGACTCTACTTGGCGTGGAAGGCAAGCTAGGCAATACGGATATGTATATCTCCTCCTTTGTAAATGACCTTGTGTAACCCTAGCCCCTCCGGTGTCTATATAAACCAGAGGGTTTTAGTCCGTAGGTCAACCTACAATCATACCATAGGCTAGCTTCTAGGGTTTAGCCTCTTTGACCTCGTGTAGATCAACTCTTGTAATACTCATATCATCCAGAACAATCAAGCAGGACGTAGGGTATTACCTCCATCAAGAGGGCCCGAACCTGGGTAAACATCGTGTCCCCTGCCTCCTGTTACCATCCGCCTTAGACGCACAGTTCGAGACCCCCTACCCGAGATCCACCGGTTTTGACACCGACATTGCTGCTTTCATTGAGAGTTCCACTGTGTCATCACCATAAGGCTTGATGGCTCCTTTGATCATCGCTAGCGATGCGGTCCAGGGTGAGGCTTTCCTCCCCGGACAGGTCTTCGTATTCGGTGGCTTTGCACTGCGGGCCAATTCGCTTGGCCATCTGGAGCAGATCGAGAGCTACGCCCGTGGCCATCAGGTCAGATTTGGAAACTTGAACTACACTGCCGACATCCGCGGAGACTTGATCTTCGATGGATTCGAGCCCATGTCGGACGCGTGATATGTCTCCAACGTATCTATAATTTTTGATTGCTCCATGCTATACTATCTACTGTTTTGGACATTATTGGGCTTTATTATCCACTTTTATATTATTTTTGGGACTGACCTATTAACCGGAGGCCCAGCCCAGAATTGCTGTTTTTTTGACTGTTTTAGGGTTTCAAAGAAAAGGAATATCAAACGGAGTCCAAACGGAATGAAACCTTCGGGAACGTGATTTTCTCATCAAATAAGACCCAGGAGACTTGGACCCTACGTCAAGGCACGAAACAGGAGGCCATGAGGTAGGGGGCGCGCCTGCCTACCCCAAGTGCGCCCTCCACCCTCGTGGGCCCCCTGTTGCTCCACCGACGTACTCCTTCCTCCTATATATATCCACATACCCCCAAACGATCAAATATGGAGCCAAAACCCTAATTCCACCATCGTAACTTTCTGTATCCATGAGATCCCATCTTGGGCCTGTTCTGGAGCTCCGCCGGAGGGGGCATCGATCACAGAGGGCTTCTACATCAACACCATAGCCCCTCCGATGAAGTGTGAGTAGTTTACCTCAGACCTACGGGTCCATAGTTAGTAGCTAGATGGCTTCTTCTCTCTTTTTGGATCTCAATACAATGTTCTCCCCCTCTCTTGTGGAGAACTATTCGATGTAATCTTCTTTTTGCGGTGTGTTTGTTGAGACCGATGAATTGTGGGTTTATGATCAAGTCTATCTATGAATAATATTTGAATCTTCTCTGAATTCTTTTATGTATGATTGGTTATCTTTGCAAGTCTCTTCGAATTATCAGTTTGGTTTGGCCTACTAGATTCATCTTTCTTGCAATGGGAGAAGTGCTTAGCTTTGGGTTCAATCTTGCGGTGTTCTTTCCCGGTGATAGTAAGGGCAGCAAGGCACGTATTGTATTATTGCCATCGAGGATAACAAGATGGGGTTTTCTTCATATTGCATGAGACTATCCCTCTACATCATGTCATCTTGCTTAAGGCGTTACTCTGTTTTTAACTTAATACTCTAGATGCATGCTGGATAGCGGTTGATGAGTGGAGTAATAGTAGTAGATGCAGGCAGGAGTCGGTCTACTTGTCTCGGACGTGATGCCTATATACATGATCATACCTAGATATTCTCATAACTATGCTCAATTTTGTCAATTGCTCAACAGTAATTTGTTCACCCACCGTAGAATACTTATGCTCTCGAGAGAAGCCACTAGTGAAACCTATGGTCCCCGGGTCTATCTTTATCATATTAATCTTCCAATACTTAGTTATTTCCTTTGTTATTTACTTTGCCTTTATTTTACTTTGCATCTTTATCACAAAAATACCAAAAATATTATCTTTATCATATCTATCAGATCTCACTCTCGTAAGTGGCCTTATAGGGATTGACAACCCCTATTTGCGTTGGTTGCGAGGATTTATTTGTTTTGTGTAGGTACGAGGGACTCGCGCGTAGCCTCCTACTGGATTGATACCTTGGTTCTCAAAAACTAAGGGAAATACTTACGCTACTTTGCTGCATCATCCCTTATTCTTCGGGGAAAACCAACGCAGTGCTCAAGAGGTAGCAAGAAGGATTTCTGGTGCCGTTGCCGGGGAGGTCTTCGCAAAAATCAACATACCAAGTACCCATCACATACCCTTATCTCCCGCATTACATTATTTGTCATTTGCCTCTCGTTTTCCTCTCCCCCACTTCACCCTTGCCATGTTATTTTCCCTCTCTCTCTCTCGATCCTCCCTCTCTTTCTCTATTTGCCTCTTTTTGCCCGCTTGCTTTTTGTTTGCTTGTGTGTTAGTTTGCTTGCTTGTCACGATGGCTCAATATAATACTAAATTGTGTGACTTCACCAATACCAACAACAATGATTTTATTAGCACTCCAATTGCTCCTCTTACTGATGCTGAATCTTGTGAAATTAATACTGCTTTGCTGAATCTTGTCATGAAAGATCCATTTTCCGGCCTTCCTAGTGAAGATGCCGCTACCCATCTAAATAGCTTCGTTTATTTGTGTGACATGCAAAAGAAGAAAGATGTGGATAATGATATTGTTAAATTGAAGCTATTCCGTTTTTCTCTTAGAGATCGTGTCAAAGCTTGGTTTTCGTCTTTGCCTAAAAATAGTATTGATTCATGGAACAAGTGCAAAGATGCTTTTATCTCTAAGTATTTTCCTCCCGCTAAGATCATCTCTCTTAGAAACGATATTATGAACTTTAAGCAACTTGATCATGAACATGTTGCACACGCTTGGGAGAGTATAAAACTAATGATACGTAATTGCCCTACTAATGGTTTAAATTTGTGGATGATTATACAAAAAAATTATGTCGGGTTGAATTTTGCTTCTAGAAATCTTTTAGATTCGGCTACGGGAGGCACTTTTATGGAAATCACTTTAGGAGAAGCTACTAAACTCCTAGATAATATTATGGTTGATTATTCTCAATGGCATACTGAAAGATCTACTAATAAAAAGGTGCATGCGATAGAAGAAATTAATGTTTTGAGTGGAAAGATGGATGAACTTATGAAATTATTTGCTAATAAGAGTGTTTCTTCTGATCCTAATGATATGCCCTTGTCTACTTTGATTTAAAATAATAATGAATCTATGGATGTGAATTTTGTTGGTAGGAACAATTTTTGTAACAACGCATATAGAGGAAATTTCAACCCTAGGCCTTATCCTAGTAATCCCTCTAATAATTATGGTAATTCCTACAACAATTATTATGGAAATTATAATAAGATTCTCTCTGATTTTGAATCTAATATTAAAGAATTTATTACTTCGCAAAGAATTTTAATGCTATGATTGAAGAAAAATTGCTTTAGATTGATGATTTGGCTAGGAACGTTGATAGAATTGCTCTTGATGTTGATTCTTTGAAACTTAGATCTATTCCACCTAAGCATGATATCAATGAGTCTCTCAAAGACATGATAATTTCCATTGATGAGTGCAAAGAAAGAACCGCTAGGATGCGTGCAAAGAAAGGTGCCTTTATAAAAAGTGTGTTCTTCTAGTTCCTATGAAAATAATGATGAAGATCTAAAAGTTATTGATGTGTCCCCTATTAAATATTTGTTTTGCAATATGAATCTTGATAATGATGGGACTGAATATGATCCACCTTTACCTAGAAGGTGTTCTAAGAATTCGGAATCTATTGATCTTGATGCTATATTTGATAAAAGTGGGATCGAAGAAATTAAAACCCTAGATGTTGCTAAACCCACTATTATATATTTCAAGTAATTTAACTATGAAAATTGCTCTTTGATTGATTGTATTTCCTTGTTGCAATCTGTGCTAAATTCTCCTCACGTTTATAGTCAAAATAAAGCGTTTACTAAACATATCGTTGATGCCTTGATGCAATCTTATGAAGAAAAACTTGAATTGGAAGTTTCTATCCCTAGAAAACTTTATGATGAGTGGGAAATAACTATTAAAATTAAAATTAAATATCATGAATGCTATGCTTTATGTGATTTGGGTGCTAGTGTTTCCACGATTCCAAAGACTTTGTGTGATTTGTTAGGTTTCCGTGATTTTGATGATTGCTCTTTAAACTTGCACCTTGTGGATTCCACTATTAATAAACCTATGGGAAGAATTAATGATGTTCTTATTGGTGCAAATAGGAATTATGTGCCCGTAGATTTTATTGTTCTTGACATAGATTGCAATCCTTCATGTCCTATTATTCTTGGTAGACCTTTCCTTAGAACGACTGGTGCAATTATTGATATGAAGGAAGGAAATATTAGATTCCAATTTCCATTAAGGAAAGGCATGGAACACTTTCCTAGAAATAAAATTAAATTACCTTATGAATCTATTATGAGAGCCACTTATGGATTGCCTACCAAAGATGGCAATACCTAGATCTATTATTGCTTGTTATGCCTAGCTAGGGGCGTTAAACGATAGCGCTTGTTGGGAGGCAACCCAATTTTATTTTTATTCCTTCATTTTTGCTCCTGTTTAGTAATAAATAAATTATCTAGCCTCTGTTTTGTTTGTGTTTTTTGTGTTTAATTAGTGTTTGTGCCAAGTAGAACCGTTGGGAAGGCTTAGGGAAAGTCTTGTTGAACTTGCTGTAAAAAACAGAAACTTTAGCGCTCACGAGAACTGCTGCCATTTTTATTTGGAAAGTGATATTTAGTTAATTATATTTTCATATTATTAATAGATAAATTTCTCACGTCCAGAAATTTATTTAGAATTTTTGGGGTTCCAGATCTTGCGCTAGCTACAGATTACTACAGATTGTTCTGTTTTTGACAGATTCTGTTTTTCGTGTGTTGTTTGCTTATTTTGATGAATCTATGGCTAGTAAAATAGTTTATAAACCATATAGAAGTTGGAATACAGTAGGTATAACACCAATATAAATAAATAATGAGTTCATTACAGTACCTTGAAGTGGTCTTTTGTTTTCTTTCGCTAACGGAGCTCACGAGATTTTCTACTTTAAGTTTTGTGTTGTGAAGTTTTCAAGTTTTGGGTAAAGATTTGATGGATTATGGAACAAGGAGTGGCAAGAGCCTAAGCTTGGGGATGCCCATGGCACCCCCAAGATAATCTAAGGACACCTAAAAGCCAAAGCTTGGGGATGCCCCGGAAGGCACCCCCTCTTTCGTCTACTTCTATCGGTAACTTTACTTGGAGCTATATTTTTATTCGCCACATGATATGTGTTTTTCTTGGAGAGTCATGTATGATTTAAGTCTTTATTTGTTAGTTTGCCACAATCATCCTTGCTGTACACACCTTTTGAGAGAGCCATACTTGATTTGGAATTTGTTAGAATACTCTATGTGCTTCGCTTATATCTTTTGAGTTATATAATTTTGCTCTAGTACTTAACTTATATCTTTTAGAGCACGGTGGTGGATTTGTTTTATAGAAACTATTTATCTCTCATGCTTCACTTAGATTATTTTGAGAGTCTTTAATAGCATGGTAATTTTCTTAAAATCTTAATATGCTTGGTATACAAGATTAATAATAAAAAACTTTCCTATGAGTGTGTTGAATACTATGATAAGTTTGATGCTTGATAATTGTTTTGAGATATGAAGATGGTGATATTAAATTGTGCTAGTTGAGTAGTTGTGAATTTGAGAAATACTTGTGTTGAAGTTTGTGATTCCCGTAGCATGCACGTATGGTGAACCATTATGTGATGAAGTTGGAGCATGATTTATTTTTTGATTGTCTTCCTTATGAGTGGCGGTCGGGGACGAGCGATGGTCTTTTCCTACCAATCTATACCCCTAGGAGCATGCGCGTAGTACTTTGTTTTGATAACTAATAAATTTTTGCAATAAGTATATGAGTTCTTTATGACTAATGTTGAGTCCATGGATTATACGCACTCTCACCCTTCCACCTATGCTAGCCTCTCTAATACCGCGCACCTTTTCACCGGTATCATACACCCACAATATACCTTCCTCAAAACAGCCACCATACCTACCTATTATGGCATTTCCATAGCCATTCCGAGATATACTGCCATGCAACTTTCCACCGTTTCGTTTATTATGACACACTCCATCATTGTCATATTGCTATGCATGATCATGTAGTTGACATCGTATTTGTGGCAAATCCACCGTCCATAATTCTTCCATACATGTCACTCATGCATCATTGCACATCCCAGTACACCACCGGAGGCATTCATATAGAGTCATATTTTGTTCTAAGAATCGAGTTGTAATTCTTGAGTTGTAAGTAAATAAAAGTATGATGATCATCATTATTAGAGCATTGTCCCGGTGAGGAAAGGATGATGGAGACTATGATTCCCCCACAAGTCGGGATGAGACTCCGGACGAAAAAAAGAAAAAAAAAGAGAAAAGAGGCCATAAAAAGAAAAGAAAAGGCCCAAATAAAAAAAAGAGAGAAAAAGAGAGAAGGGACAATGCTACTATCCTTTTACCACACTTGTGCTTCAAAGTAGCACCATGATCTTCATAGTAGAGAGTCTCTCATGTTATCACTTTCATATACTAGTTGGAATTTTTCATTATAGAACTTGGCTTGTATATTCCAATGATGGGCTTCTTCAAATTTCCCTAGGTCTTCATGAGCAAGCAAGTTGGATGCACACCCACTTAGTTTCTTTCTGAGCTTTCATATACTTATAGCTCTAGTGCATCCGTTGCATGGCAATCCCTACTCACTCACATTTATATCTATTGATGGGCATCTCCATAGCCCGTTGATACGCCTAGTTGATGTGATACTATCTTCTCCCTTTTTGTCTTCTCCACAACCACCACTCTATTCCACCTATAGTGCTATGTCCATGGCTCACGCTCATCTATTGCGTGAAAATTGAAAAGGTTTTGAGAATGTCAAAAGTATGAAACAATTGCTTGGCTTGTCATCGGGGTTGTGCATGATTTAAATATTTTGTGTGGTGAAGATGGAGCATAGCCAGACTATATGATTTTGTAGGGATAACTTTCTTTAGCCATGTTATTTTGAGAAGACATAATTGCTTAGTTAGTATGCCGGGGTTCTGATCCACGAGCACCTACGGGACCGGCGGACCGAGTCCCTTTCGGTTCGGCGGGGGCGGAGGTCGCACGAAGAGCGGATTGAGGCGAAGCACATGAGCAGTTTACCCAGGTTCGGGCCGCACGGATGCGTAAAACCCTACTCCTGCTTTGTGGTTTGTATTGAGTTCTTGCTCGGGAGCGCGGAGTGCTACAGTACACTCCAGCAGCTAACGAGACCGAGCGTGAGTGTTCTCTTTCTTCTAACCAGCTCCCCTTCTATGTTGCGCATGGGCCTCCTTTTATATGCTCAAGGGGTCACCGACAGGTGGCAACGTAGACAAGGGTAAAAATGGAAAGGTGTTGCGGTAGGTACAGCTACCTGCTACAGTGTATCATACCTAACCCTGACGGCAGGGGACAAGGGCATTAAATGCCCGTCTGCGTCGTCTAAATAGTGCAAAAGGGACCGTCAGGGACGCCACCGCTCGCCACGATGGCGATCTTGTCAGCGCCGCTTGCCACCGCGCACCCCTGGCTGCACAGCCTCCCGCCACGTACGCCTGGAAGGGTCCCAGAGCGACACGTTGGTGGATGTGCTGGAGCGCGGGCGCAGAGTGGTGGCTTGCCGCGGCAAGCGCCTTGCCGCGGTCGTTGTCTTGTCGCGTCCGGGAGCTTGTCGCTCACCGGGTGTTGCCGGGACGCGTGGCGCGTCGCGGCAAGTTCCTTGAGGTGCCATGGTTGGCCTTCCCGGCAAGCTCCTCTTGTCGGGGTCTTGAGATGCCTTTGTTGGCCTTCCCGGCAAGCTCCTCTTGCCAGGGTCTTGTCTCCTTGGCTTGGATACTTTGTTCTTGAATGGCTCCAAAGGAACCACGGAGGACCTTGGCGGTCACCTGGCAAGCCTTGCCGCGTGATGCTGCGACTGCCCGTGCACAAGTTCGGGATACTAGGGTACCCCTACTCTAGTACACCGACAGGAGCCCCCGGGCCTGGGCCATACACGGTGCCGAGCGCTGTTGGGCCAGGCCCAAAACAGGGCACGGGCACGCGCAGCCTAGGTTACGCCGTATCTTTTTCCGTATCCACCGCGCCCTCCCCGAACGTCACGCGTTGAATGCGGCGTCGTGGGAGAGATCGCGGGGGGTTTCTTTATTTGGAAATGCGGAACGTCCGCCCCCTCCCTCTTTATAAGCAGAGGAAACAGGGGCAGTTCGCCCATTCGCCAGTTGCTGCTTGAATCTCGGAAATCTCTGCCGCTCCCTCGTCTTCCCAAAGCCGAAAGAGAGCAGTGCCCCGCCCCCATCACCACCAGCACCACCAACGCCGTCGGCCTCCGCCACCACTTCCGCCATGGCTCCGAAAGCCGCCAAGGGGAAGGTTGTGAAGTCGACCGAGGCGCAGCGGCTTGCGGCGCTGCGAAAGGAGCGGGCAGTCTTCCCCCCCCCCCAAGCTCGCCGCGAGGGAGCTGAGGGAGAACTACTACCTCTTCTGGTCGACGGAGACGCACGCGCATCCGCGCACAAAGGTACTCCCCACTGCCGCTTGGAAGACAACTCCAAACGGATACCCCTTCTTCGCCTTGTTCTTCTACTGCGGGCTCTGCCCGCCCTTCTCTGAATTCTTCTGCGATATCATGAACACCTAGGGGTTCCACCTCCTTGACTTCACCCCCAACGTCGTTCTGTCCATGGCAGTTTTCGCACATCTCTGCGAAAACTTTATCGGAGTCCATCCCAATGTAGCCCTTTTCCGCCACTTCTTTATACCCCGAGTAGAGAGGGGAGAGCCTTTATCCGGCGGAATCGCCTGGATCTCGAGGGCCGGCAAGAAGGAAACTTATTTGGAGGGAGAATTCCGCGGCAAGTGGGAGGAGTGGAGAGCAGACTGGTGCTGGATTGACGAGGAGAACCCGCAGCCATTCACCACCCGGCGCCAAGCCCCAGTAGCACGCGGCAGCGACTGGAGTGACGTGGCCCCGGAAGACGACAGGCTGAAGATTGCTGTCACCCGGATCCTGCGCCTCAGGCTTGCCGGGCTCACTGTGGGTGCTGTTGGCGCAGATTTTATTCGCCGCCGCATCGCCCCCCTGCAGGAACGAGGGAGACCCGTCTGGGAGTTCAAGAATGCGGCGGATATCATGAGGCTACGGCCGGGCCTCAACTTCAACTTCATTGTTCTGGAGCTCAACGCGATGCTGCATGAGCTGTTCAAGTATGACCCCCAACATCCCAAAGTGTTCAGGTTGCCGGGGGGCGTCGTTCCGCTGTGCAACAACTCCTCGCTCGACCGCATCCGTGCAATGATGCCACTGTGCGACTCGCATGGAATTGTGCCAACTTGGCAAGAGCCTGCAGACGACGTCGTGCAGCAGTTCTTCGATGGCTTGGTAGAAGTGCCGATCTGCCCCGACGAGAAGGACAGCCTCACCCGCGACACCACCGATGCGGAGATGGCGCTCATCGCCACTAGGCTGGAAGAGGCGGCGGCAGCTGCAGCCGCAGGCGAATTTGGGATTCACCATGGAGGAGGCAGATGCAGCAGAGGCGGCAAGCCGTGCCGAGCGAGGGGAGTCCCCTGGCGAGAAAAGGCTTGCCGGGCATGACGTCGAGTAGAGCGAGCCCGCCAAGGATACGAGCAGCTCGTTGGACATCAACTCCTCTTCATCTTCATCTTCGGGCAGCTCGCCGCAAGCAGAGCCTCCATCCCCCCCCCAAGAAGGCGTCTCCGCAAGGCCGACGACGTAGTGGAGCGGCAGGCGGGCCAACAGTCGCCGCGCCGCGTGACGCGCTCCACCGCGGCAAACACCGTTGCCGCGGGAGCACCTCATGCTGCGATGGCAACTGGAGCGGGGTCTAGCCGGACCACCACTTCTGCTCCTACCGCTTCTCACGCCGTGACGGCAACCGGAGCGGGGTCGTCTCAGACCACCGCCACCGTTCCCGCCAAGCGGCCAAGGAAAACTACTCCTCCGTCTCCCCGCGCCGGGCGTGAGTCGGACTTCGACTTCTCCGCGTTCAGCTCCGACGAGGAAGAAGAAGAAGAGTAAGATTCTCTTGTTGTACTTGTAGTTCTTCAATCCTTGCTGTCTTGTCTTGTATCTCATTTGCTTTACTCTGAACTTGTTCCTTTTTAGGACTCTGGCCCAGAGAGCAGCAAAGAGAGCCAAGGTCCCGGTGATCGTCATCGAGGACGAGCCCACTGTGACAGCAGGGGGTGCGCCCGAGACAACCTTGCCGGACCTAGCAACTTTCCTCCAGAGCAGCCCCCAGCGTAAGTATATGATTTGCTTTCCGCTGTGAGGTGCGCATGGATACTCTGCCTTTGCTGATATCTATTTGTTGGTTTGTGTAGAAGCAGAGCAGCCCCACCAGGAGCCAAGGGAGAGTCCTCCGGCAAGGGAGAGCTTTCCGGTAAGGGAGAAGTCTCCGGCAAGGGACAGCACTAGCGGCCCCCCGATGGCGGAGACTATGACTGCAGAACCCGGGACAGGTAATCCTTTCGCTGCAAGATTTCCCTTGGGTTCTTCTTCTTTTGATCTTCTTCTTGGGTTTTTATTGGATTTTGCTTGACTCTTCTCCCTTTTCCGGCTGTCAGACCCATCTGCTACGGAGCCGATGGAGACCGAGGTTGCCGCCGACGAAGCAGCCGGTGCTGACGATCCCACCGGCGCAGAGGCCGCCAAGGCTGCCGCTGCAGCAACTGGCGAGGGGTCCGGTGATCGCACTGACGACCCTGAGGCCGCAGGAGCACCAGGCGCTGCGCCGACCGCCGACCCGTCTGCCGCTGCCGCAGCGCCAGGCTCCGAAGAGCCCTAGCCCGGCGTCTACTTGAAGGCCGGCGATGACGTCTTCATCAACCTCCCCTGGGCGTCAAGCTCCAGGGCGCCGGTCGAGGGAGAGATCTTCGACGGGGAGGTGCTCGCCTCCGCTGGGCTGACGCTGGTTGACGCGCCAAGCAGTAGCAGCAACGAGCCTGAGGAGGAGCGGCTGTTGCGGAAGTTGTTGTCGCTCTACCGCGCGTGGCAAGCCAAACTAGAATCCCGCGAGGCACTTGTCGCGAAGGCGGGAGCGAACATCGAGAAGCGCGCGGAGGAGCTTCGGGGTCTCCACCAGGAAGCTCTCCGGTCCTTGGCAGAGGAGCGGGAGCAACTTGCCGAAGCGCAGAAGGCCTTCCTCCTCGAGAAGGCTGAAATCAGAGAGCAACAGCGGCTTGCCGCTGAGAAGCTGTCTGCGCAGGAAGGCGAGCTGGCGCAGTGGAAGGTCAATCTTGACGCCCACGAGGAGGAGCTTGCCGCGCGCGAGGAAAAATTTGGCGGAGCCCTCAAGCAAGCGGAAGATGCTGCCGCAGCCGCCGAGGCCGCCAAGAAGGAACTGGGGATGAAGGTGGCGCAGCTAGAGGCCGATCTCGCCGAGAAGGGCAAAGAGCTCAGCGCCGCCAAGGTCTTCAACGTGGATCTTGAGTTGAAGCTGACCACTTTGACCAAGACGCTGGTCGGCGCCAAGGAGCAAGAAGCGGCCTTGAAGGAGGAGATCAGGGCCGACAAGGCGCTACTAGAGAGTGCTGCCGCCACCCAAAACGCTTTCAGGGAGACTGTGGAGCACTGGACAGAGAGTCTTGTGAGTGTTGCCGCAGACATTGACAGGGAGCTGGCGCAGCTGGGGATGGAGGATCTCGGGTATCCCTCCGACGAGAACCTCCAACCCAGCGCCAAGCTTGTCTTGTTCTTCAAAGGCGTGGCGACGGCCCTCCAGCAACTCCGGGAGAGGATCCCAAAGCAGCTGGCCGACGAGTCGCGCAAGATCTGCGCGGGAGCTCTTCAGAAAGTGTTGGTGAAGGTGGCCTTCCGCAATCCGGGCCTCAACCTCACCAACGTCCTCAAGACCCTGCCGCCGGATGCTGATCTGGAGGCGCTCAAGACCCTTGTCGCACCCATTGTGGACAAGGTGAGCGAGATCAAGAGGATCGAGGGCGCTCGCGTAGACTAGGCCGCCCGCTTCTTCTTTTCTTGTCGCTGTTTGTCATGTTATGAAAACAATCTGTTAGAGCCGCGACAAGCTATCTTTGTAATATAACTCTATTTTGGGCAATGATTGCAATGTTATTCCCTTTACTTGATTCCTCCCTTTGTATGTTTTTGCCCTACGCTTTTAGAAAACTTGCCGGTGCAGGCACCTGAGCCGCGAGCGCTGAGTGCGGGACGTCAGCAGCCTGCTGGCGGTGCCGCTACCGACAAGAAACCTTGTCGCAATTAGTTGCAGCTCACTTAAGTTGTTGAGCGGACTCGAAACAAAGTAAGGGCGCAACTAGCTACGAGTTGGTTCCTCCGCGCACAGGTTTTCCATACAAAGTGCGGTCGTTCAAGGGAGATAACTTAAAAATTAAAAAAAATCTGATTGCTCAAACTTTGGCAACTTAGCTTTTCTGTTGTTTGCTTCCCGGTAAGGCGAAACTTTCTTGAACGATGCCTGGTCCATACCATTA
>NC_041390.1:60648831-60757330 GCF_002162155.2 Triticum dicoccoides | reverse complement strand
GAGGGAACCTTCCTTTCCTTGAGAAAAAGAAAGAAGAGAAAATAAAGATATGGAGCCTTACGGTTCGTTATTACTTACCGGGGAGTAGGTGCTGCACAAAGTGTCAGATCACATATGCAAAAAATAGAAAGCATGAAATTGACAAGATTTGCGGAGCACATGAGCTTTACTTATGCACGGGGTCTGCGCCCGGCTTTGTACAAAGGATTACATGCAACAGCGGCAAGACTTGTACAAAAGGTGGTTGCCGGAACAGGTTCCGGCAACCGCGCCTTACGGGTAAAACTTACGAAGATGCTCAATGTTCCAGGAGTTGCTCACCGGAATGGCATCTTCGGTCTCAAGGCGGACAGCGCCAGGCCTAGTGACTCATTTCACCCGGTAAGGGCCTTCCCACTTCGGTGTCAACTTGTTGGAATTCTTGGCGGACTGAACACGCCAAAGAACAAGGTCACCTTCCTCGAGACTTCTAGCATTAACTTTGTGGCTATGGTAGCGGCGCAAAGCTTGCTGGTAGCGAGCAGCTCGTACAGCAGCTTGAAGACGGTCTTCCTCAAGGAGTAGCGCGTCATCTTGTCGCAGCTGCTCTTGCTCAAGCTCATCATAAGCAAGCACTCGAGGTGACCCGTATACGAGTTCTGTGGGGAGAACTGCCTCTGCTCCATAGACTAGAGCAAAAGGTGTCTAGCCAGTGGCTCGATTTGGCGTCGTCCTGATCGACCAAAGAAGCACCGGCAGCTCCTCGATCCAGTTTCTTCCGCACTTGTGCAGCCTGTCGAAAGTTCTGGTCTTGAGCCCGCGCAGCACTTCAGCATTTTCCCTCTCTGCTTGACCGTTGCTTCTCGGGTGAGAAACAGAAGCGAAGCAGACCTTGGCGCCAAGATCTTGGACGTACTGCATGAAGGTGCAGCTCGTGAATTGCATACCGTTGTCGGTTATTATCCTGTTAGGGATCCCGAAGTGGCAAACAATCGACCTGAAGAACTTGACTGCTGACTATGCTATCACCTTCCTCACTGGTTCCACTTCCGGCCACTTTGTGAACTTGTCGATTGCAACGTACAAGTACTCAAAGCCCCCGACTGCTCGGGGAAAGGGGCCGAGGATGTCGAGCCCCAGACCGAAAATGGCCAGGATAAAGGGATCGTCTAGAGAGCTTGAGCTGGTTGGTGTATCTGCTTGGAATGGAACTGGCACGCTTCACACTTGGTTACTTGTGCAGTTGCATCCTGGAGGGCTGTCGGCCAAAAGAAACCTTGCCGGAATGCTTTGCCGGCAAGTGCTCTTGCGCCAATGTGGTGACCACATATGCCTCCATGTACCTCTGCCAACAGCTTTTGTCCGTCTTCCCGGTGAATACACTTCAATTTCACACCGTTGAGTCTTCTTCTGTACAGTGTCTTGTCGACAAACTGGTACATACTTGACTGCCGGGCTACTCTTTCCGCTTCTTCTTGCTCTTCGGGAAGTTCTCCTGTCTGAAGGAAACGGACAATCCGCTGTGCCCATGCTAGAGCTTGTGGCTCGACAACAAGGACTAAAGGCAAATCTGCGGCTGCGGGAACATCCGCTTCTACGGCGAGAATCTGTGGCTCTGCCGGAGCTTGACGTTCCCCGGCAAGCTTGCCGGAGCAAAACTTGTCGGGAGCTTCTGCTTCAACGGAACAAACCCTAGAGTTTGCCGGAGCAGATTGCTCCTCAGCGCAAGGCAAATCTGTTGCTGCGGGAACGTCCGCTTCTACGGCGAGAACCTGCGGCTCTGCCGGAGCTTGACGTTCCCCGGCAAGCTTGCCGGAGCAAAACTTGCCGGGAGCTTCTGCTTCAACGGAACAAACCCTAGGGCTTGCCGGAGTAGACTGCTCCTCAGCGCAAGGCAAATCTGTTGCTGCGGGAACGTCCGCTTCTACGGCGAGAACCTACGGCTCTGCCGGAGCTTGACGTTCCCCGGCAAGCTTGCCGGAGCAAAACTTGCCGGGAGCTTCTGCTTCAACGGAACAAACCCTAGGGCTTGCCGGAGTAGACTGCTCCTCAGTGCAAGGCAAATCTGTTGCTGCACGAACGTCCGCTTCTACGGCGAGAACCTGCGGCTCTGCCGGAGCTTGACGTTCCCCGGCAAGCTTGCCGGAGCAAAACTTGCCGGGAGCTTCTGCTTCAACGGAACAAACCCTAGGGCTTGCCGGAGCAGACTGCTCCTCAGCGCTCTTGGCGTTGATATTGGGGACCTTCTTGGCAGCGGCTTCGGGAAGCTCTGCCGGCAAATAGTCGCCAGAAATCAACTTCCTTCTTGCTCTGTCCAGTTGATGTCGTTACAGACGGTTGAGTCAGCTTGAGCACAAAGATCCCTGGTTCCACAGGTAACTTAAGTGCGGTGCACTTTGACAGGCCATCGGCAATGGCGTTCTGAGCTCTTGGAACATGCCCCATCTGTAGGTCGTCAAAGTGCTCTTCTAGCTTTCTCACTTCGTCGACGTAGGCTTCCATCAACGGACTCTGATAGCTCTTGTTCACTTGGCGGACGACAAGCTGCGAGTCACCCCTGACAATGAGCTTCTTGATCCCAAGGTCTGCTACTATCCTGAGACCGGCAAGCAAGCCTTCATACTCTGCAGTATTGTTTGTCGCTTGCTCCTTGGGGAAGTGCATCTGGACTACGTACTTGAGGTGCTCTCTGGTGGGTGCGACAAGCAGCACGCCAGCGCCGGCGCCTTGCAGCGAAAAGGCACCATCAAAGTACATCAGCCACTCTTTGCTTGCTTCTTTGACGGGGATACTCGTTTCTGGAATTTCTTCGTCTGGTGTTGGCGTCCATTCTGCTATGAATTCTGCCAATGCTCTGCTTTGGATAGTTGAAGTACTCTCAAACTTGAGGCCAAAGCTTAACAGTTCCAGTGCCCACTCAACAATCCTGCCTGTCGCTTCTGGATTCTGTAGTATCCTCTTCAGCGGAAAGCGAGTGACAACTGTGATTTCATGTGCTTGGAAGTAATGGCGCAGCTTTCTCGAGGCCATGAGAAGGCCGAAAAGCAATTTTTGCACACCAGAGTACCTTGACCTAGCCCCCTGCAGAAGGGAACTGACAAAGTAAACTGGGCGCTGCACCATTCTCTTTTGTATCTCCTCGCGCGTCTGCGCAGATCCATCCTTGTCGGGGCCAGAGCTTGCCGGGGAAGCCCCCTGCTTGTCGCTGGATGCGCCTGCCGCAGTTGCTGGCTCGTCATCTGCCTCCCTCTCTGCTACTAATGCAGCACTAACCACTTGATTGGTTGCCGCTATATACAGCAGCAACTTCTCTTGTGGCTTAGATGCGACAAGTGTTGGAGCGGAGGACAGGTATCTCTTCAAGTCTTGCAGCGCAGCCTCCGCTTCCGGAGTCCATTTCATTGGACCTGCCTTTTTCAATATTTTGAAAAATGGCAGGGCGCGCTCAGCAGACCTAGAGATAAACCTGCTAAGAGCAGCCACGCAACCGGCAAGTCTTTGTACATCCTTGACGCGCTTTGGTGCTTCAATCTGCTCAATGTCCTTGATCTTGTCGAGATTGGCTTCGATTCCCCGCTAAGACACGAAGAACCCAAGAAGCTTACCGGAGGGGACTCCAAACACGCACTTCTCGGGGTTGAGCTTGAGGCTGATCTTGCGCAGATTTGCAAAGGTCTCGTCTAAATCTTGAATCAGAGTTGCCTTGTCCTTGCTCTTGACCACTATGTCATCCATGTAGGCTTCCACATTTCTGTGTATTTGTGGCTCAAGAGTGACATGGACTACTCTTGCAAATGTTGAACCAGCATTTTTCAAACCGAAAGGCATCCGTATGAAACAGTACGTGCCACATGGAGTGATGAATGCGGTCTTCTCCTCATCCTCTTCTGCCATGAAGATCTGATGGTATCCTGAGTATGCGTCAAGAAATGAAAGCAAATCACATCCGGCCGTGGAGTCAACAATCTGGTCAATGCGCGGCAAAGGAAATGGGTCTTTGGGACAAGCTTTGTTAACATCGGTAAAGTCGATACAAAGTCTCCATTTCCCGTTCGCCTTGCACACGACTACAGGATTGGCCAACCACGTAGGATGGAGCACTCCTCTGACAAGGCCTGCTGCTTCCAACTTCTTGATTTCTTCTGCGATGAATTCTTGGCGCTCCACTGCTTGCTTCCTAACCTTCTGCTTGACGGGCCGCGCATGAGGACAAACGGCAAGATGGTGCTCAATTACTTTCCTGGGAACACCGGGGATGTCAGACGGTTGCCACGCAAACACGTCGACGTTCGCCCGCAGGAAAGCAATGAGCGCGCTTTCCTATTTAGGGTCGAGAGTGGCACCGATGGTGAAGGTACCACCAGTGCCGTCCTCCTTGGCGGACACCTTCTTGGTTTCTGGCGGAGCTGCCATTGTCTTCTTACACTTGCCGGTGGAGCTCGATGGTGCGTCCTCGACGGCAGCGCAGCACTCCGAAGAGGTGCGCTTGCCGGAGTGGGCATCAGAGTTCTTGCCGGACTTGGTCTTCTTCTTCCCCCCGGGAGCTTCAACGGCAAGTGATTTGCGATCTGTTGCGGCTGCCGCTTCCCGATAGATCTTGTCGGTGCAGATAAGAGCATCTTTCTTGTCGCCAGGGACAGAGATGACGCTTATTGGGCCTGGCATCTTCAGCATATTGTATGCGTAGTGAGAGGCTGCCATGAACTTGGCGAGTGCTGGACGGCCGAGTATCCCATTGTAAGGCAATGGAAAATCGGCAACGTCAAAAGTGACCCACTCAGTCCTGAAGTTCACCTCGCTGCAAAATGTTACTGGCAACGTGACCTTCCCCTTCGGCTTGCTCCTTCCCGGGTTGATTCCTTGGAATGTGCCGGTTTCTTCAAGCTCGCTGTCAGGGATCTGGAGTTTCTGGAGTACAGCGGAGGAGATCAGGTTCAAGCCGGCCCCGCCGTCAACTAGCATCTTAGTGACCTTGAGGTTGCGGATAGTTGGTGAAACCAACATCGGCAAGCACCCGACCGCAGTTGTGCGATCAGGGTGGTCCTCAATATCAAAGATGATAGGCGTGCTGGACCATTTCAGAAGCTTGCATGACTCGACAGGTGGTTCCGCCGCATTGACTTCCCGCACCCACTGCTTGAGTTGGCGGTGTGAAGTATGCAGAGAAGCACCGCCGTCAACGCACAAGACCTCTGTGGCTTTCTGGAACTCCTGCTCACTGGTCTCGACATCATCCATGTCTTCGTCGTCGTCGTCATCCTTGTCGCGGCCGCGGGGAGGTCTGTCTCCTTGCCGCTGCTTGGCCTTGCCGCGGCGTCCTCCCCGGCCAGCGCGCTTCTTGCCAGATTCTCCAGTGCCTCCTTGGGCCCTCTCCTTGTCTCGTCGCTCGTACTCAGCCTTTTGTTGCTAGACAAGCTGCTCGACCTTCTTGCAGCTCTGGAGGTCATGGCCCTTGGTGCGGTGGATCTTGCAGTACTGCTTGTCGGTGCCGTCCTGCTTGTCGGCGACCGCCACAGTCTGGCAGTTAGTGCATGCGGCGATCTCCTTGCTGGAGCTACCAGCTTTGGCTTTCTTGGCGCCACCTTCATTGCCGGACTGCTCAATGACTAGCACATCTTTGCCTTTCTTCTTCCTGTTGTTCCGTCGCCGGTTTTTCTTTGCCGGGGCAACATCCTCGCTGTCAGATCCTCCTGCTCCTGTATTCTCTCCGGGGAGTTTCCTCCCTTCCTCAGCACGTGCACACTTGTCGGCCAGGGCATACAGCTCACTAACGTCTCTGATCTTGCACATCGCCATCTCCTCCCGCATCCTGCGGTTACGCACGTTCTGATGGAACGCGCTGATGACCGCGGCAGGGTGGACATCTGGGATGTTGTGCTGTACACGGCTGAATCTCTGAATGTACTTGCGTAGGGGCTCTCCTTCCTTCTGGGCGAGCAGATGAAGGTCACTCTCTTGGCCATGAGGTTTGTGGCCGCCTGTAAAGGTGCCGACAAACTGATGGCATAGGTCTGCCCAGGAGGATATGGAGTTGTCCGGCAAGTGCATGATCCAGGACCTGACGTTGGGCTTGAGCACCAGCGGGAAGTAGTTGGCAAGGATTTTGTCGTCCCACCCCCCGGCAGCCTGCACCGCGATGGTGTAGATGCTGAGGAACTCCGACGGATGCGACTTGCCGTCGTACTTCTCTGGTACGTCTGGCTTGAAATTCTTCATGCTGGGCCACTGGACTTGCCGCAGCTCATGAGTAAACGCAGGGCAACCTACCATGTACGGCAAGCCGCCTGGTTCCCCTGGCGCATGCATGTCGACAGAGGGACCAGCGCGCTGGTCCGATTGACGTCGCGCTTCTCTTCGGCGCTCGATGCGAGTACGAGCGTCTTCTTGCTGTCGTTCGTGAAGAACTTGGCGCTGATCGTGACGAGCTCGTGGATCCGATGACGCGGTGGAGTCACTGTCGAGGTGGATCCGGCGAGTCGGCGACCTTGGCCTTCGGGGCGGAGAGTGCACAGTGGTTGCACCCCCACCGGTCTTATCGCCACCGGCTCGTGCCTGGCTGACTTGCCGCGGCTGCGACGTGCTCGGCTGCTGTTGAGTGTCGCCATTGGCGAAGCCGATGAGACTCTGAATGGTGGCCCTCCAGTCGTCGATCTTGTCTGCCGTTGGAGGGTATTCCCGGAGCAGTTGAGCTCACGCCAAAGCTTCTGCTGCAGTGGCGGGTGGTGGTGGCGAATAGTGCGAGGAGCGGGATATGCTCGGACTTCTAACTGTGTTAGAAGGATCAGTATCTCGTCCAGGCGACCGTGCCTCGCTCGCGCCAGCATGTTGGCGTGCATGCTGGTCTTGAGCACTCCAAGATCCACCAGCTCGATCTTGGTCCAGCAAACGCATGGTACTGTGAGCACCATGACACTGCCGGTCCCGCGCCTCCTGAGATGGGCGCAGTGCATGTACGGACGCCGAGGTCTTGGAGTGTGCCCGGTCGTTGTGGGAGCCGGCTACGCCGCCGATGGGCAGCACAACCTTGTCCTTGGACCTGGCAGCACCGTGAGTTCCCTCGTCGACGCCCGTTATTTTGCTGGCGTCTGCCCCATCAGCCGTTTGCTCCGGCGGTGGTGGGTTCGGCGCGGACGGAGCAACCGCCTCCGAAGCCTTCTTCTTTGGCGGCATGTCGATGAAGATGATGAAGATCTAGCTGGTGTGAACGCCGGATCTGGTTCACACAACCTCGACGCCCCCTACCTGGCGCGCCAAAGATGCCGGGGTTCTGATCCACGAGCACCTATGGGACCGGCGGACCGAGTCCCTTTCGGTTCGGCGGGGGCGGAGGTCGCACGAAGAGCGGATCGAGGTGAAGCACACGAGCAGTTTACCCAGGTTCAGGCCACACGGATGCGTAAAACCCTACTCCTGCTTTGTGGTTTGTATTGAGTTCTTGCTCGGGAGCGCGGAGTGCTACAGTACACTCCAGCAGCTAACGAGACCGAGCGTGAGTGTTCTCTTTCTTCTAACCAGCTCCCCTTCTATGTTGCGCATGGGCCTCCTTTTATATGCTCAAGGGGTCACCGACAGGTGGCAACGTAGACAAGGGTAAAAATGGAAAGGTGCTGCGGTAGGTACAGCTACCTGCTACAGTGTATCATACCTAACCCTGACGGCAGGGGACAAGGGCATTAAATGCCCGTCTGCGTCGTCTAAATAGTGCAAAAGGGACCGTCAGGGACGCCACCGCTCGCCACGATGGCGATCTTGTCAGCGCCGCTTGCCACCGCGCACCCCTGGCTGCACAGCCTCCCGCCACGTACGCCTGGAAGGGTCCCAGAGCGACACGTTGGTGGATGTGCTGGAGCGCGGGCGCAGAGTGGTGGCTTGCCGCGGCAAGCGCCTTGCCGCGGTCGTTGTCTTGTCGCGTCCGGGAGCTTGTCGCTCACCGGGCCTTGCCGGGACGCGTGGCGCGTCGCGGCAAGTTCCTTGAGGTGCCATGGTTGGCCTTCTCGGCAAGCTCCTCTTGCCGGGGTCTTGAGATGCCTTTGTTGGCCTTCCCAGCAAGCTCCTCTTGCCGGGGTCTTGTCTCCTTGGCTTGGATACTTTGTTCTTGAATGGCTCCAAAGGAACCACGGAGGACCTTGGCGGTCACCTGGCAAGCCTTGCCGCGGGATGCTGCGACTGCCCGTGCACAAGTTCGGGATACTAGAGTACCCCTACTCTAGTACACCGACATAGTATGCTTGAAGTATTATTATTTTTATGTCAATATGAACTTTTGTCTTGAATCTTTCGGATCTGAATATTCATACCACAATTAAGAAGAATTACATTAAAATTATGCCAAGTAGCACTCCGCATCAAAAATTCTGTTTTTATCATTTACCTACTCGAGGACGAGCAGGAATTAATCTTGGGGATGCTTGATACGTCTCCAACGTATCTATAATTTTTGATTGCTCCATGCTATATTATCTACTGTTTTGGACATTATTGGGCTTTATTATCCACTTTTATATTATTTTTGGGACTAACCTATTAACCGGAGGCCCAGCCCAGGGTCCTGCTCAGACTTCTGTCAGTGGTCATAATTACTATATCAGTTTCGTTGATGCTTATAGTCGCTTTACCTGGCTTTACCTTATTAAACGCAAATCTGATGTGTTTGATATTTTTGTTCAGTTTCAAAAACATGTTGAACGTCTTCTCAAGCACAAAATTGTTCATGTCCAGTCGGACTGGGGGGGCGAGTATCGCAACCTCAACTCCTTCTTTCAGTCGCTTGGGATAGCTCATCGTTTAGCATGTCCACATACACATCAGCAGAATGGTTCAGTCGAACGTAAGCATCGTCATATTGTTGAAGCTGGTCTTACTCTTTTGGCCCATGCATCTGTTCCGTTTCGGTTTTGGAGTGATGCTTTCACCACTGCATGCTTTCTCATCAACCGTACTCCCACTCGTGTTTTAAACATGAAGACTCCCATTGAGGTTCTCCTTAATGAACAACCTGATTATACCTTTTTCAAGGTATTTGGGTGTGCTTGCTGGCCGCATCTTCGTCCATATAATAAGCGCAAGCTTGAGTTTCGTTCTAAGAAGTGTGTTTTTCTTGGCTATAGCTCTCTTCATAAAGGTTACAAATGTCTTCATGTTCCCACTAATCGTGTCTATATATCTCGGGAGGTCGTGTTTGATGAGCATGTTTTTCCCTTTGCCAAACTTCCTGTGTCCACTGTCGAATCACCATCTCTGCATTCATCCTCTGTTGCTTCTGACCAATTTGATGATGTTGCATACTCTCCTTTGCTGTTACCTAACCATGGTGCAGGAACCGGACGTGGGGCTCGTTTGGAGCTGTTGGAGGATTCACCATCATCATCGCCGCCTTCTGATGGGCACGTCGATTGCCCTATGTTGCATGGCATCGATTCGCGTGCCCATGCATGGTCACCCGAAGAGCCCGTCGCGCCGAGCATCTCCACTGCTCGGTCCGCTACGCCAGCGACCGCCGAGTCTCCAGCGGCTCGGCCCTCTTCGCCAGCGGCCGCCGAGTCTTCAGCGGCTCGGCCTGTCACGCCGTCTTCGCCCGCGGCTCGGCCCGTCACGCCGTCTTCGCCTGCAGCTCGGGTCCGCGACGCCGTCCTCACGTCGCCTTCATCCGCGGATCAGCCCGCGACACCGGCCGCGCCACGGCCCACTATGCCGGGCTCGCCATCGGCCCGGTCTGGGATGCCGGAGTCGCCAGCTGCTTCGTCTGCTCTGCCGGTTTCGCCGGTGGGCCGGCCTTCTTCGCCGACTGAGTCCGAGGCTACCGTGCCTGGCTCCTCGTCACCGGCTGACTCGTCAACGTCGCCGTCCTCCAGCCCGTTGCAGGCTGCTCCGTCGACCTCGGTGGTTCCTGTGTCTCGACCACATACACGCAGTCGCAGTGGCATTTTCAAACCTAAGGAACGTACGGATGGTACGGTTGCTTGGTTGGCTGCTTGTTTGGCTGCTGCTGTTGCGGATCCATCTTCTGAGCCTCGCTCATATCAGGCTGCCCTGCGCATTCCACATTGGCGAGAGGCTATGGAGCAGGAGTTTCATGCTCTTCTTCGTAATAAGACATGGACTCTCGTTCCTCCACCACCACGGGTAAATGTTATTGACTCAAAATGGGTATTCAAAGTGAAGAAGCATTCGGATGGATCTATTGAGCGTTACAAAGCGCGACTTGTTGCTCGCGGTTTTCGGCAGCGTCATGGTCTTGACTATGAGGACACCTTCAGTCCTGTCGTCAAGCCTACCACTATTCGGCTTCTTCTCTCCATTGCTGTTTCTCGTGGTTGGTCACTTCGTCAACTTGATGTGCAGAATGCTTTTCTACATGGATTTTTGGAGGAAGAGGTTTATATGAAACAGCCGCCTGGTTTCTCTGATCCTGATCGTCCTGACTATATATGTCGTCTTTCCAAAGCACTATATGGTTTGAAGCAAGCTCCTCGTGCCTGGCATGCCCGCCTTGCCTCTGCCCTTCGTGCTCATGGGTTTGTGCCGTCCACTGCTGACACTTCATTATTTCTTCTACAGAAGCCAGAAGTCACTATGTATCTTTTGGTATATGTCGATGATATTATCCTTGTCAGCTCTTCTCAGTATGCTGCTGATGCTCTTGTCTGCTCTCTTGGTGCTGATTTTGCGGTCAAAGATCTTGGGAAGCTTCACTACTTTCTTGGAGTTGAGGTCACTTCTCGTGCTACTGGTCTTGTCCTTACGCAGAAGAAGTACTCCTTGGAGTTGTTACAAAGAGCCGGCATGCTGAAGTGCAAACCGACCACCACACCCATGTCGTCTACCGACAAGATAACAGCTGTTGATGGTGAGCTTTTGTCTCCTGCGGATGCCACAGAGTACAGAAGCATTGTTGGTGGACTTCAGTACTTGACGATCACGAGACCAGATATCTCTTATGCTGTTAACAGGGTTTGTCAGTATCTTCAGGCTCCCAGAGATACTCATTGGGCTGCTGTTAAACGCATTCTTCGTTATGTTCAGTTCACCCTGACTTTTGGTATGCATATTCGGCCGACTTCCTCTCGGGTCCTTTCGGCCTTCTCTGATGCAGATTGGGCTGGTAGCCCAGATGACAGGCGATCCACGGGGGGTTATGCAGTATTCTTTGGCTCTAATTTGATCGCCTGGAGTGCTCGGAAACAGGCTACTGTGTCACGTAGCAGTACTGAAGCTGAGTACAAGGCTGTGGCTAATGCTACTGCAGAGATTATTTGGGTGCAGTCTTTGCTTCAGGAGTTGGGTTTGTCTCAACCACAGCCTCCTATTCTTTGGTGTGATAACATCGGTGGTACATACCTTTCTGCAAATCCAGTATTTCATGCCCGAACGAAACACATTGAAGTTGACTATCACTTTGTACGGGAACGTGTATCACAGAAGCAACTTCAGATCAAGTTTATCTCGTCTAAGGATCAACTTGCAGATATCTTCACTAAGTCTTTACCACTGCCACAGTTTGAGGCTTGTAGGCGCAATCTTACCCTTCTCAGTTCTTTAGAAAGTGGCTAAGATTGAGGGAGGGTGTTAGACTATGTATAACTTCTGTACCTATGTACGTATTGTAACACAACCATTATATATAATGAGATAAGCCACCCCTAGAGGGGTGTGCTGGTTCTCAAAACTTATTGTCTTACACCGCCGACGGCCACGGTGTCTCCCGGCGCTGCATCACCGGCGTCCGCCCCAGGGAGGCCGAGGCGCGCTTCCTGGCGTTCGAGGCGAGGCACTACCTCCTGCCGTCGCCTTCCCGCGGCACGCTGCTGCTGGTCCGCAGCATCGGCGCGACCTTCGACGTGTTCGAGTCGAGCTCGAGGCGACGGACGATGACGGCGGCCGGTGGTCGCAGGTGACGAGCCTGGCCGACGACGAGGCCCTCTTCGTCGGCGCGCGCTCCTCGAGGGCCCTGGCGGCGTCCCAATACGGCGGCGCCGTGCGAGGGAACCGCATCTACTTCGCCGGCGAGACGCACCGCGGCAGGAACTACTTGGACGAGGCTCGGGGCAACATGGGCGTCTACGACATGAGCAACTGAGCCATTTCTTCGATTGGTCTGCCGCGCGGTTCGTTCGACGATGACTGCCAGACCACGGGGTCCTGGCTCTTCCTTTCTACTGCTGGCTAGTTTGTGATCCATCCAATGATGATGCAAGCTCTTACGTTTACACGCTGAAGTTAGTTTCAGATTTTGTCAAAGTGCATTTCATAATGATATCCATAATTAATATTGACTAGTAATAATGTACGTGCAATGCACGTTTATATTTTTTTTGTGAGAAAACTTCCAATCTATTCATCAACTGTCAAGGTAATACAAAGAACACCAGAAATAAAAATACATCTAGGTCCGTAGACCACCTAGCGACAACTACAATCACTGGAGCGAGACGAAGTCGCGCCACTGTCATCGCCCCTCCCTCATCGGAGCCGGACAAACCTTGTTGTAGTAGACAGTCGGGAAATCGTCGTGCTAAGGCCCAATAGGACCAGCACACCAGAACAGCAACCACCGCCGATGAAGAGAATCATAGATCGGAAGGATCTAACCTGCAGACACACTGACATAGACGAACAAAGACCAGATCTAAGCGGATCCATCTAAGACAAACGCCGACCGAATCTCACAAGATCCGACGGAGACACACCTCCACACACCCTCTGAAGATGCTAGAAGCACCACCAGGATAGGGGCTAGGCGGGGAGAACTTTATTCCATCTTCAAGAAGTCATCCCTGCCTCATTTTCCTAAACATGGCACAAACCCTAATAAAACAGAAAAAAAACACCTAAAAACGGAGCCTTCTCGACGGCAAGTGCCGGAATCTGCCGCTGGTCCTAGGACCATAGGAGACGAAGCGGACCAACGACGGCCCCGGCGAGATGCTAAGGAAACCCTAGACGAGTCGCCTGGGACTTCGCCTGGCTGGAGTTGTACTAGGCGATATGCCGAACTCGTTCACGTAATAAAGCTATGCTTAGTAGGATATTAGTTGCACGGTTATATTAGGTAAGATATATCTGTTGCATGTTGATATTTGGTAAGATATCAATTATTTTTTCCCGGGAATGATAAGATATTAATTACATAGCAGATTTCAAGGGATATTGACGGTCGAGATGGTTTGAATCTGCTCATTTGGGTCTTTTTATATTGGTATAGATGATAATTTGCGGAAAGGATCAGGTCGATTATAAAAATTCATAACAAAAAATACATAATAACCAGCATTTCTACAAGCGTTTGAATGTATTTGTATTCTATAAATATACAGGATGCAATAACGCTCAAGATTGCCAAGTTAAGATTTTGTTTGTCCAACCACTAAGGTAGGAGTATGTCTTTTTTTTCATGAATATGAGTGTTTTTTTAAGCCCAAAACATAGAACGATTGTTCTATAGTATTTGTCATTAATATAAATATTTACAAAGTATTACAAGAAGAAAAGAAATAAAATAAAATAAAGCCATTGGCTCAATCAATTTCAGCCCTTGAAAACTCCATGAAGAAAAGAGTTGCTAATGAGGCAAGATAACCAGAGATCCAACTCTTGTACTATGGTAAACTAGTCGAAGGCACTTGCTTTGCACGTGTGCATTCTTAATTGAAAAACTTTACACGAGAAGAAAATTTTAAGTATAAATGAAGCACTTTTTATATGGAGTTTTAACTTCACAACCTCTTGCCGAGTTACAATGTTCATGAACAAATTTTATTTTATTTTATTTTCAAAACATATAAAGAGTAATTTTGGTTAAACACTTACTTGGCAAACTTGTTGTTAATAGTCTCAAAACGTTAAATCACGCCATGGGATCAAATATATATATATTTTCAAAAAAAAAATCATCTCCATGCATTCTACATCATTTGGACGTAGATGGAATAAAATACATTCTACACCATGCATATTCAATATTTTTACGAAAAAATGGGTATGTATCAGTCCATATATACATACTAGTTAAAGGCACGTGCCATGCACGTGTAAGGATTATAGCGAAATGTTGTATGTTGAGAGGATTTTTTTTTAATACTCTCTCCGTCCGGAAATATTTATTGAAAAAATGGATGTATTTAGACGCATTTTAATTTTAGATACATTCATTTTTACCTATTTCTCTGACAAGTATTTTCGGACGGAGGGAGTACTTTGAATTGCTTATCACATGTGTCACGTGATACGTTGAGAGGGATTGAAGGCATTTTTATTTACTATATAATCAGGTTCTTAGTATTTATTAACTTATATTTTTCATGTAAAGTTCACAAACATGCATGCATACGGTGATTAGTCTGTCTAATAGAGTAGATGCTTTTGCCTAAAAAAATGTTGGTGCGAACAATCGGAAAGCTGGGCAATAATGTTTGTAAAACGAATTCATAAGATAAAGTAGAAAAATAGAGAGGCCGAGGGTCATTTTTTAATAAAAAAAGTGTCAAAGCAGCCTTTGGGCTCTCAGGCACCAGTGGGGTGTTCTCTAGCATAGCAAAAGGTTTCAAAAAAATGATACTAAGATTTGCATGTGGTACAAAACAAAAAGCAGCGGACATCATTAAATATTAATTCAAATCAATATAAACATGCCAGAGTTCTTTTTTTTACACATGGCCTATTTTTTATACTCCCTCTCTCTCAGTTTACGGGGCATGCGCGTATCCCTAAATCGTCAATTTGACCAGCCTAATACAAGTCATATATTATAAAAAATATATCAATATAAACTTCAGATGTTCTATTTTTAAACGCTATAAATTTTGTGTTATATAGTTTATATTAGGATGATAAAATTGACAACCTAGGTGTACACGCGGGACTTATAAATTGAATCGGAGGAAGTGAAAAATACCAGTTTAGTAAATATGCAGATTACTACATGTGTTATTTTTGACAAATAAAAATATGAGAAAATACTTCTGGCACCAGGAGTATTGATGCCCGAGAGTTAAACTTTGAAAGTAACAAAGTTTTTTTAGTACAACACATATATTAATCTTCTATTTTACTTGTTGTTTAGTCTGTTAAAGCATCGGTACCGAGGCTGCAATGCATGTGTCTGTGGCTGTGGGGCAGCGTTGCATTCCTTGCCTGGTGTGGCTGTGGGGCAGCGTTTCTTTTTGTCAACTGGGCCTGCGGCACATTTCCTGTGGCCGGCAGAAGAATCGAGAGCATGCAAGTACTCTGCCGCGCTGGCAATCTAGCAGCACGAAAATGGAACCCCACCACGAATCCCTATGTGCTCAGCCGTTAGATTGCCCTATCCTATGGTCTATATGTGGCCACGTAGTCCTCTATCTAAAGCAATTGAATCTGAGCCGTTCGTTTACAAACATCCAACGGTCTATATAACTTCATACTGGTACACTATATAGGAGTATAGATGCATGTAAATTAATGGTAGCATCATAAAATTCACGCAAAAACGTGAGAACAGCCGTTCCGCTTGACCTTTCTTTTTACCTTTCGTTATTTGCAGAAAAATGGGTATGTATCAGTCCATATATACATATACATGTAAATGAATGGTATCATCGTAAAATTCATGCAAAAACGTGAGAACAGCCGTTTCGCTCGACCTTCTGTTTTTTTTACTTTTTTTAGAAATGCCTTCTGATTTTATTTTTCCTGAAAAAAATCCTGTTGATTTTATTTGAGAGGTATCTGCTTGAATTTTTTTTGAGAAATACCACTAGTTACGTCCTACCTTACCACCCAGGCTAAAATATGGTTTGCGCTGACAATTGGCTATAGGCACACGGGCCTTCAAGCTTGCCACTGGGCCAACTGTATGGAGCCCCACTCAGAAACGTCAACATCAGATCCCTCGCGCTGGCTGTTGAGCGAGTTCCCTGAAAAAAGACAATCAAGCGGAGCGCCACCGCCCCTTCTCCCGAGTCTCTGCCGCCCCCCGTAGATGGAATAAAATGCATTCTACACCATGCATATTCAATATTTGTATGAAAAAATGGGTATGTATCAGTCCATATACACATATGCATGTAAATTAATGGTAGCATCATAAAATTCACGCAAAAACGTGAGAACAGCCGTTCCGCTCGACCTTTTTTTTACCTTTCTTTATTTGCAGAAAAATGGGTATGTATCAGTTCATATATACATATACATGTAAATGAACAGTATCATCGTAAAATTCATGCAAAAACGTGAGAATAGCCGTTTCGCTCGACCTTCTGTTTTTTTACTTTTTTTAGAAACACCTTCTGATTGTATTTTGCCTCAAAAAAATCCTTTTGATTTTATTTGAGAGGTATCTGCTTGACCTTGTTTTTTTTAGAAATACCGCTAGTTACGTCCTACCTTACCACCCAGGACTAAAATATGGTTTGGGCTGACAATTGGCTATACGCACACGGGCCTTCAAGCTTGCCACTGGGCCAACTGTATGGAGCCTCACTCAGAAACATAACATCAGATCCCTCGCACTGGCTTGTCTAAAAAAAAAAGATCCCTCGCACTGGCTGTCGAGCGAGTTCCCTGAAAAAAAACAATCGAGCGGAGCGCCACCGCGCCACCGCCCCTTCTCCCGTTATCAGGAAGCACGGTGTTAGAATTGTGTCGAATATTATTGTACTCCCTCCGTCCGGAAATACTTGTCGGAGGAATGGATGCATCTAGACACATTTTAGTTATAGATACATCTATTTTTATACATTTTTGTGACAAGTATTTTCGGACGGAGGGAGTACAAGTTAGGGTATAGTTGCATTTGGTTTTGGACTGTGTGTAGATAGAATATAGAGTCGTGTTCAAGTAAGTCACTTGTATCCTGGGCCTCTCATATATAGCGGGGGTAGACACACGATGTAACCTATGTCAACATAATAGCACAGGCATGTGGGGGAGCCGGCGACGTGTGCCGGCGCCCGGACGACCGGGGTGCGGTGTTGTGACGGTGTCATGGGGAGGAGCGCCCGTAGTCATGCCCCGGGGATATAGCCATATCGATGAACCTCGTTAACAAATCTCGGTGTCGTGCTCGTGTGATTGCTTGGTCTTCGGTAGATTGACGGAGCGCCTCGGATTTATTCTAACAAATAGTATCATGAGCAAGGTTCAATTTAAGGCCGTGATGTTAATTTAGAAGAGGAGGATGAGAGAAGATCATGGTTGCGGAAGTTGTCACGGTAACGTCCGTCGACGAGAAACAGGCAGCGGAATCGATCGGTCGTTTCGTCCACGGAAGCAATCGGAAACAGGCGAGATCTCGACATACGGCAGGTGGTCGTAGGCATCGAGATGTTTCAGATCGAATCGGTCTGGCGGCAGGAGACGTGGCGATCAGGAACACAGCTTCAGCGGTGTCATGCAGCGTGCAGCAGCAGGACTCTTCAGCGGTAACGGCGCGTGATGCGCGGCCCAAGGCCCAGGCACTAGGCAGGCTGGCAGGCGAGACGAGCGTACGTGCGCTCTGCATGTGTTGGAGAGGTCCTGGAGCGGCAGCTGTGGCTATAAGGCACTGGTACAAGTGATTGGCTTGGTGTTGAGCGTGTCGCACGAGATTTGTTGGTTAAAAAAAAGGGCTACGTGACGGACTGATGCTATCCATCAAGAGGAAGAGATGAAAAGCTAATTGATTTACGGTCTACAGGAGCACGAGGTGGAGTGTTGGAGTTTTCTCATTGATCTTCACGGTGAAGTGCATACGGGAAGGCTTACGTGGTGCAGTTTGGCTTTATTTCTTTGTACATGGTTGTGTACGAGGATGATAGGATGAGGGTCCGTGGTGTGCGTGGCAAGGATGATGCCGTGCGTATAAGGCTTGGAGGAGTCTGGAGCATGTCATGGCAGGATCATATGCATACACATGGCGTCAAGCAATGCACGGAGATGTGCGGGCGGACACGACGCAGGATGACGCATTATTGCAGTCGGATATTTTTAGCTGGGTTGGACTACATAGTCTGACGGATCGGCGGGGATGTTGGTCAAAGCAGAAGACGACGGTGATTTCGGCGACAACGACATAGGAGCGTGATGCTGATGGTGACCGACTTCTGGGGCGTGAAAACACGTGGTGCAGGCCTGAGGGCTTATGTGGCTTCGACAGACTATGGGGCGGGGTTGATTCAAGATGGTGCGCACAGGAGAGCTTGAAGTCGGCAGGGCGCGGGAGGTGGCACATACACCTACCATGGAGTCATGTTGAAGGTGGAGTTGGAGTCTGATGGGCGACTTCACTTTGTGCTGGTGGAGGGGCTACGGCGTAAGAATTCGGAGAGTCGAAACCTATTTCAGCGGGATAACGAGAGACACGTGGATCGGACTGGGTACCAGTGGTCTGATGGAGACGTGATACTCGGCATCGGTCGATGATGATCGGTGGTTCTCTAAAGTGGGGGTTGAGGCAGTGTGGGCTAGCTACCTGGGAGACTCGACCAGGGCAGCAGAGGCTCGACGCGGTGATAGCGGCGAGGCGTGCGAAAAGCACGGGACACAGCGATAGACCAAGGCACTAATAGTGAGACATGTGGTCAGACAAAGTGTGCAGGGGTGCTGAAGCAGTGTTGACAAGTACCAGATTCAAGTTGGTCACTGGGTCTATCGGTGCTAGTTGATGGACAAGAGTTGACCATGAAGAATCTGAGAAAGTGGCGGAAAGTCTGGAATTGTCAACTGCTGAGAGAGTACATGGTTGTATATTCTGTGGTGTTCAATGCACATGGCAAAGTACGGATGACAAGTACAGAAGGAGGCGGAGTGCTATAGCTATGGGACATGTCAAAGACTATCCGGGGAAAAGGATGAGACAACTGTGAATTTGACTCAGGGTGACATAGGGCGACGATGAAATTCCTTTAAGTTTCAGACAGACGGTCAAGAAAGAGCGGTGATGTTGAGTTCAGGTAACTCTTGTATGTGACATCCAATATGTGAGTTGTTCATTTTCACGCAGATAAATTATCTGGGTGTGATGGCGTTGAACGGAAACTTCGGAAGTTAGGAACACAAAGTAGAGTAATGAAAAACTTAATTTTGCTCAAGTGTTGACTATGAAGAAGACGAGAAAGGACTACAGTTGCAGGTGAAGTCACATGGAGTCTGGGAGTAGCAGCGGTGCTCATGAAATATCTCAAGTCTAATGTATATGAAGGTTCGACACATGGATGAATTCAAGGTGGTGGAGAATATTCACTAAGGTGAAGTTTGTTAGAATTGTGTCGAATAATATTATACAAGTTAGGTTACAGTTGGATTTGGTTTTGGACTGTGTATAGATAGGATATAGAGTCGTGTCCAAGTAGGACACTTGTATCCTAGGCCTCTCATATATAGCGGGGGTAGACACACGATGTAACCTATGCCAACATAATAGCACAGGCACGCGAGGGAGCCGGCGGCGTGTGCTGGCGCCCGGGCGGCTGGTGTGCGGTATTGTGATGGTGTCATGAGGAGGAGCGTCCGTAGTCATGCCCTAAGGATGTAGCCATATCGGTGAACCTCGTTAACAAATCTCGGTATCGTGCTCATGTGATTGCTTGGTTCTCGGTAGATCGAGGGAGCACTTCAGATTTATTCTAACACACGGTGGCGCCCAAATCCGGCAGCCACAGCCCCACACGTCGGCAGGTGGCACACTTCACACCTCAGATACATGTGAAGCCTGGAGCCTACCGTGGGTTTTGGAATCCTCTAGAAGGGCGACTCGTTTTCAGGTTTGGCGGGAACTACTTGGGTGGCGAATCCAAGTGACAGAGGACGTTTTGATTTAATAGAGTTGACGGCTACAGATGAATCTATTTTGAAAGTTACGAGTAAAAGAAGAGACAAGAAGGTAGATTCAAATATTCAAAAAAATGTGTACTATAGTAGTAGAGATACATATTATTCTTGATACTATGAGTTAACGACAGAAGATCAGACTTTAGGAGGCATCTCCAAGAGGCAAGACTGGAGTATTCAAGTTTTAAAATCCAGAAGTTTTTTTGCATTCAAATGTGCCAACAACCCATGAAGATGATGTTCAGAGCAAATTAATATGGAATTGAGGCCAGGCTCAAAATGATTTCATCCAACATTGGTAAACCTCTCTGCCTAGTGACGACAATATCAGAATCGCAGCAGTGCTAGGAAAACAGATAATCTTATGCTACCTGCATCCCTGTTGATGCAGTCTTGTTGGCAAACTCATCAGCATTAGATAAAAATCAACTGGATAACGAGTACTGAAAAAAAGATAATCGACTAATGACTAATATGAACTGGAGAGTGACAAACAAGATTTAAATGAATAATGACAATTGAACATACTGAAATAAAACTTTCAACTACATACTAATAATAATAATAAAACTGACATAACTAAACTAACAAATGATGGTTTCAGTAATGCTGCAAGGAGAAAGTAATGACTGAAAAACAAAAAACAAATAGACGGAACACAATAGCATCAACCTGATATTCAGATATACTTTCAAAAAAAAACTTGATATTCAGATAGATGCTTCATACCATCATAAGCCTCCATGATGATGAGAACATGTCGATACTGCCACCCCCCTCCCCCAATGCACAACTCTCACCATATCACCTATACTTGCCATCCTCCTTCAGGGTCCATGCTGGCTGGATTGTATCAAAGAGAGTATGCGGCGTCGGTTGGTGGAGCAAGTAGAGCCACGCGATCATCGCCCATGGGTGTTCTTGTCCTTTCACCACCTTTGGCTCCTCCATGTCTAACATGATTAGATCCTTCGCTTCCTCTTTGTCCTCCCCTTCCACAACGTCCCCAGACCCTTCTAGATCTAGCTACTGCGCCTCCTCCCTTACGGCATCTCCCCCGTCGGTGCCGCCATCTTCCCATTCACAGCCACCGCCAGGTCGTGAATCAACGTGTGTGCCACCGCGAACACATTGGCATCATTGTTCACTGGCTTCGGGTGGTCACTCCTTGAGCACCCCCTGAGGGAGTCCTGGATTATGGGGTCCTCGGATGGCCGGGCTATGTGGCATGGGCCGAATTGATGGCCCGTGAAGATACAAGATCGAGGACCTTCCCCCGTGTCCGGATGGGACTCTCCTTGGCGTGGAAGGCAAGCTTGGCGCTCGGATATGAAGATTCCTTTCTCTGTAAACCGACTCTGTACATCCCTAGGCCCCTCCGGTGTCTATATAAACCAGAGGGTTTAGTCCATAGAGGCAGTCATAATCATACAGGCTAGACATCTAGGGTTTAGCCATTACGATCTCGTGGTAGATCCACTCTTGTAACCCTTATACTCATCAAAGTCAATCAAGCAGGAAGTAGGGTATTACCTCCATCAAGAGGGCCCGAACCTGGGTAAACATCGTGTCCCCTGCCTCCTGTTACCTTCGATCCTTAGACGCACAGTTCGGGACCCCCTATCCGAGATCTGTCGGTTTTGACACCGACATTGGTGTTTTCATTGAGAGTTCCTCCGTATTGTCGATAAAGGGATCGATGGCTCACCTCGTCATCAACGACAAAATCACCTCTGGAAAAGCCCTAGTTCCTGGACAGATCCTCCAGATCGCCAATTTCATCATAGGCGCCCGCCCGACCATTAAGCCCAAGGCGGTCCCCCGGATTGCCAAAAATCATCTCCGCATCAACCCCGAAAGCATCGATAAGATGAATCCGGCAGATGTCTCGTCTTTAAACGAACTGCTAGATCGCATCGCCACCCTGGGGGTTGCAACAGATTATGACCTGATTGGGCTTAAACCCGATCAGAAGGAAATCAGGTCTCCACCTATCACCCACCTGGTGACTGTCGTGGAATAACAAGTTGAGGATACCGCTCCTCCTATGCTGAAAACAAACTATGTTCAGATCTCCGATCCTCATGAGCCGGACACTCATCTTCGAGAAAGGATCATCCATCCTCTGAACATAGAGTCAGGTGCTGAGTCTAAAAACCCCCATGACACTCAGGATCCTGGGCCAATGACCTCAGAAATTTTTCAAAATCCGGATTCCACAATGGGTCAGGGTTCGGATTTAAACCCACCCACCCACCATAATAAATATTCTCCAAGCAATTCCGGTCCCTAGGACATATGCAATTTAAGGAATATACGACAGCAACCTCAGGAAACAGTCCATCACTTTTGGGCTAGATTCCTACTTGTTAAAAACAAGATTAAAGATTGCTGCGACGACGACGCGGTATCAGTCTTTCGCCGCAACTGTATGGACGAGGGCATCCTCAATGCCCTTAATCAGCGCCACATACTGCACTTTGCATATTTGGCACACATAGTACCGAAATATTGCACAATAGAAAGCTCCTGGAAAGCCCAGACAGCTTGGTGGGAACCACCGGCCTTTAAGCCACCCACCGGGCCGGACAAAACGGATGCACCCCTGCGGGGCACCTGATCATTACTTCACGGAAAGAAAATTAAGCACTTACCGGGACACAGAACTGTCCTTGATGAATGGCTCGACAAGCCCTGTCAGATACACACGATGCCGAATTCCGGACCAACTCATAGCCTTCAGGCATGTTGGATACTCCGGGAGGTGGCTAAAAGCGGGGAGGCTATTCTCACCAACACTACTCCGGCAACGCATTCCCCCGAGGATAACGACCTCAATGTGTTTACGATCTTTGAGACCTTTTCTTCAAACAACTGGCGTAAAAGGATGCTCCGCGACCTCGCCGAAGTCAATCACGTAGCCGCAATAAATCTTTGGAACGATATGGCGATAACCTTTAACGCCAGTGACGAGCCAAGGGCCCGATCGGTCCGAGCACCAGCCGCTTTGGTTTTAAAACCAATTGTAGACGGCTTTCGCCTCACTAAAGTGCTCATGAACGGCGGCAGCGGACTGAACCTCATCTATGAAGATACGCTCAACAAAATGCAAATGGACAGGAGTCACATTGAGCAGAGTAATACAACCTTTCGAGGAATTATCCCCAGTAGGGAAGCAAGATTCTTGGGGAAAATTAAACTCTATGTGGTATTCGGCACGCCAGAGAACTATAGGTCCGAAGAGATAATCTTCCAGGTGGCCCCTTTCAACAGCGGATATCATGCCCTGTTAGGGCAAGACGCATTCACACGCTTCCAAGCCATACCTCATTACGGGTACATGAAGCTCAAAATGCCCAAGCCCAACAGTGTTATCACTATCGCCAGTGATCCGAACATAGCACTCCACGCCGAAAAGAAAACTGCACCATTGGCCCTTGAGGCACTGTCCGAAGCCCTGGCGGCCGAGGAGCTCACCGCTCTGCGTTCCACAGTGGATAGAGACGACATAATTCTTGATAAAAGGCCTAAATCCACCTCTTTCAAGACAGCAGACGAGATAGTCAAATTTCAAGTTCACCCAACGGAGCCCAAGAAGACAGCTTCCATTGGGTCACAGCTGGATCCGACGGTCGACGCCGCATTACGCGCGTTCTTGCGCAAGAATTGGGACATCTTCGCCTGGCACCCCTCGGATATGCCAGGAATCCCACACGCGCTGGCCGAACATAGTCTCAATATACTGAAGGGATACAAAGCAGTCAAGCAAACATTGTGACGATTTTCTGAACCCAAACGACAGGCTATGGGGGAGAAGCTAGCCAAGCTACTCGAAGCCGGGTTCATTAGAGAGATCAAACATCCGTACTGGCTAGCAAACCTGGTCAAGGTGCCGAAGAAGGATAAATCCTGGCGCTTGTGTGTCGACTTCAAGGACCTTAATAATGCTTTCCCTAAGGATCCCTTCCCAATACCTCGCATCGACCAGATTATTGATGCAACCGCAGGACACGACTAACAGTGTTTCCTCGACGCATACTCCGGATACCATCAAATCAAAATGAAGCAATCCGACCAAGCCGCAATGGGCCATTGAGCTCTTACCATTTGAAATAACATATAAGCCACGCCAAGCCATTAAACCTCAGGTGTTGGCTGACTTTGTCGCTGAATGGGCAGGGGCCAAACTCCCTAAAGAGTATGGCACATATTCCAACTGGGTGATGCACTTCGACGGCTCTAAAATACTAGCCGGACTTGGGGCTGGTGTCGTCCTGACATCCCCCACAGGAGACACAGTCCGTTATGTGCTCCAAATAATGTATACAGACTTTAATAGCGCAGCCGAATATGAGGCCCTATTGCATGGTCTTCGGATGACCGTCTCTATGGGCATACAATGCCTCGAGGTGTGCGGGGATTCAAACCTTGCAATATCCCAAATAAACAGAGAATTTGATGCCAAAGATCCAAAGATGGCGGCTTACTGCAACGCCGTACTTAAAATATCATCTCGGTTTGAGGGGCTCGAGTTTCATCACGTGGCCCGAGAGAGTAATCAAGCAGCGGACATCCTTGCTCGCATGGGCGCTAAGCGCGACCCCGTCCCACCCAATACCTTTGTGGATAGGCTCTTCAAGCCATCCGTGGTATGGCAGGACGAGAGTAGCAACACCAGTCCGGAGCCGATCATACCCCCAGATTCCGAACACAATTCTGATATCATCGGGGACTCGACCACCGAAATAACACCATCGGCCCATGAAATCATGGCAGTGATCGCCCCATGGACCGAACCCTTCCTAGCCTACCTTAATAGGCGAGAGCTCCTTGAGGACCAGAATGAGGCCCGCTGTATCGTTCAACGCTCGAAATCCTACAAGGTTCATGAAGGTGAGCTCTACAAGAAAAGTACCACCGGAGTCCTTCAAAGATGTATCTACGAAGAAGAAGGGCGGTAGATTTTGGCCGAAATCCATGCTGGTCTTGGCGGTCATCACGCCACATCTCAGGCCCTTGTAAGTAAGGCCTTCCGTACCAGTTTTTTCTGGCCTATGGCCCGAGCAGATGCACAAGACCTCGTCCAACGTTGTGTAGGCTGTCAGCTTTTCGCCAATCAAAGCCATATGCCGCCTACCGCCCTACAAACAATCCCCATTACTTGGCCTTTTGCGGTCTGGGGGCTTGACATGGTCAGACCGCTTAAAGGGGGAAGCCATAAGAAAAAATACCTACTGGTCATGGTGGATAAATTCACTAAGTGGATAGAGGCCAAATCAGTTAGAACAGCCAAAGCCGAACCAGTGATATATTTCATATCCGGTGTCGTACACCGTTATGGTGTCCCACACAGCATCATTACCAATAACGGCTCTAACTTCAGAGCCGACGAGGTAAAAACTTGGTGTGCTAATCTGGGCATCAAGCTCGATTATGCCTCCGTTTATCACCCTCAAATAAATGGTCAAGTTGAACGGGCTAATGGCCCGATAATGAGAGGCATTAAAATGAGACTAGTGCGATCCTTAAAGGAGTCAGATAAACACTGGGTTGAGGAGCTCGACTCCATACTCTGGGGGTTGTGGACCACGCCCAATCGCACGACCAGATACACACTGTTCTTTATGGTGTACGGCGCAGAGGCCGTCTTGCCCTGCGATATTATTCACGACTCACCTCGAGCACGCATGTACAAAGAGAGAGAGGCCAAGCTCGATCGGCGAGATGACTTAGATGGCCTGGAGGAGGAGCGCGATGTTGCAAAAGCTCTTTCAGCATTACACCAACAACAAGCTCGAAGATACCAAAGCAGAGAAGTGCGGGCCAAGACTTATAATGTCGGTGAACTCGTTCTACGCCTACCAGAGAAGAAAAAGGACAAGCTCAAGCCCAAATGGGAGGGTCCCTTCATTATAGATGAAGTTCTCACTAGAGGAGCCTACCGCCTTCGTAATGCATCGACAATCTCCTAGAGCCGAACCCATGAAACGCTGCCAGACTCCGAAGATTCTACGCCTAAGCCCGGACTCATTGTTCTTTATGGTTTTTTTCTTTCTCTTTCTTTTCGTTCTTATACGACTTTTGGCCTGTGTTTGGATAAACCGCACACTTAAGGGGTTTACATCCTTAAATGTACATCACCCCAATACCTGGGGGTTCTAGTCATAGAAGCTTATTATTTATCGAGCATCAAGCTCACCGTATATATGTGTCATCTTCTCATATATGTCTTTTCTCCGCCATTATATGCACCTTTATGACTTAAGTTTTTGCCAAGCTGGGTTGCCTGGCTCCTGTGCTTATGCCCTACGTTCCCGCTTGTTCGGCTAGGGCATAAAGAGAGCACCTCTGCGATTATTACAGCCGGGTTATCCGGACATGTACCTCAGATGGGTGAAGCCGAAAGCTAGCATTCTTAAGGGAATAATAGGTCGGTGGACAAAAGATGAACTCCCCTCGTTGCGATACAAGCCCCCAAAATACAACGTGTACTGTGATTTTTGGCATCACAGCTCAGGCATGCACAACAATGCACGCTGGCCCAGGGAGAGGAACCCCTAACGGAAACTCTCTGGAAGATGTTTCTTATGATCAAGTGTAATATAACATAACTCCCCAAATACAACTTGTCTATTCAAGCAACTATGACCGGACTGCCTGATTTCCGAACATACTTCGGTGTTTACCACCGGTACAGTATTCGGAAACACTCCAAACTTTGGATTTCGGAGGTTAAAGCGGAAGGTCTGCCATGACAATCGTTTTATAATTCGGCTGGAAATACGTTTGTCGATAAAAGTACATTACTACTTGGACTCAAAAAGTTCATCTTCCTCTAGACCATCTAATAAGTTGTCTAGCTTACAATCCTGTTGCGAAAACTTGACGGCTATCCTTACTTGGTCATATACTAAGCTAACAGGAACTTCCTGTCCATCTGGTCCTCGAGGCCCGACCCAGGCCATATGATTCGGATCAAGTCCGGTGTACCGTGTTTTCACCATGGCCTAGGCCTCTCGTGCACCCTCTCGGCATGCTGATATCTTTCATAGTCCAAAGCGGCGACGAGCTCCCTTGAATAAATGCACGAGTTCCCCCATACTTCCTGGAGGAGAATCGGCCGGCTATAAAGCTTTAGCAATGTTCCTCATTGCCTTCTGGGCTCGATCATGCACTTTGGATAGCTCTTGTAGCAGATCGCCTTGAAATCCGAACATCTCTCCTTCGGGCCGCCCAGACAGTACACCTACAGAAATAAACTTGTTAAACTTCCCATTAGGGGACTGTATGGAAGTAAGGTTACAAAGCATACTGAATATGCCTCCTTTCAGCTTTCTGTTCTCCTTCAGGGCATCCACCAGTTGGGCTCGTATGTCCTTCGGCTCCTCGGCTTGCTTGATGTTGGCATCTTGTAGCTTGTTCTTTTCATCCCTGGTCCGTGTTAGTATACGTTGACCAGCGGCTTATTACCCTTCGGCATGCTCCTTGTCCACCTGAGCAGACTTTAGCCTTTCCTCCAACTGCTTTGTCGATCCTGCCGCTGAAAACAAAACAATGCATATTTTAAAATCATTGTTGGCACAGAATCGTATTTCCTGGACATTGTTGTGCTTACCATCGGATGCCTTTTTGGAATTCTTCAAACTCTCTAGTTCGGCGATGACAACAGTTAGCTTGGTCCGACACCCTTCAAGCCCCTTGGACAATGTGTTATTCTTCTCCGTAAGTACCTGATGATATAACAATCCTTCAATCAGTTGGGCCAACTGCTTCAAGTCTTGGGGGCTGCGGGCATATGACCATGTTAAATTGTGTCAAATTTCACTTGTATTTTATTTGAGAACAGCTGAATAATTCTGGCAAGGCCGTCTCGAGCGGCCCGGATATAGGCATCCGTCGAATTCAGTGCGGTGAATTCTTGTTCGGACAAGGCCGGTGTACGCATGGCTTGCTTCAAGCGACGGTGATTCATCACGCTCTCCACTTCGGAATTTGTGACGGACACATCATTCGAATCCTCTTGAGGAGGCGGAACGGGCGCGACATTTGCTCGCGTCCTAATTGGCGAGTTTGGTACCAGATTAGTGGGCATTTGGCTAACTGGGCGCTTTCCCACCATTTGTTGTGTACTCCTCCTAAAAGATAAAGAAGGGGAGAATCTTAAACAATCCAGACTCATGCCTAGGCATGCATTAAGTACAAATACCTCTTTGAAGACTGTGAAGCCTCTGCGGGACTCTCGGCTCCTTTTCGTTTTGAACGACGGCCTTGCGCGGGGTACGCCCTCGAAGAGTTACAGTCCTTTTTACGCCGATCCTGATGAAATCCGGATTAGTACAACAGGAAAGGATACAAATGAGGATCTCTTCTTAGGAAGCCTTTGGATACTCACGATGCAGAATGGGTAAAGGCGAGGGTAGTCGGCGATAATGGCCACTTCCGAACTGTCAAGGCTCACCTGATAGAATACCCCATGATGACCCACAAGTATAGGGGATCTATCGTTGTCCTTTCGATAAGTAAGAGTGTCGAACCCAACGAGGAGCAGAAGGAAATGACAAGTAGTTTTTAGTAAGGTATTCTCTGCAAGCACTAAAATTATCGGTAACAGATAGTTTTGTGATAAGGAATTTGTAATGGGTAACAAGTAACAAAAGTAAATAAGGTGCAGCAAGGTGGCCCAATCCTTTTTGTAGCAAAGGACAAGTCTGGATAAACTCTTATATAAAGGAAAGCGCTCCCGAGGACACATGGGAATCATCGTCAAGCTAGTTTTCATCATGCCCATATGATTCGCGTTCGTTACTTTGATAATTTGATATGTGTGTGGACCGGTGCTTGGGTACTACCCTTCCTTGGACAAGCATCGGTATTCCACTTATGATTCACCCCCCTCACAAGCATCCGCAACTACGAAAGAGGAATTAAGGTAAACCTAACCATAGCATGAAACATATGGATCCAAATCCGCCCCTTACGAAGCAACACATAAACTAGGGTTTAAGCTTATGTCACTCTAGCAACCCATCATCTACTTATTACTTCCCAATGCCTTCCCCTAGGCCCAAGCAATGGTGAAGTGTCATGTAGTCGACGTTCACATAACACCACTAGAGGAAAGACAATATACATCTCATCAAAATATCGAACGAATACCAAATTCACATGACTACTTATAACAAGACTTCTCCCATGTCCTCAGGAACAAACGTAACTATTCACCAATCATATTCATGTTCATAATCAAAGGGGTATTAATATGCATAAAGGATCTTAACATATAATCTTCCACCGAATAAACCAACTAGCACCAACTACAAGAAGTAATCAACACTACTAGCAACCCATAGGTACCAATCTGAGGTTTTGAGACAAAGATCGGATACAAGAGATGAACTAGGGTTTGAGAGGAGATAGTGCTAGTGAAGATGTTAATGGAGATTGACCCCCTCCGATGAGAGGATCGATGGTGATGATGATGGTGACGATTTCCCCCTCCCAGAGGGATGTTTCCCCGACAGAACAGCTCCGCCGGAGCCCTAGATTTGTTCCGCCAAGGTTCCGCCTCGAGACGATGGCGCTTCGTCCCGAAAGCTGCCTTCTTATTTTTTCCAGGGTGAAAGACACCTTATACCAGAAGATGGGCATCGGGGGCTAACAGTGTCCTAGACTAGGGGGTACTCACCATGCCGTCTCCCGGTCAGTTAGATTGGGCCGAGGACCCCAATGGTCGTATACTCATGGGCCAGTTCGGACAGCTGCCGCATACAAGGAAGATCCCACAAGACTTGGTGGTCAAGACAAGGACTCCTCTCCCACCGGCGTATTCGGCTAGGACTCTTATTATCCTAGGCCTCTGGTGCATTATATAAACTAGGGCCAGGCTAGTCGATAGATATACAAACAATTATATACCATAAGTTAGCTTCTAGGGTTTAGCCTCTATGATCTCGTGGTAGAGCAACTCTTGTAATACTCATATCATCAAGATAAATCAAGCAGGAAGTAGGGTATTACCTCCATCGAGAGGGCCCGAACCTGGGTAAACATCGTGTCCTCTGGCTCCTGTTACCATCTGCCTTAGACGCATAGTTTGGGACCCCCTACTCGAGCTCCGCCGGTTTTGACACCGACATTGGTGCTTTCATTGAGAGTTCCGCTGTGTGATCGGCAAAAGGATCGATGGCTCGTCTGCAGATTAACTGCGACATCGACATCTTCGTCACCGGCTCGACTGGTCACCTTGGCTTGACCGAGGACTGCGCCCTACCTCCGATCGTCATGTTCGGACGAGGGCCTTCATCAACACCAACCCCGATCTCTATCAAGATCATGGAGGAATCGTCCATGGAGCCTGAGGGCTCAACGTCAACATTGCCCTCGGGCGACCGTGCTGTTTTCCTGGACAGCGAACGTGTATCCGCCGCCACCGCCTCCTCGAGTGTCGTTTTAACGACCGTTTTGGTGGAATTGTGCGTAATTGAGTCTACAACAACCCTGGAAAATTTCATCGAGTTCCGATGGAGGAATCTCTGGCAATCTATGATATACCGGAGCCCTGTCAAATCCAAACGGGAATCTAGACAAGTTTAGGGTGTGGTCTCCAGAGCCCAGCTCGGAAGTCCTTTGGAAGATCCAACCGTTCATCAGCTGCGGAATTCCCACATCTTCCACCCCTCAAAATTTCAGCTCAATCCGACCGTCCAAACTCCGAGAACCTTCCGATTAGTGCATCACTTTTCAGATCTGTTTTCTGCGCGAACATGGATCCGACCCGAATTCATGTTTCTTTATGAACGTGATATTTGACAACCTTTTTAAAATGAATTTTCTTCTAAGGTATTGTGCGTTGTTTTTAGCACGTGCCCATAAAATTTTAATCCTCCTCTGAGGTAATCTTCGCCATCATGCTGGTGTCAAACCAGTCCGGCAATATAGCTCCACGACTGCCGACCTGCGCTAGACATGTCGTCGCTTTTTAAGCCAAGCTCAACTTCTTTGGATCCTCACCTCGGCAAGCCGAATAAGAGTTCGGAATTGCCAAGGATAAATCATCACCAACATCGCCACCCCACGGATTACACGGAGCAGGCACACCGGCATCACCGCATGGTCACTTCATCATACCAGCATTGGTCGCGTCACAAGTTACGGCCTGGGTCGGCATGGCTGCACTATTGCTTCTTCGAGCCAATGTCCATCACGCCGAACTACTTCAACACCTCGGCTGACATGGCAACTACAACTACTCCTCACCGGCCTGCTCCGGCACCTCGGCTAGACCGAGGACTTGCTATTTCTTCATCAACATACTCCGGTGACTTCGGCGTCACCAGCCGACCAGCTTTGTCACGTTAGCTAAACCGAGGGCTTCGCCTCGGCAAGCCAAACTTTCCCAGCATCACCAGGCCATCGCTTGGTCGCCCATCAGGCAATGGGTGTGCGGATTGATTCTCGATTTTGGGAGTCGCTTTTCTTTGGAATGCTACAACAAATAAACCAGGTGCTATTAATCCTAACAATTTTTGCTTGTTGGGTTTAGTTTTCTTAAGGAATTATTACTCTGGTTTGTTCCGTCATCTGTACACAGGTCTATCAAATGGCGGCCACATTAAAAACGGCCGCGTGGTGGTTCGGTCAGTTTCCGTACATAGTTCGGCGAATGCCGCATCCGGAGCCCAGACCGCCCTGCAAATTCAGGCTTTGTCATGCCTTCACCGCGTCACGCTGACGCCCTGCATCGACATTGGCTTCGACGCCAGGCCACATTTCTTTAAATAAATTATTTTTTTGTAAAGCAATTATGCAAGGATTATATATATATTATTATTATTTCCTGGACCGCACTGTTTTATGTGTGCAGGTAATCGATTATGACTGCGTTAGTTGGTCACTACTCCGGAGTGCCGAACTCCTTGCTCAGACACCTCGGGCCTGGGGGCTGGGACCTCGGCCATGCCGAGGACTACGAACCTTGTCAGATCTATCACAGATCAATGGGTATCTTCGTCCCGCCACAAGCCCGGATCGCGTCATCAACACCAAGCACATTAACCAGCTAAGTTGCTTTCATGCTCAAAAACTCCCAGTTTTAAATTTTGTTCGGTTCGACCAAGCATTATACTTTTTTGGCACAAAGTTGTTTGTGAAAAAGTTCCTTGTCAAAACTATGTTTCTGATGCGCATATTCAAATACCCCGTTTATTTGGGGGCTCCCTTGATGGAGATTTTCCTCTTGCATATGATTATACTTGTACGGCTTCGTTCCTTGTTCGTGTATTACGCCACAATATGCACCATATTGACCTAAGCGATTCGCAAGCTGGGTTGCCTGGCTCCTGTGCTTACCCCTACGTTCCCGATTGTTCGGCTAGGGAGTAAAGGGAGCACCTCTGCGATTGTTACTACTGGGTCATCCGAGTTAGTACATCAGACTGGGTGAAGCCGAAAGCTAGCGCTCTGATTGTTTTCAATTATGGTCGGCACACAACGGAACTCGTGAGTACAAAAAATCTATTGCACAAGTCTCATAGTAATAATGAGCACCGAATAAAGTTATCGGTGGGGGTACTATTTACTTCGAAGATGCTTCTTACACTTCGTCAGTAATATAGTATAAGTTCCCTAAGCATGCTTTGTCTGTTACAGCCTTATGGCCTGATTGCCTGGTCATCAGAAACACCGTCGATACTCTCGACAGGTGGAGTACATGACACTTTTCGGCCCTTGGCCGAAGAGGGAGAAGCCGACGGTCGGTTAATACGCGTTTAAAGTTTGGGTGAACACAGATATGATATAAGTACTTCGGTACATACAATCATTATACATAAATTCTTTTACCCAAGTCACTTGGGGGCTCTTAAAATTTATATGAGCTGTTTTATAGTAAATGTGTTTTCTTCTTGGTCGTTGCAAAGTCTTTTTCTACCGCTCCTTTTTCGACTCGACTTTATGGTCAATAGTCGGATAGCATGTCTCCTCTCTGAAAGCTGCTTGAGTTTAGTTTGCTAAACTGACCTCGGAGAAGTACTCCGCCTTTGGGATAAGGAGCTTGAAGCCATAGGCTGACCCGCGTGAAGTCTTGAGATCGGATGTGTCATGTTAAAGCATGACAGAAGCACATTTTTTTTCCAATTTTTGGATTGGCACCGGACACTTGATCTTGTTCGGACGTCCAGTTTTTACTGACGTTTTTTGGTTTTCCAAGCTTATGGCACTTTCAAACTATTTGTGTGTTTTTAGCACAAGTCTCGCAGTGCAACGCCGGACACCTTTAGAGATTCGGAAAAAACATTCTCGGATATTGCTATATATGCATCGATTTTGAATTGTGTCTTCGGTCAATAGTTGGGTTGCCCGGCTCCTGCGCTTGCCTCCTACGTTCCGCTTTGTTCGGCTAGGTGTGCAAAGGGAGAACCACTGCGATTGTGCTTCCAGCTCACATGGTTAAGCACCTCAGTGGAGAAAGCCGAAAACTGACTGTCACAATAAGCATAAACTGTTCAACAATCCAATGACTGTGTTAAATGACGGGACATTCATAACATTGGCCGAAGTGTTTACGGCTTGACCTCGACTAAAATCCTCCAACTTTTTTGAACTAAGGTGATTTATGACACCTCGGATATAGTACGGTGTTGGAGCTCGAATACAGTCCGGCGTTGGAGCTCGGATACATTCCGACGTTGGAGCTCGGAAGTGGTCCGACGTTGGTACTTGTCTGAAAAAGATACCTCGAATGCAGTCTGACGTTGGAGCTCGGACGCAAGAGGGCGCTGCCGCCCGGGAACAACTTCAAACCCGATGCGTGGCATAAAAATAAACAAGGCATTGATAAAGGTCGAAAACTTAAAGGGGCTCCTCGGATACCCGACGTATAAACTCTTCGGATGCACGTTGGTGATCCTCAAGATCGAAGAAGATTTGTTGAACCATTTTTCAAGACCGATGACCGAAGATGAAGAACAGTTTAGAAGAATTGAGGAGCGTCCCCAACTTGAAGACCGTTTCAGAGGGCTACTGACGGTGTCCTGGACTAGGGGGTACTCACCATGTCGTCTCCCGGTCAGTTAGATTGGGCCGAGGACCCCCATGGTGGTATACTCATGGGCCAGTTCGGACAGCTGTCGCATACAAGGAAGATTCCACAAGACTTGGTGGTCAAGACAAGGACTCCTCCCCCACCAGCGTATTTGGCTAGGACTCTTGTTATCCTAGGCCTCTGGTGCATTATAAATACTAGGGCCAGGCTAGTGGATAGATATACAAACAATTATATACCATAGGCTAGCTTCTAGGGTTTAGCCTCTACGATCTCGTGGTACATCAACTCTTGTAATACTCATATCATCAAGATCAATCAAGCAGGAAGTAGGGTATTACCTCCATCGAGAGGGCCCGAACCTGGGTAAACATCGTGTCCCCCGCCTCCTATTACCATCCTCCTTAGACGCACAGTTCGGGACCCCTACCCGAGATCCGCCGGTTTTGACACCGACAGGGGCCTTCCAGGTGGCCCACGAGGCAGGGGACGCGCCCATGGGGGTAGGGCGCGCCCTCCACCCTCGTGGACGGTGGGTGGCCCCCCTCTGGTGCTTCCTTCGCCCAATGTTTTTCATATATATTCCAAAACCGACTTTCGTGGAGTTTCAGGACTTTTGGAGTTGTGCAGAATAGGCCTCTAATATTTGCTCCTTTTCCAGCCCAGAATTGCAGCTGCCGGCATTCTCCCTCTTCATGTAAACCTTGTAAAATAAGATAGAAAAGGCATAAGTATTGTGACATAATGTGTAATAACAACCCATAATGCAATAAATATCGATATAAAATCATGATGCAAAACGGACGTATCACCCCATCGTCAAATTCTATATCTGGATCCTCACAAAAGCCAGGATCCTTATCGCGATTATGATCCTCCGGCTGAGGAGCGGGACAGTGGACGTCCTCAATCATCCTCTTCCATGACTAAAGTTGGTGGCAATGAAAGGTACATTTGATCAGTATCTGTGATGCAGTAAAATAAGCACATATGAATTGAGATCTTACCCATTTAATAGGAGTGTACATGGAATAGGCCTCCCGATGGTTTAAACGAAGAAAATCTTCTTTTTCGCCCTTATACAGATCGACCAAAGTAGAGGCCAGTTAGGCTGGGGTATCGGGACCCTGCCGTTTGTAACGGGACGCGTCGTCTTGTCCATTGTAACACCATAAAGGAGTTACCATGGATTGGAGTGGCTGCACGCACCTCTTTATTGCGATCGCCATGACTTCGACTATTGAGAGTTCGGAGTGGGCCAGCAGCCTGACCTTGCTAACCAACCGCTGTATCTCCATGGTGTCCTCCTCTTTGGGGCTTCGGGGATGCCAGTTGAGGCGCTTCCTTAAAGGAGCACTAGAGAATTCATGGAGGCCACTACGAACTGGGTCCGGCAGTGGGACGTCGTCCACATAAAACCATTCCGAAGTCCATTGCATGTAAACCTCTTTAGGTGTTCCTACAAGGTATCCGGACCCAGCTATACGCCATACTTCGGTGCCGCCCACCTAGAAAATAGAGCCTCCTCGGTGGCGGGGAACGAGACAAAAGAACTTCCTCCATAATACAAAGTGGGCTTCGATACCCAAAAATAGCTCGCAAAGGGCTACACAGCCTAAGATGTGCAAAATCAAACCTGGGGTGAGGTTGTGTAGTTGGATGCCGTAAAATTCCAATAACCCCCTGAGATAGGGATGGATTGGAAACCCCATGCCCCGTAGCAAGAATGGGATGAAGCACACCCTCTCTTCCTTATTGGGGCTGGGGAAATTCTCGGCCATCACGTCATTGCCTGTTGAATACAATCCCGCTCGAGCAGAGACTAGATCCGCGGGAGGGAGGTAGCCTTGCATTTGGAGCTGGCTTAACTGAAGATGAGGCACAAAGCGACTCTGCCAATCTCCCTCTTGAGGGCCATGGGGACATGAGGAGGAGCCTGGAGCGCTGGCCATGGTCGAAGGCTTTGCTCATGGCTGGATTTGGCGATTTCCTTTCTGCGCGATTGGGGATGTCATTTGGAGGTCTATATCACCTTATATAGATGCCACCGAACGTGGTAAAGGACTTATTTACAAAAATAACATGGACCGTTCGTATTCATCCTGCGCGCGAAAGTCGAAGCGCCATCGGGGGGATTGTAAAAAAATGTTAAGATTGTCGTTGGATTATCGATAGTCCAGATTGTAATGAAGAACCCACCTTTCAAAGCTGAAAATGCAAGACCAAAGACTACGTCATCATTGAAGGCAAGTTTGGGGGCTACTGAGGGAGTCCTAGATTATGGGGTCCTCGAATGGCCGGGCTATGCAGCATGGGACAAATTGATGGGCCGTGAAGATACAAGATCGAGGACCTTCCCCCGTGTCCGGATGGGACTCTCCTTGGCGTGGAAGGCAAGCTTGGCGCTCGGATATGGAGATCCCTTCCTCTGTAAACCGACTATGTACATCCCTAGGCCCCTCTGGTGTCTATATAAACCACAGGGTTTAGTTTGTAGAGGTAGTCATAATCATATAGGCTAGACATCTAGGGTTTAGCCATTACGATTTCGTGGTAGATCCACTCTTGTAACCCTTATACTCATCAAAGTCAATCAAGCAGGAAGTAGGGTATTACCTCCATCAAGAGGGCCCGAACCTGGGTAAACATCGTGTCCCCTGCCTCCTGTTACCTTTGATCCTTAGACGCACAATTCGGGACCCCCTACTCGAGGTCTGCCGGTTTTGACACCAACACCCCCCACCTGCGTTCAAATCTTCCGTAGGCATCACAGATGGTGAGAGCGAACGGTCTGCAGACTTTTTTCATGGTTTTCTGCATGCTGTATCGGAAACAGGCCAGGAACTCGGCGACGCGCAATCTAGTGGCTCGTCATGATCGTGGAAGAGTACATCCTGGATTGGTGATCCGCATGTAGATGTGATCTCGTTCCGTGTTGTCCAAGACATGGTCCATTCCAGGCGAGTCCTCCCACCCGACGACAACCACACGGTCCTTTCCTCCTACCTTCTCCCACACAGACTGTGCCACAACAAGGCCACCCCGCAACCTATGGTCGCGTGTGGCAACAACGTTGTCGTGCACGGCGGCTGCTACATCGCCTAAACCTAGGCGTGAAGCATTACCCAGACTAAAAATGAAGAGGTCTAGTGAGTGACTTTCGGAGCTGAGGTATCTCCTCTCCACTATGCTAAGATCCGTGCATCACATTGGGCGGCTATTGAGGCATTCGAGTTGAGCAGCGAGATTTCTGATGTTGGCTGGTTACATTTCCCTTAAATAAAATTTCAGGATCCAAAATATAAGGTGCGTAAATTTTTGTGAGAGTCAAACATATGCATGTTTGACTAGAATTCTAGAATAAAATATCAATATCCGCAATACAAAATAAATAAAATATGAAAATACATTTCATAGTGGATCTAATTATACAATTTGGTATTCTATACATTAATATTTTAAAAATTTGATAAAAATGCAAGTTTAACTATTGAAAAACTTGTACACCTTAGAGAACCTATGATGACCCACAAGTATAGGGGGTCAATCGTAGGCCTTTCGATAAGTAAGAGTGTCGAACCTAACAAGGAGCGGAAGGAAATGATAAGTGGTTTTCAGCAAGGTATTTTCTGCAAGCACTGAAATAGTCGGTAACAGGTAGTTTGATAGCAAGATAATTTGTAATGGACAAGTAATTAATGGTAACGGTAAATAAAGTGCAGGAAGGTAGCTGATACGTATCCAACGTATCTATAATTTTTGATTGTTCCATGCTGTTATGTTATCATTCTTGGATGTTTTACAATCATTTTATAGCAACTTTATATCATTTTTTGGGACTAACCTACTGACATGGTTGTAACGCCCCGAGACCGATGTGCCAGGTGTCTCCCAGTTATTCGCCGTCGTAACCATGTCACTTGTTTGCGTGTTGCATTTTGCCATGTAATCATCCGCATTGCATCTGCATGTTTTCAAAACTTGCGTCCGTCCCGGTCTCCCCATTCCTTCCGTTGCCCGTTCTAAGCCTAGACACACTTGCACGCGCCCGCGGCACCTCCGAAAAATTATTTCACAACTGGCCAGAAAATGTTCTTGGAATGGGACGGAAGTTGGCGCACGGTCTTATTATAGTGTAGATAGACTGCCTGTCAAGTTTCGTCGCATTCGGAGCTCGTTTGATAGCCCAACCATTAAACATATAGCGGCATTATAGTCGGTTTATTCATCGGACGTTTCGGTCCCCGAAACTGCCGCCGGGCCTCTCCTTCTCTTCTCTCCTCTCATCCCAAGGCCTCTCTTCACAGCCCACTCCCACTCTAAACCAGCCCACCAAACCCCCCCTCCTACCGGAACCATTGAATCGCGATCGGAGGTCCGGAAACACCTCCAAACCCCTCCTAACCCTAATCCTAGCCCCCCTTTCCTATTTAAAACTCTCCCCTTCCATTTTTGGTAGCCACCTACCCCTCCTCCTTAATTTCCGCGCCCATAATCATCAGCCACCGCCGTCCTCTTCGTGTTCCGCGCCAGCCACCTCCCTGCCGCCACTTGGCGCCGTCCGAGTGGCCGCGCCGCCACCCAGCACCGCTCCTGCCCACTCAGAGGCCGCCACATCTCTCCACAACCCCCTCTCCACCACGCGGCCCGTCGGGGCCTGGATTTGGCCCGCCGGGCCCAAGCAAGCCTGAACCGCGCCATTGCGCCTCCCAAGTGCCCGCAGCTGCAGAAGCCTGGCTTCCCTCGAGCTCCCTCGTCACCGACCCTCGTGCAACTCCTCCCGCCGTCGTTTACTCCTCCGGCGGGTCACCGGAGCCGGCCCTCGCCGGAGACCGTGGCCACCGCCTCTGTTAGGTCGCCGCCCCCCGTCGCCCTCTCCTTCTCCTCTCTCTTTCAGACCTCACATCTCTCTCTACCTCATCCTGCAGGGCCACCATGGCCATGGAAGCCGAGCTACTGCCGTCGAGCTTGTCGTCGGTCCCCTCGCCCGTGTTGTCCGTTGCCAGATCCGGATGGACCGGATCCATCCCCTGCTGCCTCGTCGTTTCTGGCCTTCCCACGCCTTGCCGGTTGTTGCTACTATGCCATCGTCCTCCTGGATCGAGTAGGCGGATGCCCAATCCACCCCCTCCGCTCGATCTACGCGGATGGGCCGGCGCCTCCAAGGCCCGGCTTCCCTCGCTCCACCAGACCCGGCCAGTTTGGCCCACGATGAGGCCGCCCCTAGCGCTGCCCGACCTCTTCACCAACGGGTCAAGCCCATGGTGAGCAGCGCCCTCCTATTCCTTGTTGTGCTCTATTCTACTATGCCGTGCCTATCAGTTTCGGCCCATAACCTTTTTTCTGTCCAGCGAATTTCCAAATTATCCAGGGTTTTCCTGTTTTACAAAAAAGTCCCTCTAGATCATGCATTTAATATCTCACCAACTATGCATCTTATGTAAAAACTATATATATGTAAAATGCTTAGAATTTCATCTAGTTTCATAATATCCAACTTTCATCCATGTTTGAAATGTTTAAATTGATGTTTGCATTTAATTTGCATAATGGTATGCTAAAATGATTTATTTCATAACTAATTAACCATGGCTCGGTTTAAATAAACTTTATATGGAAATGGGGTAGAAAAATGCCTAGTTTAACATGGTGCACTCATCTTGCATGTTTAACAACTCTAAAATATGGTTTAGGGAAGAACAATACCAAATTCATAATATGCATATGGGGATTTTCCGGAATTGTTGTTTGTTATTTCCGGCCTCATTTAAACTTGCCTAAATAGTTAGTTTACTTATGCCTCACCGCTTGCCATGTTAACCAACATTTAATATTGTTGAGTACCTAACCGGGAGTGACCTAAATAATCGAATGTGGTGTTTTGTCAACATTTATATTGTTACATGTTGAGCTCCACTTAACTTGTAGTTTTATTTGTGCACTTTGCCATGCCATGCATATTTACACCGGACATGCATCATGCCAGGTTTATGCTTGTGTGTTTACCATGTTGCTTGCTTCTTTTTGGTTTGCTTCCCTCGTTAGCTTTGGTTTCGTTCTGGAGTTGTGAGGATTCATTCGACTATGTCCGTTTGTATTCTTCATGGACTCGTTCTTCTTCCTTGCCGGATCTCAGGCAAGATGACCATTACCCTTGATATCATTTCTATCTTTGCTTGCTAGTTGTTCGTTCTATCGCTATGTCGCGCTACCTACCACTTGTTTATCATGCCTCCCATATTGCCATGTCAAGCCTCTGACCCACCTTCCTAGCAAACCTTTGTTTGGCTAAGTTACCACTTTTGCTCAGCCCCTCTTATAACGTTGCTAGTTGTGCTTCGCAGGTTGTTCCATGTTGGAACATGGATATGTTGGGATATAACATTATCTCTTATTTTAATAAATGCATCTATATACTTGGCAAAGGGTGGAAGGCTTGGCCTTTTGCTCGGTGTTTTGTTCCACTCTTGTCGCCTTAGTTTCTGTCATACCGATATTATGTTCCTTGATTTTGCCTTCCTTACGCGGTTGGGGTTATGGGACCCCCTTGACAGTTCGCTTTGAATAAAACTCCTCCAGCAAGGCCCAACCTTGGTTTACATTTGCCTAACAACCTATAACTTTCCCTTGGGGTTGCAAACCCGAGGGTCATCTTTATTTTAACCTCCCCCCGGTGGCCAGTGCTCCTCTGGGTGTTGGTCCGAACCGAGTAGACTGCGGGGCCACCTTGGGGAAACTTGAGGGTTGGTTTTACTCGTAGGATGTCTCATCAGTTGTGCCCTGAGAATGAGATATGTGCAGCTCCTATCGGGATTTGTCGGCACAGTCGGGCGGTCTTGCTGGTCTTGTTTTACCATGGTCGAAATGTCTTGTAACCAGGATTCCGAGACTGATCGGCTCTTTCCGGGAGAAGGAATATCCTTCGTTGATCGTGAGAGCTTGTGATGGGCTAAGTTGGGAAACCCCTGCAGGGTATAAACTTTCGAGAGTCGTGCCCGCGGTTATGTGGCAGATGGGAATTTGTTAATATCCGGTTGTAGAGAACTTGACACTTGACTTAATTAAAATGAATCAACCACGTGTGTAGCCGTGATGGTCTCGTTTCAGGAAGTGAACACGGTTTGGGTTATGTTTGAGCGTAAGTAGTTTAGAATCACTTCTTGATCACTTTTAGCTTTACGACCATTGTGTAGCTTCTCATCTTACTCTTATTTACATATGTTAGCCACCATATTTTCTTAGCGCTTGATGCAACTCCACCTCATTACCTTATCCTACCCATAAGCTTAAATAATCTTGATCTCGCGGGTTTTGAGATTGCTGAGTCCTCGTGACTCACAGATACTACCAAAATAGTTGCAGGTGCCGATGATACCAGTGCAGGTGATGCTACCGAACTCAAGTGGTAGTTCGACGAGGAACTTGATCGTTATTGTGTGTCGTTTCCTGATGATCAGTACTGGAGCCGAGTTGGGACGATCGTGGATCTAGCATTTGGGGTTATCTTCCTTTTATTTGGTTTTGACCGTAGTCGGTCTATGTTTGTATTTTGAATGATGTATGACTTATTTAAGTATTTGTGTGACGTGGCGATTGTAAGCCAACTCTCTTTATCCCTGTCTCGTTCATTACATGGGATTGTGTGAAGATGACCCTTCTTGCGACTAAACCACCATGCGGTTATGCCTCTAAGTCGTGCCTCGACACGTGAGAGATATAGCCGCATCGTGGGCATTATAAGTTGGTATCAGAGCCGACCCTCGCGGTTACATGGATGTTTGCAGACAGGTGCGCGGTCATGTTATGCATGACGTTTGTGACCCTCGTGGCACACGGCATGGCACATGTGCCGGACTGGAAGCACAGACGTATGTACCAAGAGGGAATGTTTCTGTGGCCCGACGAGGACATCGGTTCCTTTGAGTGGGGGTCTATGTGATAGCCTGGCTTATTTGGGCTGATAGGCTACTCATATCAATAAGGAATTCCTTCTTTTCTGGGAGCCCATTCGGACTGAACTCCAAAGTTAAGCGTGCTCAGCTTGGAGTAGTTTCAGGATGGGTGACCGACCGGGAAGTTGCTCTCGGGTGCGCACGGGTGAGGACAAAGTGCGCAGAAAAGACTAGTATTAATCTGTGGGGCCAGTCTAGATCCCGCCAGGAGTAACGACCACCGGCAGGTGTCTTTGGGGCGTTACATAGTGCCCAGTGCCAGTTGCTGTTTTTTTGCTTCACAAAAAATCAATATCAAACGGAGGCCAAATGCAGCGAAACTTTTTAGAGAATTTTTCTAGGCCAGAAGACACATGATGGGCCAAAGAAGAACCAGAGGGGTACCCCGAGGGGGGCACAACCCACCTGGGCGCGCCTGGAGGCCCAGGCGTGCCCTGGTGGGTTGTGCCCACCTAGGTGGCCTCCTGCACCGCCTCTTTGCTCTATAAATACCCCAATATTCCAGAAACCCTAGGGGAGTCGACGAAAAACAATTCCAGCCGCCGCAAGTTCCAGAAACCACAGATCCAATCCATACACCATCACGGAGGGGTTCATTGTCGGCTCAATATCCGGCATATCTCGTGGTAGGGGTCCTAAGCTAGGCGTATTGGAGCGATGGTAACATGGACACATGATTTTACCCAAGTTCGGGCCTCTTGATGGAGGTAAAACCCTGCGTCCTGCTTTTGATTGTATTATATGGGTGTAGTACAGAGTACATGTATCTACTATGAGATTGTAGTAATGAATATGAGATTGTCTATTGACTAGCCTGGCCTCGATTTATATAACATACCAGAGGCCTAGGATTTAGGAGAGTCCTCATCTTGTGCGCCAAGTCTCTTGATATCTTCCTTGTATGCAGCATGGGCTGCCCGGAGTGGCCCATGAGTGAACCGCCATGGTGGGTCCTCGGCCCAATCCAGCTGGTCGGGAGATGACGGGGTGAGTACCCCCTAGTCCAGGACACCGTCAGTAGCCCCCTAAACCGGTCTTCATGTTGGGGATGCTCCTCGATTCTTCCGAACTGTTCTTCATCTTCGGTCGTCGGTCTTGAAAACTGGTTCAACAAATCTTCTCATCTTCGATCCTGAGGATGGCCAAAGTGAATCCGAAGAGTTTACACGTCGGATATCCGAGGAGCCCTTTAAGTCTTCGGCCTTTATCAATTCCTTGTTATTTTTACGCCACACCTCGGGTTTGAAGTTGTTCCCAGGCGGCAGTGTCCTCTTGCGTCCGAGATCCAACGCCGGGCTGCATTCGAGGTATCTTTCGCAGCCGAGCACCAACGCCAGACCGCTACCGAGCTCCAACGCTGGAATGTATCCGAGTTCCAACGTCGGACTGTATCCAAAGATTATTGTTACAGCCGAGCTCCAACGCTGAACTGTATCCGAGCTCCAATGCCGGACTATGTCCAACCTCCAATGCCAGACTGAAGGAAATATGCCCTAGAGGCAATAATAAAGTTATTATTTATTTCCTTATATCATGATAAATGTTTATTATTCATGCTAGAATTGTATTAACCGGAAACATAATACATGTGTGAATACATAGACAAACAGAGTGTCACTAGTATGCCTCTACTTGACTAGTTCGTTAATCAAACATGGTTATGTTTCCTAACCATAAACAAGGAGTTGTTATTTGATTAACGGGATCACATCATTAAGTGAATGATCTGATTGACATGACCCATTCCATTAGCTTAGCACCTGATCGTTTAGTATGTTGCTATTGCTTTCTTCATGACTTATACATGTTCCTATAACTATGAGATTATGCAACTCCCGTTTACCGGAGGAACACTTTGGGTGCTACCAAATGTCACAACGTAACTGGGTGATTATAAAGGAGTACTACAGGTGTCTCCAAAGGTACATGTTGGGTTGGCGTATTTCAAGATTAGGTTTTGTCACTCCGATTGTCGGAGAGGTATCTCTGGGCCCTCTCGGTAATGCACATCACATAAGCCTTGCAAGCATTACAACTAATAAGTTAGTTGTGAGATGATGTATTACGGAACGAGTACAGAGACTTGCCAGTAACGAGATTGAACTAGGTATTGGATACCGACGATCGAATCTCGGGCAAGTAACATACCGATGACAAAGGGAACAACGTATGTTGTTATGCGGTCTGACCGATAAAGATCTTCGTAGAATATGTAGGAGCCAATATGGGTATCCAGGTCCCGCTATTGGTTATTGACCAGAGACGTGTCTCGGTCATGTCTACATTGTTCTCGAACCCGTAGGGTCCGCATGCTTAAGGTTTCGATGACAGTTATATTATGAGTTTATGAGTTTTGATGTACCGAAGGAGTTCAGAGTCCCGGATGAGATCAGGGACATGACGAGGAGTCTCGAAATGGTCGAGACGTAAAGATTGATATATTGGACGACTATATTCGGACATCGGAAAGGTTCCGAGTGATTCGGGTATTTTTCGGAGTACCGGGTAGTTACGGGAGAAGCAATGGGCCTTGATGGGCTTTAGTGGGAAGAGAAGAAAGGGCCAAGGGGCTGCTGCGCCCCCCTCCCCTCTGGTCCGAATTGGACTAGGGAAAAGGGGGCCGGCCACCTCTCCCTCTCCTCCACTTCCTTCTCCCTTCCTCCCCTCTTGGTGGACTCCTACTAGGACTTGGAGTCCTAGTAGGACTCCACATCCTGGCCGCACCAACCTTGGCCGGCCTCCTCCTCCTCCATCCTTTATATACTGAGGCAAGGGGCACCCCAAAGACACAAGTTGATCCACGTGATCTATTCCTTAGCCGTGTGCGGCGCCCCCAGCCACCATAGTCCTCGATAATATTGTAGCGGTGCTTAGGCGAAGCCCTGCATCAGTAGTACATCAAGATCGTCACCACGCCGTCGTGCTGACGGAACTCTTCCCCGACACTTTGCTGGATCGGAGTCCGGGGATCGTCATCGAGCTGAACGTGTGCTAAAACTCGGAGGTGCCATAGTTTCGGTGCTTGATCGGTCGGGCCGTGAAGACGTACGACTACATCAACCGCGTTGTGCTAACGCTTCCGCTGTCGGTCTACAAGGGTACATAGATCACACTCTCCCCTCTCGTTGCTATGCATCACATGATCTTGCGTGTGCGTAGGAATTTTTTTGAAATTACTACGTTCCCCAACAGTGGCATCCGAGCCTAGGTTTTATATGTTGATGTTATATGCACGAGTAGAACACAAGTGAGTTGTGGGTGATATAAGTCATACTGCCTACCAGCATGTCATACTTTGGTTCGGCGGTATTGTTGGATGAGACGACCCGGACCGACATTACGCGTACGCTTACGTGAGACCGGTTCCCCCGACGTGCTTTGCACATAGGTGGCTTGCGGGCGACAGTCTCTCCAACTTTAGTTGAACCGAGTGTGGCTACGCCCGGTCCTTGCGAAGGTTAAAACGGAGTCAAATTGACAAACTATCGTTGTGGTTTTGATGCGTAGGTGAGATTGGTTCTTACTTAAGCCCGTAGCAGCCACGTAAAACTTGCAACAACAAAGTAGAGGACGTCTAACTTGTTTTTGCAGGGCATGTTGTGATGTGATATGGTCAAGACATGATGCTGATTTTATTGTATGAGATGACCATGTTTTGTAACCGAGTTATCGGCAACTGACAGGAGCCTTATGGTTGTCGTTTTATTGTATGCAATGCAATCGCGATGTAATGCTTTACTTTATCACTAAGCGGTAGCGGTAGTCGTAGAAGCACAGGCTTGGCGAGACGACAACGATGCTACGATGGAGATCAAGGTGTCACGCCGATGACGATGGTGATCATGACGGTGCTTCGGAGATGGAGATCACAAGCACAAGATGATGATGGCCATATCATATCACTTGTATTGATTGCATGTGATGTTTATCCTTTTATGCATCTTATCTTGCTTTGATTGACGGTAGCATTATAAGATGATCTCTCACTAAATTATCAAGAAGTGTTCTCCCTGAGTATGCACCGTTGCGAAAGTTCTTCGTGCTGAGACACCACGTGATGATCGGGTGTGATAGGTTCTACGTTCAAATACAACGGGTGCAAAACAGTTGTACACGCGGAATACTCAGGTTATACTTGACGAGCCAAGCATATACAGATATGGCCTCGGAACATGGAGACCGAAAGGTCGAGCGTGAATCATATAGTAGATATGATCAACATAGTGATGTTCACCGATGAAACTACTCCATCTCACGTGATGATCGGACATGGTTTAGTTGATTTGGATCGCGTAATCACTTAGAGGATTAGAGGGATGTCTATCTAAGTGGGAGTTCTTAAGTAATATGATTAATTGAACTTAAATTTATCATGAACTTAGTCCTGGTAGTATTTTGCAAATTATGTTGTAGATCAATAGCTCGTGTTATTGCTTTCATGTGTTTATTTTGATATGTTCCTAGAGAAAATTGTGTTGAAAGATGTTAGTAGCAATGATGCGGATTGGATCCGTGATCTGAGGTTTATCCTCATTGCTGCACAGAAAAATTATGTCCTTGATGCACTGCTAGGTGACGGACCTATTGCAGGAGCAGATGCAGACGTTATGAACATTTGGCTAGCTCAATATGATGACTACTTGATAGTTTAGTGCAGCATGCTTAATGGCTTAGAATCGGGACTTCAGAGACGTTTTGAACGTCATGGAGCATATGAGATGTTCCAGGAGTTGAAGTTAATATTTCAAGCAAATACCCGAGTTGAGAGATATGTAGTCTCCAACAAGTTCTATAGCTAAAAGATGGAGGAGAATCGCTCAACTAGTGAGCATGTGCCCAGATTGTCTGAGTACAACAATCGCTTGAATCAAGTGGGAGTTAATCTTCCAGATAAGATAGTGATTGACAGAATTCTCTAGTCACCATCACCAAGTTAGTAGAACTTCGTGATGAACTATGATATGCAAGGGATAAACGATTCCCAAGCTCTTCGTAATGCGGAAATTGACGAAGGTAGAAATCGAGAAAAACATCAAGTGTTGATGGTAGACAAGACCACTAGTTTCAAGAAAAGGGCAGAGGGAAGAAGGGGAACTTCAAGAAGAACAGCAAGCAAGTTGCTGCTCAAGTGAAGAAGCCCAAGTCTGGTCCTAAGCCTGAGACTAAGTGTTTCTACTGCAAAGGGACTGGTCACTGGAAGCGGAACTACCCCAAGTGATTGGCAGATAAGAAGGATGGCAAAGTAAACATAAGTATATTTGATATACATGTTATTGATGTGTACTTTACTAGTGTTTATAGCAACCCCTCAGTATTTGATACTGGATCAGTTGCTAAGATTAGTAACTCGAAACAGGAGTTGCAGAATAAATAGAGACTAGTTAAGGGTGAAGTGACGATGTGTGTTGGAAGTGGTTCCAAGATTGATATGATCATCATCGCACACTCCCTATACTTTCGGGATTGGTGTTGAACCTGAATAAGTGTTATTTGGTGTTTGCGTTAAGCATGAATATGATTTGATCATGTTTATTGTAATACGGTTATTCATTTAAGTAAGAGAATAAATTGTTGTTCTGTTTACATGAATAAAACATTATATGGTTACACACCCAATGAAAATAGTTCATTGGGTCTCGATCATAGTGATACACATAATCATAATATTGAAACCAAAAGATGCAAAGTTAATAATGATAGTGCAACTTATTTGTAGCACTGTCGTTTAGGTCATATTGGTGTAAAGCGCATGAAGAAACTCCATGCTGATGGGATTTTGGAATCACTTGATTATGAATCACTTGATGCTTGCGAACCATGCCTCATGGGCAAGATGACTAAGACTCTGTTCTCCGGAGCGAGCAACTGACTTATTGGAAATAATACATATTGATGTATACGGTCCGATGAGTGTTAAGGCTCACGGCAAGTATCATTATTTTCTGAACTTCACAGATGATTTGAGCAGATATGGGTATATCTACTTGATGAAACATAAGTCTGAAACATTTGAAAAGTTCAAAGAATTTCAGAGTGAAGTGGAAAATCATCCTGACAAGAAAATAAAGTTTCTATGATCTGATCGCGGAGACAAATATTTGAGTTACGAGTTTGGTCTTCAGTTAAAAACAATGTGAAATAGTTTCACTACTCACGCCACCTAGAACACCACAATGTAATGGTGTGTCCGAACGTCATAACCGTACTTTATTAGATATGGTGCGACCTATGATGTTTCTTACCGATTTACCACTATCATTTTGGGGTTATGCATTAAAGACAGCTGCATTCACGTTTAAAAAGGGCACCATCTAAGTCCGTTGAGACGACACAATCTGAACTGTGGTTTGGCAAGAAACCAAAGTTGTCGTTTCTTAAAGTTTGGGATTGTGATGCTTATATGAAAAGGTTTCATCCTGATAAGCTCAAAACCAAATCGGAGAAATATGTCTTCATAGGATACCCAAAGGAAACTGTTGGGTACACCTTCTATCACAGATCGTTGCCAAGAATGGATCCTTTCCAGAGAAGGAGTTTCTCTCGAAAGAAGTGAGTGGGAGGAAAGTAGAAAACTTGATAAGGTAATTGTACCTTCTCCCTTATTGGAAAGTAGTTCATCACAGAAATCTGTTCCTGTGACTACTACACCAATTAGTGAGGAAGCTAATGATAATGATCATGTAACTTCAGATCAAGTTACTACCAAATCTCGTAGGTAAACCAGAGTGAGATCCGCACCAGAGTGGTACGGTAATCCTGTTCTGGAAGTCATGTTACTAGACCATGACGAACTTGCGAACTATGAGGAAGCGATGATGAGCCCAGATTCCGCGAAATGGTTTGAGGCCATGAAATCTGAGATATGATCCATGTATGAGAACAAAGTATGGACTTTGGTTGACTTGCCCGATGATCGGCAAGCCATAGAAAATAAATGGATCTTCAAGAGGAAGACGGACGCTGATAGTAGTGTTACTATCTACAAAGCTAGAATTGTCGCAAAAGGTTTTCGACAAGTTCAAGGTGTTGACTACGATGAGATTTTCTCACTCGTATCTATGCTTAAGTTTGTCCGAATCATGTTAGCAATTGCCGCATTTTATGAAATCTGGCAAATGGATAAACAAAACTGCATTCCTTAATGGATTTACTAAAGAAGAGTTGTATGCGATGCAACTAGAAGGTTTTGTCGATCCTAAAGGTGTTAACTAAATATGCAAGCTCCAGCGATCCATCTATGGACTGGTGCAAGAATCTCGGAGTTGGAATATACGCTTTGATAAGTTGATCAAAGCATATAGTTTTATACAGACTTGCGGTGAAGCCTGTATTTACAAGAAAGTGAGTGGGAGCACTACAACATTTCTGATAAGTATATGTGAATGACATATCGTTGATCGGAAATAATGTAGAATTATTCTGCAAAGCATAAAGGAGTGTTTGAAAGGAGTTTTTCAAAGAAAGACCTCGGTGAAGCTGCTTAGATATTGAGTATCAAGATCTATAGAGATAGATCAAGACACTTGATAAGTTTTTTCAATGAGTACATACCTTGACAAGATTTTGAAGTAGTTCAAAATGGAACAGTCAAAGAAAAGGTTTCTTGCCTGTGTTACAAGGTGTGAAGTTGAGTAAGACTCAAAGCCCGACCACGGCAGAAGATAGAAAGAGAATGAAAGTCATTCCCTATGCCTCAGCCATAGGTTCTATAAAGTATGCCATGATGTGTACCAGATCTATTGTATACCCTACACTGTGTTAAGCAAGGGAGTACAATAGTGATCTAAGAGTAGATCACTGGACATTGGTCAAAATTATCCTTAGTGGAATAAGGAAATATTTGTCGATTATGAAGGTGACAAAAGGTTCGTCGTAAAAAGTTACGTCGATGCAAGTTTTGACACAGATCTGGATGACTCTAAGTCTCGATCTAGATACATATTGAAAGTGGGAGCAATAAGCTAGAGTAGCTCCGTGCAGAGCATTGTTAACATAGAAATTCGCAAAATACTTATGGATCTGAATGTGACAGACCCGTTGACTAAAATCATCTCACAAGCAAAACATGATCACACCTTAGTACTCTTTGGGTGTTAATCACATAAATGATGTGAACTAGATTATTGACTCTAGTAAACCCTTTGGGTATAGGTCACATGACGATGTGAACTATGGGTGTTAATCACATGGTGATGTGAACTCTTAGTGTTGAATCACATGGCGATGTGAACTAGATTATTGACTCTAGTGCAAGTGGAGACTGAAGGAAATATGCCCTAGAGGCAATAATAAAGTTATTATTTATTTCCTTATATCATGATAAATGTTTATTATTCATGCTAGAATTGTATTAACCGGAAACATAATACATGTGTGAATACATAGACAAACAGAGTGTCACTAGTATGCCTCTACTTGACTAGCTCGTTAATCAAAGATGGTTATGTTTCCTAACCATAAACAAGGAGTTGTTATTTGATTAACGGGATCACATCATTAAGTGAATGATCTGATTGACATGACCCATTCCATTAGCTTAGCACTCGATCGTTTAGTATGTTGCTATTGCTTTCTTCATGACTTATACATGTTCCTATAACTATGAGATTATACAACTCCCGTTTACCGGAGGAACACTTTGGGTGCTACCAAACGTCACAACGTAACTGGGTGATTATAAAGGAGTACTACAGGTGTCTCCAAAGGTACATGTTGGGTTGGCGTATTTCGAGATTAGGTTTTGTCACTCCGATTGTCGGAGAGGTATCTCTGGGCCCTCTCGGTAATGCACATCACATAAGCCTTGCAAGCATTACAACTAATAAGTTAGTTGTGAGATGATGTATTACGGAATGAGTAAAGAGACTTGCCGGTAACGAGATTGAACTAGGTATTGGATATCGACGATCGAATCTCGGGCAAGTAACATACCGATGACAAAGGGAACAACGTATGTTGTTATGCGGTCTGACCGATAAAGATCTTCGTAGAATATGTAGGAGCCAATATGGGCATCCAGGTCCCGCTATTGGTTATTGACCAGAGACGTGTCTCGGTCATGTCTACATTGTTCTTGAACCCGTAGGGTCCGCACGCTTAAGGTTTCGATGACAGTTATATTATGAGTTTATGAGTTTTGATGTACCGAAGGAGTTTGGAGTCCCGGATGAGATCGGGGACATGACGAGGAGTCTCGAAATGGTCGAGACGTAAAGATTGATATATTGGACGACTATATTCGGACATCGGAAAGGTTCCGAGTGATTCGGGTATTTTTCGGAGTACCGGGTAGTTACGGGAGAAGCAATGGGCCTTGATGGGTTTTAGTGGGAAGAGAGGAAAGGGCCAAGGCGCTGCTGCGCCCCCTCCCCTCTGGTCCGAATTGGACTAGGGAAAAGGGGGCCGGCCACCTCTCCCTCTCCTCCACTTCCTTCTCCCTTCCTCCCCTCTTGGTGGACTCCTACTAGGACTTGGAGTCCTAGTAGGACTCCACATCCTGGCCGCACCAACCTTGGCCGGCCTCCTCCTCCTCCATCCTTTATATACTGAGGCAAGGGGCACCCCAAAGACATAAGTTGATCCACGTGATCTATTCCTTAGCCGTGTGCGGCGCCACCAACCACCATAGTCCTCGATAATATTGTAGCGGTGCTTAGGCGAAGCCCTGGAGCAGTAGTACATCAAGATCGTCACCACACCGTCGTGCTGACGGGACTCTTCCCCGACACTTTGCTGGATCGGAGTCTGGGGATCGTCATCGAGCTGAACGTGTGCTAAAACTCGGAGGTGCCGTAGTTTCGGTGCTTGATCGGTCGGGCCGTGAAGACGTACTACTACATCAGCCGCGTTGTGCTAACGCTTCCGCTGTCGGTCTACATGGGTACGTAGATCACACTCTCCCCTCTCGTTGCTATGCATCACATGATCTTGTGTGTGCGTAGGAAATTTTTTGAAATTACTATGTTCCCCAACACAGACTATATCTGAGGTGTCATAGATCACCTTGGTTCAAAAAAGTTGAAGGAGTTTAGCCGAGCTTAATGCCAGAAATGCCCTCTATGGAGCCAGCCACTGGCGCCTGAGCTTTATGCCGGAATGCTTCCGAGGTGGTGCACCACCCCGACTGTGGGCCTATTTTTTGTCAATATTTTGATTGGTGCAATTTATTCTCTGCCGAGATATATAGCCAGTAGCCCTCAAGGTGTGTATTGGTCTAAAACCGGAGATGCACCTGAAGGATGACATAAGACCGCTGATCCCAATAGCTCTTGAGACTCAGGTTGATTCACAAAATCAGCCTGAGGATCAACTCCTAGCTCGGCAGAATACTTCGGGACACAAAAGGCGACATGCAAAGTCCTCGAGACTTAGGTTGGGTGCGGCCGACCAACCTAAGGATCGTAATCTCCTCGAAAACTAGATTGCACTTAAATTTTCTACATTGGATTTCCAATGCAGTAGCCCCCCCCCCCCCGAGAATTGGGTTGGGCAACATGGCCGACCCTAGGATCGTACCTCCTCGGGAACTAGTTCAACTGTCATGTATGTTTTGACAATACCGAGGTGGGGTTCGGCAGAAAAGATGCCGAACTGTAGTTTTAGAAAAGAGTTTCACGCCGAACACCTCAACCAAGAGAATGTCCTTCTTCCTAAAAGGAAAACATAAAATAGGTGAAAAGATGTTATAAGCTCAAAGGCCAAAAACATGCGTAACTTTACGTCTTTATTGAATCAAGCTGTTTTGGTGCCAATAAGAAATTGGTCTTAAAATTGTACTTCCGTCATGCTTTGACCTCACAAATCCGATCTCTAGACTTCAAGTGGGTCAGCCTTCGGCTTCAACCTCCCTATCCCGAAGGCGGAGTGTTTCTCAGGCCAGTTTAGCGAACTAAACACGAGCGGCTTTAGAAAGAAACCAGGCTACCTGGCTATTGATCATACACCTGAGTCGATAAAAGAGTGGTAGAAAAAGATTTTGCAACGACTAAGAAGAAAACATCTATTACAAAACTGCTCATATTAATTTAAGAGCCCCCAAGTGATTTGGGTAAAAGAATTTTATGTATAATGATTGCATGTACCGAAGTACTTATATAATATCTATGTTCACCCAAACTTTAAACGCGTCTTAACCGACCGTGGGCTTCTCCCTCTTCGGTCAAGGGCCGAAAAGTTTTATGTACTCCACCTGTCGAGAGTATCGACGGTGTTTCCGATAACCAGGCAATCAGGCCATAAGGCTATAACAGACAAAGCACGCTCAGGGAACTTATTATATATTACTTACAAAGTGTAAGAAGCATCTTCGAAGAAAATAGTACCTCCACCGATACCTTTCTTCGGTTGCTCATTGTTACTATGAGATTTGTGCAATAAATTTTTGTACTCATGAGTTCGTTGTGTGCCGACCATGATTGAAAACAATAAGAGCGCTAGCTTTCGGCTTCAGCCAGTCTGAGGTCCGAACTCGGATGACCCGATCGTGACAATCGCAGAGGTGCTCCCTTTACTCCCTAGCCGAACAATCGGGAACGTAGGGGTAAACACAGGAGTAAGGCAACCCAGCTTGCGGAACACTTAAGTCAACATGGTGCATATTGTGGTATAATACACGAATAAGGAACGAAGCCATACAAATATAATCATATGCAAGAGGAAAAGCTTCATAAAGGAAGCCCCCAAATAAATGGGGTATTTGAATTTGCATGTCACAAACAAAATTTTGACAAGGAAGTTTTTCACAACCAACTTTTTTCCAAAAAGTATAATGCTTGGTCGAACCGAACAAAATTTAAAACTGAAAGTTTTTGAGCATGAAAGCGACTTAGCTGATTAATCTGCTGGATGTTGATGATGAGATCCAGACTTATGGCGGGACGAAGACATAGTCCTCGGCCTGGCCGAGGTCCCAGCCCCCGAGCCAGTCCCGAGGTGATGGAGCGAAGAGCTTGGCACACCGAAGTGACGACATAGCACGGCCGATGTGGCGATGCAAAGCCCCCAGTCCAGCCGAGCGGATGAAGCTGGTCGGCTAGGTGATGGCACATCTTGGCCGATGGAGGAGGGGCGACGGCGTCGGCTCACCGAGGTGGCGCAGATGAAGTAGATTTCATGAGTCAAAACTCGCGTGGCATAGTCCGAACCACAAGACTATGTGGACCAAGTTTGATCATTATCGTGCATGAAGATGGACAAGCCCCACTCGAAGCACCTGGAAGATAAGAAAAGTAGCTAATATGGTGCCTCCACATGAATTAGTATAGCTCGTCCATGATACACTATTCACCAGCAAAATCTCAAGAAACGTGCTTAACATGGAGTAACAATAATAGCACAGGAAAGGAATCAAACTAGAAGTACAACTCCGTCGTTTTCCCTTTGAAAAGAAAAAAAGTACTTAGCTGATTAGGCTTCCTTGCTAAGCACGTCGGACGTGATGATCAGCAACACGTCGGGATGCCTTAGACGATCGAGAAAAAACTTCATGGGCACTTCCACGCGGGTGCATGCACCGCCCTGTGACTGGGACAGTAGCAACCTTAGGCTTTGGGGAGTGTGCGTACTGCCTCGGGTCATGGCTGCGATTTTCCTCGGGTGATGCAATCGATCAGAGGACGATGGGTAGCAGCTCAAGGTGGAAAATTAGATCCTCTTGCCGGGTTGACCTCCACGAGGAGTTGCAACAACATGAAAAACAGCAAGAGTCAAAGTATTAGGTTTAGTCTTCACGATGAACAAACAAAGCAAGGTGAAGTGTTTATCTATTAAACCTGGAAATCCGTGCTTGTGCTGGGACTACAAGTAGTATCATTTGGTGAATTAATAACACAAATCTAAATAATAACAATTTAATTGACTTTCCTGATGGTCCACGTGAAGAGGAATTAGCAGGAGCTTGGTTGATTCCTTGCGAAGCCGGAAAAAGGTGTACGGCCTCGCGGCCGTCCCAAGGACCACGTGCGAAACCAAAAAGTTGTAGTGGTCGCAGCACAATTCGGATTCGATATAACGGGATCCATGTCTGTATAGATTGAAATTCTCCAGATGACGATGTTCGCATGGTCCGACGACAATGTGGTGGTACTGGCGCTGTGGCTTGTCGGCTCAACAAGGCCATGGCAAGGCAATTCCTACACAGGGTAGTGTGCCAAGGTGGTGCCACCACTTGGCGATACGAGCAGGACCGCGACTCCGGCACGCCGAGGGGACGGTGTGTCCTGTTAAAACCTAAAAAGATATGTGGCCTGGGCGGAGTGGCAGCATGGTGCGGTGACAGCATAATGTAGTGTGAATTCGACTGGCAGGCCGAGCTGCGGATGCGGCGCCTGTCTGACTACAAATGAAGCCAGCTGGATAGGAACCGACCGGGCCAGCACGTCGAGCCGTCGACCGGTGGACCAAGTTGTAAACCGGTCGCAAAATATCTACACAAAAAACCATGCAAACGGGCAGAGAGAATATTCTATGCGTATTTACAATACAGGTAACTAGAAAGATAAACCTGATGTTCCTGTTTTGGGTAGCACGGTGTAATGTGCCACTATTAATGTTCCTGCGTACATAAAGCAGTGCAGGATGGAAATAAAAAATCCCTTTGTATAATTTATCTAAAAATAAATAAGTTAAGAAATATGGCCTTTATGTCGGGGTCGTCTTGGTCAAGCGAAGATGTCAACGCAGGTCGTCGCTCGTGGAACGACAATGTAGGCGCAATGTGGCGTTTGTCGAACCATGGTTGCCGTGCTAGTGACAACATCTCGGATGACCTCGAAACGGCAGCCACAAGCAAAAAATGCTTCACGCACAAAACAATGCCGACCGACAGAAAAATCTCCGGCAAGAGGTACATGTTTTTTGTAGAACCAGTAAATGAAACAGTGGCACCTAATAGTTTTTTTGGTAGCAGTCATGGTGGCCGAAACAGAAACAATTTCCAATAGACCGAACAGGTAGCATCCCGTGTAAAGGCGCCGTCAGTCGAGTTGATCCTAGATAACCTGCAAAACTGGAATAGCGCAAATCGGAAGTATTGAATTTCTCATATTAAAATGTACGAGACAAATAGCTGGAATAATTCCACTTGAGTGCGGATGTACATGTTTGCATCAATCAAACTAATTGATGTGTCACGACTAGTACTCCATTTGATTACTCCATGGGAAAGTGCATAGAAAGGGACCAATAGTAAAAAAGTGTAAACAGCCCAAATAAATATTAGAGAAAAAAAATCTAATCTCCCTGTGGCCGCCACCGAGCCGAGCTCGTGTGTTGTTTGCATGCCAGCAATATTAGTCCCTGTAGCGTTGTTCTCTGATAACCCACAAATATAGGGGATCAATTGTAGCCTCTTTCGATAAGTAAGAGTGTCAAACCCAATGAGAAGCTAAAAACAGAACAAATATTCCGTCAAGTTCTATCGACCACCGATACAACTCTATGCACGCTTAACATTTGCTTTACCTAAAACAAGTATGAAACTAGAAGTGCTTTTTAGGTGTTTTTGGATAGGTTTGCAAGAATATAAAGTGCACGTAAATAAAAAGTAGGGGTTGTTTAGATAAAGAAGCAATAAAGTTAGTATAGCGAGTGTGAAAAAGTGGTGGTAGGAGTTGCGAAATTGTCCCTAAGCAATTGACTATTTTACTAGACCGGTAGCAAGTTTTATGTGGGAGAGGCCACTGCTAGCATGTCATCCCTGATTTGGAATTCTATGCACTTATGATTGGAACTATTAGCAAGCATCCGCAACTACTAACCTTCATTAAGGTAAAACCCAACCATACCATTAAGATATATTGGTCTCCTTTCAATCTCGTATGCATCAATTTCTATGCTAGGTTGAAGCTTCTGTCACTCTTACCCTCCAATACATAGTCCTATCAACATACAACTAACCCTATGATGTGATCCACGCGCGCGCTCATATGATGGGCATCAAAGGACAGCAACATAACCACAAGCAAATTAAACCAATCATAGCAATACATCAACCACCGATAGGAATACGAAAATCTACTCAGACATCATAGGATGGCAACACATCATTGGATAATAATATGAAGCATAAAGCACCATGTTCAAGTAGAGGGTACAACGGGTTGCGGGAGAGTGGACTGCTGTAGATAGAGGGGGGAAGGTGATGGAGATGTTGGTGAAGATGGCGGAGGTGTTGGTGTATATTACGGTGAGGACGATGGCTCCGGGCGGCGTTTCGGCGCCACAGGGAGAGGGGGGGCCGAGAGCCCCCCTTCTTCTTCTTATTCCTTGACCTTCTCCCTAGATGGGAGAAGGGTTTTCCCTCTGGTCCATGGCCTCTATGGTGGCGGAGAGGCGAGAGCCCCTCCGAGATTGGATCCATCTCTCTGTCTCTCTCTGTTCCCGCGTTCTCATATTCTGCCCTTTCACTGTTTCTTATATTCTCGGAGATCCGTAACTTCAATTGGGATGAAATTTTAACACGATCTCTATCCGGATATTAGCTTTCTTGCGGCGAAAGAAGGGCATCAACCGCCTTACGGGGTGGCCACGAGGGCCCAGGACACGCCCGACCCCCTGGGGTGCACCCCCTGCCTCGTGGCCCCCTCGGGCATCGCCTCGAGTTGATTTTCTTCCCAAAAATCACATATATTCCAAATAAAATCTCCGTCAGTTTTATCTCGTTTGGACTCCGTTTGATATGGATTTACTGCGAAACAAAAAACATGCAACAAACAGGAACTGGCACTGGGCACTGGATCAATATGTTAGTCCCCAAAAATAGTATAAAATGTTGCCAAAAGTATATGAAAGTTGTATAATATTGGCATGGAACAATAAAAAATTATAGATATGACGGAGACGTATCAACATCTCCAAGCTTAATTCCTGCTCATCCTCGAGTAGTTAAATGATAAAAAAGATAATTTTTGTTGTGAAATGCTACCTAGCATAATCTTGATCACATATCTAATCACGGCATGAATATTAAGACACGAGTGATTCAAAGCAATAGTATATCATTTGACATTAAGACAATAATACTTCAAGCATACTAACCAAGCAATTATGTCTTATCAAAATAACATGGACAAAGAAAGCTCATCCCTACAAAATCATATAGTCTGGCTATGCTCCATCATCACCACACAAAGCATTCAAATCATGCACAACCCCGATGACAAGCGGAGCAATTGGTTCATACTTTTTAACGCGCTTCAGCCTTTTCAACCCTCATGCAATACATGAGAGCAAGCCATGAACATAGCACTATGGGTGGAATAGAATATGATGATGGATGTTTGTGTGAGAAGACAAAAAAGGAGAAAGTCTCACATCGACGTGGCTAATCAACAGGCTATGGAGATGCCCATCAATTGATGTCAATGCGAGGAGTAGGGATTGCCATGCAACGGATGCACTAGAGCTATAAGTGTATGAAAGCTCAAACTGGAACTAAGTGGGTGTGCATCCAACTTGCTTGCTCATGAAGACCGAGGGAGTCCTGGATTAGGGGGCGTCCGGATGGCCGGACTATACCTTCAGCCGGACTCCTGGACTATGAAGATACAAGATTGAAGACTTCGTCCCGTGTCCGGAAAGGACTTTCCTTGGAGTGGAAGGCAAGCTTGGCAATACGGATATACAGATCTCCTACCATTGTAACCGACTTTGCGTAACCCTAACCCTCTCTAGTGTCTATATAAACCGGAGGGTTTTAGTCCGTAGGACAACATAGACAACAATCATACCATAGGCTAGATTCTAGGGTTTAGCCTCTCCGATCTCGTGGTAGATCTACTACTACCCATATCATCAATATTAATCAAGCAGGACGTAGGGTTTTACCTCCATCGAGAGGGCCCGAACCTGGGCAAAACTTCGTGTCCCTTGCCTCATGTTACCATCCGGCCTAGACGCACAGTTCGGGACCCCCTACCCGAGATCCGCCGGTTTTGACACCGACATTGGTGATTGAGAGTTCCTCTGTGTCGTTGCCGTCAGGCTCGATGGCTCATACGATCGTCAATAGCGATGCGGTCCAGGGTGAGACCTTCCTCCCCGGATAGATCTTTGTCTTTGGTGGCTTCGCACTGCGGGCCAATTCACTTGGCCATCTAGAGCAGATCGAAAGCTACGCCCCTGGCCGTCAGGTCAGATTTGGAAGTTTAAACTACACGGCTGACATCCGCGGGGACTTGATCTTCGACGGATTTGAGCCACTGCTGAGCGCGCCGCACTGTCCCGACGAGCATGATCTAGCTCTGTCGCCGAACAGTGCCCTAGAGGCCGCACCCGCATTGGCTTCGACCCTTTATTCGGAGCCAACTGCGCCGATCGAGGATGGGCGGTTGGACGCCGCCTCGGGGGCTGCGATCCCAACTGTGATTGAGCTGAACACCAGCCCCGCACTCCGCAAGACTCGTGACTCCAAGGAGCCGGACTCCTCTCCGGACTCCGAACCCTGCGCGCCCCCGCCGATCGAATCCGATTGGGCGCCGATCATGGAGTTTACTGCCGCGGACATCTTTCAGCACTCGCCTTTCGGCGATATTCTGAAAACACTAGAGTCTCTCTCTTTATCAAGAGAGCCCTGGCCGGACTATGGTCAGCAAGGTTGGGGTACGGACGATGAAGAAATTCAAAGCCCGCCCACCACCCACTTTGTAGCCACTGTCGATGATTTAACCGACATGCTCGACTTCGACTCCGAAGACATCGACTGTATGGACGCCGATGAAGGAGATAATGAAGAACCAGCGCCTACTAGGACCTGGAAAGCCACCTCATCATATGACATATATATGTGTTGGAAATATGCCCTAGAGGCAATAATAAAATGATTATTATATTTCCTTGTTCATGATAATTGTCTATTATTCATGCTATAATTGTATTATCCGGAAATCGTAATACATGTGTGAATACATAGACCAAAATGTGTCCCTAGTGAGCCTCTAGTTGACTAGCTCGTTGATCAACAGATAGTCATGGTTTCCTGGCTATGGACATGGGGATGTCATTGATAACGGGATCACATCATTAGGAGAATGATGTGATGGACAAGACCCAATCCTAAACATAGCACAAGATCGTATAGTTCGTTTGCTAGAGTTTTTCCAATGTCAAGTATCTTTTCCTTAGACCATGAGATCGTGTAACTCCCAGATACCGGAGGAGTCCTTTGGGTGTACCAAACGTCACAACGTAACTGGGTGACTATAAAGGTATACTACGGGTATCTCCGAAAGTGTCTGTTGGGTTGACACGGATCAAGACTGGGATTTGTCACTCCGTATGACGGAGAGGTATCTCTGGGCCCACTCGGTAATGCATCACCATAATGAGCTCAAAGTGACCAAGTGTCTCGTCATGGGATCATGCATTACGGTACGAGTAAAGTGACTTGCCGGTAACGAGATTGAATGAGGTATTGGGATACCGACGATCGAATCTCGGGCAAGTAACGTACCGATTGACAAAGGGAATTGTATACGGGGTTGCTTGAATCCTCGACATCGTGGTTCATCCGATGAGATCATCGAGGAGCATGTGGAAGCCAACATGTGTATCCAGATCCCGCTGTTGGTTATTGACCGGAGAGCCATCTCGGTCATGTATACATGTCTCCCGAACCCATAGGGTCTACACACTTAAGGTTCGGTGACGCTAGGGTTGTAGAGATATGTATATGCAGTAACCCGAAAGTTGTTCGGAGTCCCGGATGAGATCCCGGATGTCACGAGGAGTTTTGGAATGGTCCGGAGGTTAAGAATTATATATAGGAAGTGCTATTTCGGCCATCGGGACAAGTTTCGGGGTTCACCGGTATTGTACCGGGACCATCGGAAGGGTCCCGGGGGTCCATCGGGTGGGCCACCTATCCCGGAGGGCCCCATGGACTGAAGTGGGAGGGGAACCAGCCCCTAGTGGGCTGGTGTGCCCCCCTTGGGCCTTCCCCTGCGCCTAGGGTTGGGAACCCTAGGGTGGGGGGCGCCCCACTTGCCTTGGGGGGCACTCCACCCCCTTGGCCGCCGCCCCCTTGGGAGATTGGATCTCCAGGGCCGATGCCCCCCTGGGGACCCTATATATAGAGGGGGGGAGGGAGGGCAGCCGCATCCATGCCCCTGGCGCCTCCCTCTCCCCTCCAAGACGTCCTCCTCCTCCATAGAGCTTGGCGAAGCCCTGCTGCGGTGACTGCTGCATCCACCACCACGCCGTCGTGCTGCTGGATCTTCATCAACCTCTCCTTACCCCTTGCTGGATCAAGAAGGAGGAGACGTCATGCTGACCGTACGTGTGTTGAACGCGGAGGTGCCGTCCGTTCGGCGCTAGGATCTCCGGTGATTTGGATCACGTCGAGTACGACTTCCTCATCCCCATTCTTTGAACGCTTCCGCGCGTGATCTACAAAGGTATGTAGATGCAATCCGATCACTCGTTGCTAGATGAACTCATAGATGGATCTTGGTGAAACCGTAGGAATATTTTTGTTTTCTGCAACGTTCCCCAACAGTGGCATCATGAGCTAGGTCTATGTGTAGTTCTCTTTGCACGAGTAGAACACAATTTGTTGTGGGCGTAGATGTTGTCAACTTTCTTGCCACTACTAGTCTTATTTTGCTTCGGCGGTATTGTGGGGTGAAGCGGCCCAGACCGACCTTACACGTACGCTTACGTGAGACTGGTTCCACCGACTGACATGCACTAGTTGCATAAGGTGGCTAGCGGGTGTCTGTCTCTCCCACTTTAGTTGGAGCGGATTCGATGAAAAGGGTCCTTATGAAGGGTAAATAGAAGTTGACAAATCACGTTGTGGCTTTTACGTAGGTAAGAAAACGTTCTCGCTAGAACCCTATTGCAGCCACGTAAAACTTGCAACAACAATTAGAGGACGTCTAACTTGTTTTTGCAGCAAGTGCTTTGTGATGTGATATGGCCAAAGTTGTGATGAATGATGAATGATATATATGTGATGTATGAGATCATGTTCTTGTAATAGGAATCACGACTTGCATGTCGATGAGTATGACAACCGGTAGGAGCCATAGGAGTTGTCTTTATTTTTTGTATGACCTGCGTGTCATTGAGAAACGCCATGTAAATTACTTTACTTTATTGCTAAACGTGTTAGCCATAGTAGTAGAAGTAATAGTTGGCGAGCAACTTCATGGGGACACGATGATGGAGATCATGATGATGGAGATCATGGTGTCATGCCGGTGACAAGATGATCATGGAGCCGCAAGATGGAGATCAAAGGAGCAATGTGATATTGGCCATATCATGTCACTATTATTATTTGATTGCATGCGATGTTTATCATGTTTTTGCATCTTGTTTACTTAGAACAACGGTAGTAAATAAGATGATCCCTCATAATAATTTCAAGAAAGTGTTCCCCCTAACTGTGCACCGTTGCGACAGTTCGTTGTTTCGAAGCACCACGTGATGATCGAGTGTGATAGATTCCAACGTTCACATACAACGGGTGTAAGACAGATTTACGCATGCAAACACTTAGGTTGACTTGACGAGCCTAGCATGTACAGACATGGCCTCGGAACACAGAAGACCGAAAGGTCGAGCATGAGTCGTATAGAAGATACGATCAACATGAAGATGTTCACCGATGTTGACTAGTCCGTCTCACGTGATGATCGGACACGGCCTAGTTAACTCGGATCATGTTATACTTAGATGACTGGAGGGATGTCTATCTAAGTGGGAGTTCATTATATAATTTGATTAGATGAACTTAATTATCATGAACTTAGTCTAAAATCTTTACAATATGTATTGTAGATCAAATGGCCCACGTTGTCCTCAACTTCAACGCGTTCCTAAAGAAAACCAAGCTGAAAGACGATGGCAGCAATTATACGGACTGGGTCCGAAACCTGAGGATCATCCTCATAGCTGCCAAGAAAGATTATGTCCTAGAAGCACCGCTAGGTGACGCAGCCGTCCCACAGAACCAAGACATTATGAACGCTTGGCAGACACGTGCTGATGACTACTCCCTCGTTCAGTGCGGCATGCTTTACAGCTTAGAACCGGGGCTCCAAAAGCGTTTTGAGAGACACGGAGCATATGAGATGTTCGAAGAGCTGAAAATGGTTTTTCAAGCTCATGCTCGGGTCGAGAGATATGAAGTCTCCGACAAGTTCTTCAGCTGTAAGATGGAGGAAAATAGTTTTGTCAGTGAGCACATACTCACTATGTCTGGATTACATAACCGCTTAACTCAGCTGGGAGTTAATCTCCTGGATGACACGGTCATTGACAGAATCCTTCAGTCGCTTCCACCGAGCTACAAGAGCTTTGGGATGAACTTCAATATGCAGGGGATGGAAAAGACCATTCCTGAGGTATTTTCAATGCTGAAATCAGCAGAGGTAGAAGTCAAAAAGGAACATCAAGTGTTGATGGTCAATAAAACCACCAAGTTCAAGAAAGGCAAGGGTAAAAAGAACTTCAAGAAGGACGGCAAGGGAGTTGCCGCGCCCGGTAAGCAAGCTTCCGAGAAGAAGCCAAAGAATGGACCCAAGCCCGAGACTGAGTGCTTTTATTGCAAGGGAAGTGGTCACTAGAAGCGGAACTGCCCCAAATACTTAGCGGACAAGAAGGCCAGCAACACAAAAGGTATATGTGATATACATGTAATTGATGTGTACCTTACCAGTATTCGTAGTAGCTCCTGGGTATTTGATACCGGTGCGGTTGCTCACATTTGTAACTCAAAGCAGGAGCTGCGGAATAAACGGAGACTGGCGAAGAACGAGGTGACGATGCGCGTCGGGAATGGTTCCAAGGTCGATGTGATCACCGTCGGCACGCTACCTCTACATTTACCCACGGGATTAGTTTTAAACCTCAATAATTGTTATTTAGTACCAGCTTTGAGCATGAACATTGTATCAGGATCTCGTTTAATTCGAGATGGCTACTCATTTAAATCCGAGAATAATGGTTGTTCTACTTATATGAGAGATATGTTTTATGGTCATGCTCCTATGGTGAATGGTTTATTCTTAATGAATCTCGAGCGTAATGCTACACATATTCATAGTGTGAATACCAAAAGATGTAAGGTTGATAATGATAGTCCCACATACTTGTGGCACTGCCGCCTTGGTCACATAGGTGTCAAACGCATGCAGAAGCTCCATGCAGATGGACTTTTAGAGTCTCTTGATTACGAATCATTTGACACGTGTGAACCATGCCTCATGGGTAAGATGACCAAGACTCCATTCTCAGGAACAATGGAGCGAGCAACCAACCTATTGGAAATCATACATACTGATGTGTGCGGTCCAATGAGTGTTGAGGCTCGTGGTGGCTATCGTTATGTTCTCACCCTCACTGATGACTTGAGTAGATATGGGTATGTCTACTTAATGAAACACAAGTCTGAAACGTTTGAAAAGTTCAAGGAATTTCAGAGTGAGGTTGAGAATCAACGTGACAGAAAAATCAAGTTTTTGCGATCAGATCGTGGAGGAGAATACTTGAGTCACGAATTTGGTACACACTTAAGAAAATGTGGAATAGTTTCACAACTCACGCCACCTGGAACACCTCAGCGTAACGGTGTGTCCGAACGTCATAATCGCACTCTATTAGATATGGTGCGATCTATGATGTCTCTTACAGATTTACCGCTATCATTTTGGGGCTATGCTTTAGAGACTACCGCATTCACTTTAAATAGGGCTCCGTCGAAATCCGTTGAGACGACACCGTATGAATTATGGTTTGGGAAGAAGCCTAAGCTGTCGTTTCTAAAAGTTTGGGGATGCGATGCTTATGTCAAGAAACTTCAACCTGAAAAGCTCGAACCCAAGTCGAAAAAATGCGTCTTCATAGGATACCCTAAAGAAACTATTGGGTATACCTTCTACCTCAGATCCGAAGGCAAGATCTTTGTTGCCAAGAATGGATCCTTTCTAGAGAAGGAGTTTCTCTCGAAAGAAGTAAGTGGGAGGAAAGTAGAACTGGATGAAGTATTACCTCTTGAACCGGAAAGTGGCGCAACTCAGGAAAATGTTCCTGTGGTGCCTGCACCAATTAGAGAGGAAGTTAATGATGATGATCAAGATACTTTTGATCAAGCTCCTACTGAACTTTGAAGGTCCACAAGGACACGTTCCGCACCAGAGTGGTACGGCAACCCTGTCTTGGAAATCATGTTGTTAGACAACGTGAACCTTCGAACTATGAAGAAGCGATGGCGGGCCCGGATTCTGACAAATGGCTGGAAGCCATGAAATCCGAGATAGGATCCATGTATGAAAACAAAGTATGGACTTTGACTAACTTTCCTGATGATCGGCGAGCCATAGAAAATAAATGGATCTTTAAGAAGAACACAGACGCGGATGGTAATGTGACCATCTATAAAGCTAGGCTTGTCGCTAAGGGTTATCGACAAGTTCAAGGGGTTGACTATGATGAGACATTCTCTCCCGTAGCAAAGCTGAAGTCCGTCCAAATCATGTTAGCAATTGCCGCATACTATGATTATGAGATATGGCAAATGGACGTCAAAACGGCATTCCTTAACGGTTATCTTAAGGAAGAACTGTATATGATGCAGCCGGAAGGTTTTGTCGATCCTAAGAATGCTGACAAGGTGTGCAAGCTCCAACACTCGATTTATGGGTTGGTGCAAGCATCTCGGAGTTGGAACATTCGCTTTGATGAGATGATCAAAGCGTTTGGGTTTATGCAGACTTATGGAGAAGCCTGTGTTTACAAGAAAGTGAGTGGGAACTCTGTAGCATTTCTCATATTATATGTAGATGACATACTTTTGATGGGAAATGATATAGAGCTTTTGGACAGCATTAAGGCCTACTTGAATAAGAGTTTTTCAATGAAGGACCTTGGAGAAGCTGCTTATATATTAGGCATCAAGATCTATAGAGATAGATCAAGACGCTTCATAGGTCTTTCACAAAGCACATACCTTGATAAGATATTGAAGAAGTTCAATATGGATCAGTCTAAGAAGGGGTTCTTGCCTGTGTTGCAAGGTGTGAAATTGAGCTCAGCTCAATGTCCGACCACGACAGAAGATATAGAAGAGATGAGTGTCATCCCCTATGCCTCAGCCATAGGTTCTATTATGTATGCCATGCTGTGTACCAGACCTGATGTAAACCTTGCCATAAGTTTGGTAGGAAGATACCAAAGTAATCCCGGCAAGGAACACTGGACATCGGTCAAGAATATCCTGAAGTACCTGAAAAGGACTAAGGACATGTTTCTCATTTATGGAGGTGACGAAGAGCTCGTCGTAAAGGGTTACGTCGACGCTAGCTTCGACACAGATCTGGATGACTCTAAGTCACAAACCGGATACGTGTATATTTTGAATGGTTGGGCAGTAAGCTGGTGGAGTTGCAAGCAAAGCGTTGTGGCGGGATCTACATGTGAAGCGGAGTACATGGCAGCCTCGGAGGCAGCACACGAAGCAGTCTGGGTGAAGGAGTTCATTACCGACCTAGGAGTCATACCCAATGCGTCGGGCCCGATGACTCTCTTCTATGACAACACTGGAGCAATTACCCTTGCCAAGGAGCCCAGGTTTCACGGGAAGACCAGGCATATCAAGCGTCGCTTCAACTCCATTCGTGAAAGTGTTCAAAATGGAGACATAGAGATTTGTAAAGTACATACGGACCTGAACGTAGCAGATCCGTTGATTAAACCTCTCCCTAGAGCAAAACATGATCAACACCAGGATTCCATGGGTGTTCGATTCATCACAATGTAACTAGATGATTGACTCTAGTGCAAGTGGGAGACTGTTGGAAATATTCCCTAGAGGCAATAATAAAATGATTATTATATTTCCTTGTTCATGATAATTGTCTATTATTCATGCTATAATTGTATTATCCGGAAATCGTAATACACGTGTGAATACATAGACCACAATGTGTCCCTAGTGAGCCTCTAGTTGACTAGCTCGTTGATCAACAGATAGTCATGGTTTCCTGGCTATGGACATGGGGATGTCATTGATAACGGGATCACATCATTAGGAGAATGATGTGATGGACAAGACCCAATCCTAAACATAGCACAAGATTGTATAGTTCCTTTGCTAGAGTTTTTCCAATGTCAAGTATCTTTTCCTTAGACCATGAGATCATGTAACTCCCGGATACCGTAGGAGTGCTTTGGGTGTACCAAACATCACAACGTAACTGGGTGACTATAAAGGTATACTACGGGTATCTCCGAAAGTGTATGTTGGGTTGACACGGATCAAGACTGGGATTTGTCACTCCGTATGACGGAGAGGTATCTCTGGGCCCACTCAGTAATGCATCATCATAATGAGCTCAAAGTGACCAAGTGTCTGGTCACGGGATCATGCATTACGGTACGAGTAAAGTGAATTGCCGGTAATGAGATTGAACGAGGTATTGGGATACCGACGATCGAATCTCGGGCAAGTAACATACCGATTGACAAAGGGAATTGTATACGGGGTTGCTTGAATCCTCGACATCATGGTTCATCCGATGAGATCATCGAGGAGCATGTGGGAGACAACATGTGTATCCAGATCCCGCTGTTGGTTATTGACCGGAGAGCCATCTCGATCATGTATACATGTCTCCCGAACCCGTAGGGTCTACACACTTAAGGTTCGGTGACGCTAGGGTTGTAGAGATATGTATATGCCGTAACTCGAAAGTTGTTCGGAGTCCCGGATGAGATCCCGGACGTCACGAGGAGTTCCGGAATGGTCCGGAGGTAAAGAATTATATATAGGAAGTGTTATTTCGGCCATCGGGACAAGTTTCGGGGTCACCGGTATTGTAGCGGGACCACCGGAAGGGTCCCGGGGGGCCACCGGGTGGGCCACCTATCCCGGAGGGCCCCATGGGCTGAAGTGGGAGGGGAACCAGCCCCTAGTGGGCTGGTGCGCCCCCCTTGGGCCTTCCCCCTGCGCCTAGGGTTGAGAACCCTAGGGTGGGGGGCGCCCCACTTGCCCTGGGGGGGCACTCCACCCCCCTTGGCCGCCGCCCCCTTGGGAGATTGGATCTCCAGGGCCGGCGCCCCCCCTGCGGACCCTATATATAAAGGGGGGAGGGAGGGCAGCCGCATCCATGCCCCTGGCGCCTCCCTCTTCCCTCCAAGACCTCCTCCTCCTCCATAGAGCTTGGCGAAGCCCTGCTGCGGTGACTGCTGCATCCACCACCACGCCGTCGTGCTGCTGGATCTTCATCAAACTCTCCTTCCCCCTTGCTGGATCAAGAAGGAGGAGACGTCACGCTGACCGTACGTGTGTTGAACGCGGAGGTGCCGTCCGTTCGGCGCTAGGATCTCCGGTGATTTGGATCACGTCGAGTACGACTTCCTCATCCCCGTTCTTTGAACGCTTCCGCGCGTGATCTACAAAAGTATGTAGATGCAATCCGATCACTCGTTGCTAGATGAACTCATAGATGGATCTTTGTGAAACCGTAGGAAAATTTTTGTTTTCTGCAACGTTCCCCAACAATATGGTGGACACCCTAGAAGAAGGAGATGGCGACGGAACAGCGAAGGATGACCCCTCCAAGAAACAGCCTAAGCGCCGGCGTCAGCGGCGCCGCTCAAAATCCCGCCAAAACAAATGCGGCGATTCCAGCACGGGAGATAATAATACTCCGGAAAGCACCGAAGAAAACCCCCTCCAGCGAGATTTAGCACAGGAGGATGGAGAAACCAGCCCTCATGAGAAAGTGGCTGACATAGAGGTCGAGGACGATAATTATATGCCTCCCTCCGAGGACGAGGCAAGCCTCGACGACGACGAATTCGTCGTGCTAGAGGATCCTGTCGAGCAAGAGCGTTTTCAACGCAGGCTTATGGCCACGACAAGAAGCCTCAAGAAAAAGCAGCAACAGCTTAGAGCTGATCAAGATTTGCTAGTGGACAGATGGACTGAAGTCCTTGCGGCCAAAGAGCATAAACTCGAACGCCCCTCCAAGAGCTACCCAAAGCGCAGGTTGCTACCCCGATTAGAGGAGGAAGTACTTGATGCGGCCGACCGGCCACCTCGTGGCCGTGACAGAGAGTCCTCTCGGCCCTCCACTCAAGCTGCACCCCGTACCAAGGCACGAGAATATGCGCCGGACTTACGTGATATGTTGGAGGACAAGGCAAGGCAAACAAGATCGATCTACGGATCGCGTGGGCGCCCCCACGGCTCGAGACGATAATCGTCACGCCGGCTGCAAATTCGGCAGGGCCAAACACAGTAGACAAAGCTCATTGGAGCTATGTCGTGATATAACCCAGTACAGAGGCGCCGCACACCCACTATGCTTCACAGACGAAATAATGGATCATAAAATCCCTGAGGGTTTCAAACCCGTAAACATCGAATCATATGATGGCACAACAGATCGTGCGGTATGGATCGAGGATTATCTCCTTCATATCCACATGGCCCATGGCGATGATTTCCACGCTATAAAATACCTCCCACTCAAGCTTAAAAGACCAGCTCGGCATTGGCTTAACAGCTTGCCAACAGGATCAATTAGTTGTTGGGAGGACCTGGAAGCCGCCTTCCTCGACAATTTCCAGGGCACTTACGTGCGACCCCCAGACGCCGATGACCTAAGTCACGTAATTCAGCAGCCAGAGAAATCGGCCAGGCAATTCTGGACACGGTTCCTAACAAAGAAAAATCAATAGTCGACTGTCCGGACACAAAGGCCCTAGCAGCCTTCAAGCACAATATCCGTGACGAGTGGCTGGCCCGGCACCTTGGACAGGAAAAGCCGAAATCTATGGCAGCACTCATGACACTCATGACCCGCTTTTGCATGGGAGAAGACAGCTGGCTTGCTCGTAGAAACAACATGACCAAGAACCCTAGTAATTCGGACACCAGGGACAGCAGTGGCAGGTCGCGTCGCAACAAGCAGAAGTGCCGCATTAACGGCGACAATGCTGAGGATGCGGCAGTTAATGCCGGATTCAAAGGCTCTAAATCCGGTCAACGGGAAAAGCCATTCAAAAGGAATCCTAGGAGCCCGTCCAGTTTGGACCGAATACTCGACCGCTTGTGCCAGATACATGGCACCCCCGAAAAACCGGCCAATCACACCAACAGGGATTGTTGGGTGTTCAAGCAGGCAGGCAAGTTAAATGCCAAAAATGAAGACAAGGGGCCGCATAGCGATGACGACGAGGAGCCCCGGCCGCCGAACAACAATGGACAGAAGGGTTTTCCCCCACAAGTGCGGACGATGAACATGATATATGCAACCCACGTCCCCAAAAGGGAACAGAAGCGCGCGCTAAGGGACGTATACGCGGTAGAGCCAGTCGCCCCAAAGTTCAACCCATGGTCCTCCTGCCCGATCACCTTTGATCGAAGGGACCATCCCACTAGCATCCGTCATGGTGGATTTGCCGCATTGGTTCTAGACCCAATTATTGACGGACTTCATCTCACTAGAGTCCTTATGGACGGCGGCAACAGCCTGAACCTGCTTTACCAGGATACAGTGCGGAAAATGGGCATAGATCCCTCGAGGATTAAGCCCACCAAAACGACCTTTAAAGGCGTAATACCAGGTGTAGAGGCCAATTGTATAGGCTCAGTCACACTTGAAGTGGTCTTTGGATCTCCGGATAATTTCCGAAGCGAGGAGTTAATCTTCGACATAGTCCCGTTCCGTAGTGGTTATCACGCACTGCTCGGGCGAACCGCATTCGCCAAGTTCAATGCGGTACCGCACTATGCATACCTTAAGCTCAAGATGCCAGGCCCTCGAGGAGTAATTACGATCAATGGAAACACCGAATGCTCCCTCCAAATGGAGGAGCACACGGCGGCCCTTGCAGCGGAAGTACAAAGCAGCCTCTCCAGGCAGTTCTCCAGTCCGGCCATTAAACGACCGGACACCGTCAAGCGCACCCGGAGTAACCTACAACAAGACCGCCTGACACGATCCGAGCAGGTGTAGCAATGCGGCCCCAACCCTAACCCTCGCAAAAAGGCGACGTCAGTACTTCGCGTACGTAACTATGCTCTAGAGATACAATGGGTACAGGGGGAGGGGCACCATCACGGCACGCCTGAAACGCGGCTTAAACCGTACCAGGGGCTGCCGTTTTTTTTTAATTTTCTCTTACTTTCAGGACTCCATCCTTCGGAAGGCCTGTTCGGCAGTTCAATTGCCGCACAAACGATGCAAGAACCAGGGAAGCAGACAAGCCACGCCCCATCACGGAACTCCCAAGTGGTCTCTATCACGAGCAGTATACCTGTTCTGCATACTATTCTGCAGCTTGCCCCTGGAACGGACATGTTACATAGTCCAACCTTCCACTTATCGCATTATTTGTATCGTTCTGCTTTGGCCGCAGCCCCTTTTTAATAAACAATGCATAGCTTTTGTCTATTTTTGCATTACCTTTTTTCTATATATATATATATGTTCCTTAATGACATATTGCACCCGTACACGTTGGTACGGCCAAAATACGCCAGGGGCTTTAGTACCCCTCAATATGGTGTGAGAAGTTCGAACACTTTAACAAGTGCGGCACCCCGAACTTATAGCATTATATGCATCGGCTCCGAATCATGTCTTGGGTCAATAGTTTGGTTTACCCGGCTCCTATGTTTTGGTGCCTTACGTTCCGCTATATCGGCTAAGGTAGCACTAGGAGAACCACTGCGATTGTTCCCCAGTTGAGCTGGGCCGAGCACCTTAGTGGAGAAAGCTAAAACTGACTGCCATGATGAGGCGAGAGCTGGTCGCTGTTCGAGAGGTCTTTCGAGTCCCTAAAGACTTATGCCGCTTAGGGCGAGGAGCCGGCTCTGTCCGGCCAAGGCGTGGATAGCGCCCCGAACTCGGTCTTCTGAATACCAGGGGCTTCGCTGAAATTTAAAATTATAGAATTCTATGGCTAAGTGAGAGTGTTCACGCATTATAGTCCGATTGCCTTGTTCATTGGGCTGAGCGCCTCCCTCGAAGGACCCAAACATGGGAAAAAGAGCGCTCGGGTTTATCCCCGAACACCCCAGCACTAGCGGCACGGGGGTAGAAGCCGATGACTTGCCATCTCTCAGAATTGATAAACAGCTGCACAGAAGGTAATATTTTAAATTACAAACAGCATTGCTTAGCGCATATGAACAAGTTTTCAGCGCACAGGACAAAACAAGCAAGTTTCACTCAAAAATTGCATCCCTAGAACATTCATCCGCCACAAGGCAGGCACCCTTCAGAACATCCTTATAGTAATTCTCGGGCTTGCGATGCTCTTTCCCCGGCGGTGGCCCGTCCTTCACAAGCTTCTCGACATCTAGCTTGCCCCAGTGCACCTTAGCACGGGCAATGGCCCTATGGGCACCTTCAATGCAGACGGAGCGCTTGATGACTTCGAGCCTTGGACATGCCTCCACCAGCCGCCGCACCAGCCCGAAATAGCTCCCAGGCGGAGCCTCTCCAGGCCACAGCCGAACCAAGAGGCCGCCTTGTGGAGCTCGACCAGCTACTTCAGCTGGTCGCTCAGGGGTACGGGGTGTCCGGCCTCAGCATACTGAGACCAGAACACCTTCTCTGTCGAGCTGCCCTCCTCGGCTCGATAGAATGCGGCAGCATCGGATACACTCCGGGGAAGATCTGCGAACGCTCCTGGAGAGCTCCGGATTCGGGTAAGTAACAAGTAACTCACGTTTATGTGTTTGCTTTGCATAAAGAATGCCTTACCCGCTGCTATCTTCTTCACCTCATCCAACTCCTGGAGGGTCTTTTGGGATTCGGCCTTGGAAGACTTGGCATTTCCAATAGCCGCCGCGAGCTCGGACGCTCGCGTCTTTGAGTCAAGCTCCAAACTCTCATGCTTTTTCATGAGAGCCTGGAGCTCTTGCCATACCTTGCCAACCTCGGCCTCATACTTCTCCCGCTCGGTGCGCTCCGTGGCCACCCTCTTCTCGGCCTCGGCCAGCGCCTGCTTAAGGGTTGCCACCTCAGACGTGGCCCCTACAATAGCCACGATAGTCCTGTCATTTTTTACAATTGCACCTTTTTATATATATTTAAACAAGGTATCTCTTACCTTCATTGTCCTCGAGCTGCTTCTTGACACGCCCGAGTTCTTGCTCGGACCGCTCGAGGTTCTGCTTTAACGTGTCCACTTCCGCAGTTAGTACGACGGACGCAAGCAGAGAAGCCTGCATACGCATATTGACTCCTTTTTGTTAGACTCCTGCGAATTTTATTTGATCCTCTATTCGGCTTTTCTTCCCGAACGCCAAACAGAGCATCAGGGGCTACTGTCTATGCAGTAATATTATTTACACATTCTTTACTTACCTCAAAGCCTGTTAAAAGGCTAGTACAAGCTTCAGTCAGTCCGCTCTTGGCGGACTGAACCTTCTGGACCACCGCACTCATAATAGTGCGGTGCTCCTCGTCGATGGAGGCGCCTTGGAGCGCCTCCAACATATTGTCCGGCGCCTCCGGTTGGACGGGGGTCACCGGCGCGGTGGGCTTGCTCCTCTTGGAAGGAGGTCCCTCGCCGGACTCTGGAACCTTTGAGGGTTCCGGAGCGGTGTCCGGCCTAGAGCCGGACTTGGAGCCCTGGGGGGTTTCATCCCCTTTACTCTTGGAGTCCGAGAGGTCGCCTTGCGGCGCCTCCAGGACCACCTCCTCCCGGCTTGGGACCTGTTGGGACAACACTTCGGTGTCGTCCGTAGGGCGGGGGGAGGAAGCCGTCGGAAGCGAGTTCACACCCGACGAATCCAGTGAGCCGCTCGACGACGCGTCGAGTTGGTCTTTGGGTGGGCTGCATAAACATATTCGGCATAAGGGAAAGCTGTGCAATAAACGAATACTATGAATTACTCCGGTATCCAGATACTTACGATTTTGCCAGGGGCTTGGCCCTGGGCTGCCACTCCTCTCCGCTGTCGTCGATGTCGGTGGAGTAGTCCGGAGGAAGGGTTTTCCCCTTCTTGGACCCTCCGGCCTCCCCAAAGAGGGCGGCCTTCCTTTTCTTCTCTCCTCCTGTTGGAGGGGGAGAGGTCTCTTCTTCTTCCTCCTCGTCTTCACGAGAGGAATGTGCCTCGGAACCGCCGGATGATGGATCCGACACCTCCTGGCGCCGGGCACTCTTTCGAGTCCCCGTGGCCTTTTTCGCGGCCTTCTTCTCTGGCACCACATAGGGTGCCGGAACCAACAGCTTCGCTAAGCGAGCGTCTGCTGGGCCTTCGGGCAAAGGAGCCGGACAGTTGATCTGTCCGTACGTCACCTGCCAATCCTGTCAAAGGTAAGGGAGCTTAGATCCCACATGGAGTCAAACTATGAAAAACTGATACCCTGTAAAAGGAAAAAAAACAACTTACCGCATGAGCGTGACGCTGCGTACTGAATCCGCGATCCTCAGTAGCCGATGCGGGGGCCTCGGCGCCCTTGAAAAGCACCTTCCAGGCATCTTCGTACATCGTGTCGAAGAGCCTGTTCAGAGTTTGGTGCCGCGCCGGGTCGAACTCCCACAGGGTGAAAGCCCTTTGTTGACACGGGAGGATCAGGCGGATGAGCATAACCTGGATTACGTTGAGAAGTTTGAGCTTCTTGTCCACCAGGGTTTGGATGCATGTTTGGAGTCTGGTCAGCTCTCCTTTCTTACCCCACGACAGGCACGTCTCCTTCCAGGAGGTGAGCCGCGTAGGGGGTCCGGATTGAAACTCGGGGGGTGCGACCCATTCGGGGTCGCGTGGCTCGGTGATGTGAAACCACCCCGATTGCCACCCCTTTAAGGTCTCCACAAAGGAGCCCTCGAGCCATAAGACGTTGGCCATCTTGCCAACCATGGCGCCTCCGCACTCCGCCTGGTTGCCGCACACCACCTTCGGCTTGACATTGAAAGTCTTGAGCCATAGGCCAAAATGGGGGCGGATGCGGAGGAAAGCCTCGCACATGACGATAAACGCCGAGATGTTGAGGACGAAGTTCGGGGCCAGATCATGGAAATCCAGGCCGTAGTAGAACATGAGCCCCCGGACAAATGGGTGAAGAGGGAAGCCCAGTCCGCGGAGGAAATGGGGGAGGAACACCACCCTCTCATGGGGCCTAGGGGTGGGGATGAGCTGCCCCTTTTCGGGAAGCCGGTACGCGATGTCGTTAGACAGGTATCCGGCCTTCCTCAGCTTTTTGATATGTCCCTCCGTGACGGAGGAGACCATCCACTTGCCTCCTGCTCCAGACATGGCTGGAGAAGGTTGAGGTGGGAGTGCGGACTTGGGCGCTGGAGCTCGAGTGTGCAAGAATGGATAGGCAAAGGAGGAAGAAGGCGTAGGTGGAAAGGTGGATCCTTATCCCCTTATATGGGTGGACGCAACTACATGTCCCCACCAGCCTGGTAAAACTCGCTTATCTCCAAGCACTGTAATCAATGGCGCGGTTGGGTTACCCACGCCCGTATTGATGAGAATCCCGAAATAAGGGGACACGATCTCTGCTTTGACAAGACGTGCCAAGGAAACCGCCTCGCATAACGCGCTGAGGTGGGATGATGAAACGACTCGGATAAAGGCTTGGCCATGGTGTGTCGCACTGCGGAATATGTCAGCAGATTAGATTTGTGTAAATATTGTTCTCTCTATGGCAATATGTGGAAACTTATTTTTCAGAGCCGGACACTATCTTTGTGTTCAAAATCTTCTAAGAAGTACTTGGAGGAGGAACCCGCCTTGCAATGCCGAAGACAAACTGCGCGCCGGACTCGTCGTCATTGAAGCCTGGTTCAGGGGCTACTGAGGGAGTCCTGGATTAGGGGGTGTCCGGATGGCCGGACTATACCTTCAGCCGGACTCCTGGACTATGAAGATACAAGATTGAAGACTTCGTCCCATGTCCGGAAAGGACTTTCCTTGAAGGGGAAGGCAAGCTTGGCGATACGGATATACAGATCTCCTACCATTGTAACCGACTTTGCGTAACCCAAACCCTCTCCTGTGTCTATATAAACCGGAGGGTTTTAGTCCGTAGGACAACATAGACAACAATCATACCATAGGCTAGATTCTAGGGTTTAGCCTCTCTGATCTCGTGGTAGATCTACTCTTGTACTACCCATATCATCAATATTAATCAAGCAGGATGTAGGGTTTTACCTCCATCGAGAGGGCCTGAACTTGGGTAAAACTTCGTGTCCCTTGCCTCCTGTTACCATCCGGCCTAGACGCACAGTTCGGGACCCCCTACCCGAGATCCGCCGGTTTTGACACCGACAAAGACCTCGGGCATTTGAGGAAGCCCATCATCGGAATATACAAGCCAAGTTAAATGAAAATTCCCACTAGTATATGAAAGTGATAACTCAAGAGACTCTCTATATGAAGAACATGGTGCTACTCTAAAGCACAAGTGTGGTAAAAGGATACTAACATTGTCCCTTCTCTCTTTTTCTCTCATTTTTTGGGGCCCTCTCTTTTTTTGGCCTTTCTCTTTTTCTTTCTTTTTTTTCTTTTTTTTCGTTCGGAGTCTCATCCCGACTTGTGGGGGAATCATAGTCTCCATCATCCTTTCCTCACTGGGACAATTCTCTAATAATGATGATCATCACACTTTTATTTACTTACAACTCAATGTTACAACTCGATGCTAGAACAAAGATATGACTCTATATGAATGCCTCCGACGGTGTACCGAGATGTGCAATGATCTAGCGTAGCAATGACATCAAAAAACGGACAAACCATGAAAACATCATGCTCGCTATCTTACGATCATGCAAAGCAATATGACAATAAATGTTCAAGTTATGTATATGATGATGATGGAAGTTGTATGGCAATATATCTCGGAATGGCTATGGAAATGCCATGATAGGTAGGTATGGTGGCTGTTTTGAGGAAGATATAAGGAGGCTTATGTGTGATAGAGCGTATCGTATCACGGGGTTTGGATGCACCGGGGAAGTTTTCACCAACTCTCGAGGTGAGAAAGGCCAATGCACGGTATCGAAGAGGCTAGCAATGATGGAAGGGTGAGAGTGCGTATAATCCATGGACTCACATTAGTCATAAATAACTCATATACTTATTGCAAAAGTTTATTAGCCCTCGAATCAAAGTACTACTACGCATGCCCCTAGGGGGATAGATTGGTAGGAAAAGACCATCGCTCGTCCCCGACCGCCACTCATAAGGAAGACAATCAATAAATACCTCATGCTCCAACTTCGTTACATAACGGTTCACCATATGTGCATGCTACGGGACTTGCAAACCTCAACACAAGTACTTCTCAATTACTCAACTAGCACGCCTCTAATATCACCACCTTTATATCGCAAAACTATTGCAAGGAATCAAACATATCATATTCAGTTATCTACAAGTTTTATGTAGGATTTATGACTAACCATGTGAATGACCAATTCCTGTCAACTCTCTAAATGGATATAAGTGAAGCAAGAGAGTTTAATTCTTTCTACAAAAGATATGCCCACACTCTAACAAATATAAGTGAAGCAAAAGAGCATTCTACAAATGGCGGTTTTCTATGTGAAGAGAAACAGGCAATCCAAACTTCAAATGATATAAGCGAAGCACATGAAGCATTCTATAAAGCCATACTCAAAAGATATAAGTGAAGTGCAATGAGCATTCTATAAATCAATCATGGACTATCTCATACCATCATGGTACATAAAAGAAAAGTGAAAACTAAATGCAAAAGACGCTCCAAGATTGCACATATCGCATGAACGAAACGAATCCGAAAACATACCGATACTTGTTGAAGAAATATGGGATGCCTTCCGGGGCATCCCCAAGCTTAGATGCTTGAGTCTCCTTGAATATTTACTTGGGGTGCCTTGGGCATCCCCAAGCTTGAGCTCTTGTCTCTCCTCCTTATCCTCGTATCGAGACATCCTCGATCTTCGAACACTTCATCCACACAAAACTCAACAGAAAGCTCGGTAAGATCCGTTAGTATAATAAAGCAAATCACTACTCTAAGTACTGTTGCAAACCAATTCATATTTTGTTTTTGCAGTGTAGCTACTATAATATACACTACAAAAAAATAGACTTCCGTGATGATACGTGTTTGTCACAGTAGGTCATGTTTTTTGTCATGCATGTACATCCATGACAAATTTATGACAGAATCAAGATAGTCATACATGTGCTGTCGTAGAAGTGTTCCATGACATTACCAAAATTATCATCACGGAAGTGTCCACTTCCATGACGATAAATCGCGCGTCACAGAATTGCTTTCGTCAAGGGTGACCAACACGTGGCATCCACCGTAACGGAACGCCGTTAAGCTATCGGGTCGGGTTTTGGATCCGATAACCCGTTAACAGCCCCGACCAATGGGGATTTTCCACGTATAAAATCATCATTGGCTGGAGGAGACACGTGTCAGGCCCGCGTTGGCACAGGTGTCACTCATCCAATGGGCGAGACGCGCCTATGATATGTTGACACGTGGACCGGCCCATCAAGTTTAAACGGGCCGGCCCAACTGAAGGCCCACAAGATTTTGCGGACCATAATGGGCCGGCCCAGCTAAAGGCCCATGAGATTTTGCGGACCATAATGGGCTGGCCCAGCTAAAGGCCCACAAGATTTTGCAGGCCATAATGGGCCGGCCCAGGTAAAGGCCAACAAGATTTTTGTGTGCCATAATGGGCCGGCCCAGGTAAAGGCCCACAAGATTCTTGCGGATCATAATGGGCCGGCCCAGCTAAAGGCCCACGAGATTTCACCGACATTAATGGGCCGGCCCAGCTGTAGGCCCACAAGATTTTGAGGACCCTAGTAGGCCGGCCCATTAGCTGGCTGCCATGTTTTGCGCCAAATGCTGGCCCATATTTGATCCAGTCCATTAATGGCCTGCCACGCTCTAGGCCTAATAGTGGCCCATATGAGATCCGGCCCGTTAAAATCCTACCACGTTCTGGGCCAAATTACGGCCCAGATTAGGTCCGACCCTTTAAGAGGCTTTGGGCTCAATTATGTCCCATATCAGATTCGGCCCATCAACTGGACACTATGCTTTTCGGCCCACTTGCTAAAGGCCCACTTAGTAATTCGGCCTCATATTAGTTTTGGCCTGTTAAGGGCCCGTTTAACATTTCAGCCCTATATTAATTTCGTCCTGTTAAAAGCCTGTCATATAGTTGGGCCTAACTACGGCCCGGTTTGCATCTGGCCTGCTCGCAGCCGATATCTGATTGGGCCAAACAAGGACCGAGACAATTTTGGCCTGTTAAAAGCCCGTGATTTGATTTGCACAATCATGGGCCAGGGTTCATTTCGGGCTGCTGCCGGCCCGTGAGCTGTTCGGCACGTTTCAGGCCCGCTAAAAACCTGGCCTATTAGAGTCGAATGTTTCGGTCCGGTCGACTACATCTGATTTTTTTCAGATAGCGAATGATGGTAGTAACTAGTAGGAATTAAGAACAAACCTACTTTATACAATAAAGAAATTACAGCATAGTAACTAAGAATAAACCTACACTATACAATAAAGGATTTAAGGTATATTACATCCACTAGGCATCGAAGTTCGCCACCAGTGATCATAAAGCGCAACAAAGAAGCAGATTACAAAAACTGGGCACCATTGCAGTGTAACAAAATAATACTGAACTGAGACCACTTCCAAGACAGTTCAAGAAAGGTTAGCCTTGCGGGGAACTGCTGCGCAAGCTACTGAGCAAGGCTGTGAGACCGGCCTAGCATGTCGGTCATAGCTTCCAGGTGTAGCTGTTTAGCGATGAGGTTCTGATTGGTGTTCTCCGCAATCTTTCTTAGAGATAGGACTTCAAGTCGAAGTTGAGTTGCAGAATGCCTTTCTGCTAGAACTTGGGACTGAAGAAGTCGAACTGATTCAGACAACGAATTCTGTGAGCTTGTCTGACTGTTAGTCTCAAGTAACTTGAACACTGCATCAAGACAAGACTTTGGGGTTGTCTCGCTATCTTCAAGATGTTTTGCCTTCTTTGCTGCAATATATGTTGGGTTTGTCTCACAGCCTTCAGCAAACTTGTGCATGCCATCAGGCATATCACCCTGAAACAAAGCAGAGAGATGACAGGTTTTGCATGTGTATAAACAAAGATGATAACTGTTCTGTCAATTCTATCCAATTTCAAATTAGAAAATAAAGAGTAAGTTCAAAATATCAATAGCATAATTTGGCATTTTCATAATGCGGGGAGCTTCACCACACTACTGGATTACCATGTCAACATAACAAGCATAGATGAAGGGCAAAGAAAATCATTGTATCTATTTTGGATAATGTGCATGGCATGTTGTTCATATCATCAGCCACATCAGTAAGATAAAACAGGAGATGACAAGGTGCAAACGTGGGCTGCTTCACCACACACTGGATTATAGATCCACAAAAACAAGCATACATATAGGGAGTATTAAGTAATGTGCATGGTATGAATAAGGAATTTGGTTTTACAAGTAAAACTTAGAACTTACGGTTCTTACGAACATGCATTTTGGTAGAAACAACAAACTAAACAGCAGTAAACGATAGGGATTATGAGAAAATTAAACAGCAGTTGAGGATAAAGGCTTTAGAAGGACTGACTTACATTAACAGTTAATACCGGCTTTATAATGTCCTTCTCCATGTCAAGGGAAGGATAACTCAAGAATTTCAGCATAGAATCTTCTTCATAAGCATTGTCTGTACTCTACATTTTGTAGAGAGTAATTATAAATATGATAATACTGGAAGGGATAGAGGATAATGAAGATAAGATGCAGATTGATGCTACATAATCAACTACTAATCCCTGGAAGTACAAGTGTTACAAGACAAAATGTACTGACAAGAGCAATGGGCTACACTTCTGCACTGGCATTGTATGTGTATTCTACTTGTTGGTAAGATTAAATATAGATCTGATCTTTTTTAGTAAATGGTGGGCGAAGGAGATAAGATGCAGAATTCTACAAAATGAACCAATCCCTCTTCCCATAATACAAGAGTGTTTTGAACACTGGTGTACTGTACAAAACGTTCTTATATTATGGGACAGAGGGAGTAGCTGTTAATGTAAGTACAGTGATAGACCACGTTCAGTCCTTACAAGAGGACTGTAGAGCTAAACCTCTTCAAAAGCATTGGGTTGATTCTAAATTTATGTAAGAGTCCATAGGATCTTATAATGTCCACCAAATGGACGATTACGAGGCTAACATGTGCAGTGATGCTACATAATCAAACAGTTATGAAAGTAAGTATGGTCATACAGGGCAAGAGGTACTCACAAGAGCAATGCAGTGTGCAGTATAGTTGCGAGATTCTGTGGTCCCTTGAGAACGAATGTTCTTCTACTAACGGTTTTCATACAAGTGAGACATTAAGGCAAATGCAGAAATGTAGTTCAAATTGTGATGTGATATCATAGACAGTACCTTACGCTGCAGCCAAGACCAATGTGTAACAAGATTATTCCAGTCACCGTCGGATAAATGTAGCACCGGAGACTTTACAGAAATTTTGTTCAGAGGCTTGCCATCGAAGTGCGCTTGCCTCAGGTAGGAACGATACTTCATCAACGAGTGCTTGAAAAGCGCAACCAATCCTTGCTCGTCATCGCAATCCAGTTTGCTCCTCGCCTATTTAAAAGAATGAAATCTTGTGTCTTCTGTCAACAGAAACATATGCAGTAATGACCATGAATAACATTAGTACATTACTTACGTGTAAGTTGCGGAGGAAGACTGGAAATTGTTCTGTGTCTGCGGTATATCTTTCCATGAAGGAAAGATGCGCACAAAGTTCCTGACAACAACATAAGCTTCGTCTTCTAAACTGGGAAGAAATGGAACAGGGGTCCTATTTGCTGCAATTGGGGCTCTCTCTGGTTCAAAAAGGGATTTGGCAACTGGATTTGGTGTACTCTTTGCTGGAATGGGGGTTTTGCGTCGTACAGCTGGTGCTATGTCAACTGGCATAATCATATTGTTTGCTGCAGTTGGGGTCTGCTGAGTTGGGGCATCACAAGTGACCAGTGTAGTAGGGCTAGAGTCTGCTAGAGTTGGGGTATTTTGTGGGTCAGGTGATATTGCAACTACACCTAATGGGCTATTTGATTTATCAGGTGCCACTACCTTTTCCAAATACTTTGCTTGTGCTCCTCTACGACCAGCAATCCCCTTTTCCTTTTGAACGTCTGATACATAAGAACAGCATTTGAATGGATAAATATGGTATGATGACAGATGGAATATGTACTGAAAATGGATAGGCAGGGTGTATTCACATACACGATGTGTAAACTAAGCTAATGGCAGTTCAACAAAGTAAAAGCAATGCAAAGCATCAGTAGCAAGATATGTGCGAGCAATGTAACCTTGGAAAGTTAGAGCAAGTACCTTGATGGGTGAATAAGATAGGGCATCTTCCTCTGACTCCTCCACTAGGGAGCTACATTGACTTAGGTCTCCCTCTAGCTCAGAATCACTGTTAGGATCATATTCTGAGCATGAATCTATAGGTGGAGAGAGTTTGCATTGCATTGCATCCAGACTTGATTTCATTCCCTTAATGCCAAGTTTGACAGCCATGGCATTGTTCTGCTTTATTCTTTTCATGCGCGCAACCTCATAATCATTATGATGCTGTTCAGAATCTGAGATTCATGAAAACATAAAAAGTAGTCAGATTATCTATTTCGAGGGCCGGAATTTTGAAAACCCTGTGAACTTTAGAGGTACTAAAGATTATCGAAATACATCTGAACCATTAAGTGTAGGTAGCACTGAGCACACAACAAACCCTAATGACAGTCCTGCCTAATGAGTAATGAATCAATTAGAAAATGGGTGATGAGTAGTGGCTGCTGAGTGTTGAGGATGTATATCAGGATAAATCGGGTTGGCTTGGTGGGTGTTGCACGCCTGAGCCCTGAACGGACTGGGAAGGTAGGCACGACGGCGCGCCCGGGCAGTGGTGACGCTGTTGGGCGAGCGGCTCCTGGCCTCCTGTTAGTCCGACGTCTCCTCCTAGAGTCATGTCGTACGAGGACGGCAAGTCACCGGCGAGGCAGGCGGCTGGGGGTGAGTAGAGATCGGAAGCGCACAGCAGAACAGAGGGGAATCGGGGCCTGGGACGACCCAAAATCCCAGGGTGGGCCGGCCCACCGTGGGCACCCTGTAGAGATACACACCCGAGCGGCAAACATGCATTTTCGAAACTAATTTAGGAACATTTAGCTAACCAATTAAACAACTTTGTTTTAATAATATCAGATTTGTATTTGAACAACTAAGCTTGTTTAGCTTGATGGGTGGAGCAGTGTTATTATGACATGAAGCACGTATTCTGATTGTATAGTGATCATAAAAGGGGGAAACTCTAAGCATATTCTTTTTAGCAAACGAGGGTTTCCCCTTCGATTTCTATTAAAGAAACCACCACGGAACCAACATGATCAATTAAACCCTAAGCATGATCAATTAAATCGTATTATGGTTGTGCCATGGCAGATTTGAAGCTGCAATCCGGAGAAATGATATTTAGCATCCATTGTTTGCTTAGAACTAAGAACTAAATTCTAAGAGCTGAAAAGAAAGTAGAGTAACCAAGTTAAGATCTATTTTCTGGTTGAGATCAAAAAGTTGAGGAGATATGAAGTACCACCTCTCTTGCGGCTTCGTGTAGGCATCGGGGGTGCGATGGCTGTCGGTGGTGTTGTAGCAGATCTGCGACGGTAGACGGGTGCATCGGGGGATAAGTCCCATTGCGGTGGAAAAGAGAAGGTCGTGTGAGCGGCCCCGGCAAAGAGGACGACGGTGCCGATGAAGCGAGAGGACGCGATGCAAGGCTATTGGTCCATCGCCGTGGATGAGAAATGCCCATCTCTAGCAGTGGACGACGCGGTCTTGGTAGGCGCTCCGGCATGGTGGAAGACGATGGCGATGGATGTGGTGGAGGACGGCGGCGATGGATGGGGTGGCGGACGGAGGCTGGTGTGGGGATGGGGTGTTCTAGCGCGGACGGTGTATGAATGGGAAAATGGAGGGAGAGGTACGGGGAACCATGTTTTTGGGACGTGCCTGTCTGAAATATGGGAAAGTTACAAACTTAGCCCCCGTTTAAAATTTGGACGTCTCATCGGTTGGGGATAGGACGGTAATCTTGCATCTCGCCAATATTTGCCCAGAGCGATTTCGGGCAAGGAGAGGGTGGTTGGCGCCCATGGTGTATGAACGGGGCTGACAGGTAGGGCGGTTGTGTCACGTCTGAGTGAAGTTACAAACCTGCCCCTATTGAAAATATTTGCCTACATCGATTTCGGCCGAGTCGAGTTTGTTTTGCCGCCCATCGTGTATGAATGGGTAATGGAGGGAGAAACAGAGGTCTTTCGGACGAGCTTGAATCAAATGAGTTTTGCCGCCCATGTTTGACGCCCACCGTGTCGGAATGGGCTCAGAGGCGGTCATGTCACGTCTAATTGAAGTTACTAACCTACCCCTATTTAGAGCAGTGGAAATCGGGCCGATGGCTTGTCTGTGTAATGGGTAGACAGTAATTTCCATCTCCCAAACACTTGGCTTCGGGCAGCCGACGTGGGAGTGGACATTTTGCTGCTTCTTTCGAATTTTGGGACAATAAGCATCCACGTTTACCCTGGCAACTAAATTCGAATCCATTTTTTATTCCTATATAAATCTTTATAAATCATTCTATGTGTTTTATATATATTTAAAAGGACGACAAAGATTTATTCCACTGTCATATATGAATATGGTTTACAAATGCCGATACTCAAATTCAGAAACTAGAATCCAGTTTAAGGTGAATTCGAATATTTGGAACACTTCATGTCCAACTCAAATGTCACACGCAGCATAATGTGTACTCCCATTTAGATATGTACACAGGCGATGTATCAAGATTCAAATACCGAGTCAATCAACCAAGAATATACAGAACTAACAGACATATAAACACTTATAGAGTATATGGATCAATAATATCAACTAACATACATAAGCCAGGCCGCTGTACTTTTTTTTGGATACAACATCATCCTTTTTTAGCCAGCATCTTGGCCCTTTCCGATGTGTGCCACTTATGGTCCATCTATACTACTACTATTGCTGAATGCACATTCAGCCCGATTGGCATATTTGTAGGTCTGGCACAGCAATCCAAATGAAATGTCTCCGAGTCTTATCAATTAATACAGACTTGTGCTCAAATAAAATTAAAAACCAAAAAAACAATTATTACATGATCTCTAAAACAAATGGTTTGATTGATTACATGAACAGACAACGCAAAGGTTATTCAACTATGGAAAGAACATTTCACCAATGATTTACCAAGTAGGAATTTAATTTTCTTTTTTCCTTCAGGACCTTAACAATCTGGTCAGTCTCAGCTTGCTTCGTTTTGAAATTCACCAAATATTTATTGGTTGTCTTGAGTACTGCTTGTGATTGTGCTGTTTGCTTCCTCAACATGTCAACTTCATCTCTAAGTGCAGAAGCGGAATCTCTTTCTACCACTAGTTTAGCCTCTAGAGCATCAGCAGTTGGCAATTCATAATGCACGATTGGGCCGGTGCCACTGCTGTGGGACGATGCAACGTCCATGGGGATCTCGCTCTTTGATCTTGGGCTAACCTGTTTTGCCATTAAAGTTCCGATTGGATTCAGAAAAGTTGAAGTTAGCAAAACATCTCAACTGGGAGTTATAACAGCAAACCAGTTAAACAAACAAGGAATTAAAGAGTTTCAATTGGATGCTGAAAAGTAGTTATTAACATCATTGTAACCCAATCTTGCAGCAGCAAAGCCGTTAAACAAACAAGTAGATATTTAAGTTAAGGCAAACAGGTAATTCTTAACAGTAAGTATCAAACACATAGATAGGTGCAGTCTACAATATGATTAATAGGCTGTGCCATTATGTAATCAGTAGCAAACTAAATTAAGCCAAGCAATGTAATTGAACAATTTTGCAATAAGTGGCTATTTAAAATTCTGAGAAGTAGGTAACTGAACTTACGCTAGTTCTTTGTACAAACACACTGCAACTTCTTTTTTGCTTACAAGGTTGTACGAAGGAGTCCATGGCATCAATTGCTTGGATACGCAGTCCCAATACTTCTTTCTTCCCACACTGCATGGGTAAGTCGAATGGTTAATCTGGTAAGATGGTGCGTCCTTGATATGTTATATGAGGACGTGTAGTCAGACTAGTTGTAGCCAAACACATCACACTGGCTTTTACTGTATATTTCATGCGATAACTTTTGGCATATCGAGATCTAAGCAATCTACAATAGGATGAAAAGACTGGCATCCTTCATATTATTGACGAACTCAGTTCATAGAAACAAGCAATTCAACCATTCTATGGGTAAATCAAAAGCGCCACTGGAATATTTTTCACTATCCAATCATACACGCAAAAGGGGTGACGCCACCATAGGGGCTGGTATGGGCGGCCGCCTCAAGTGGCTGGAAAGTGTGCACCTAGTTTGAGTCGTCCAGGTTGGCCCATGCTAGTTTTGTTCATCCCAACGCACGAGCAGCCAATGTAAAAAATGAAGAAAAATGTTTCAATTTGGATGGGCCAATAACATAAGTGCAAGGCAGGCCCTATAGCAGGCTCTCGGCCCAAACGAGCACCTCCCATATCGATCGACAACAGTAAAAATCCCAATTCATTCGCTCCAGCCTCCAGTCTGGTTCGCTCCTAACCTAGCCGCCGCTGAACAGACCGACACAGCACTTCCTCGCGCCCTTGTTGGAGGGCGGTCGCCGGGATTCAAGTGAACGGAAGGACAAGAAGATGAAGATCCAACCCTGGGTGTAGCTTGCGTGGGAGGCAGCGGCGGCAGCACGGGCATGGCATCGAGCTTGCGCAAACAGACAGTCGCAGCTTGCAAGAGTACCATGCGCAACGAGCAGGTACATCACATCCCTAATTATATCTAATTCAACTCTTCAATTTCTGGCCAATAGTTAAACCTGACGGTGTTGTAAAACTGCTTGTATGTAGGGAATCTATGAGAAAATGAAACCAATTTCTACTTATTTTATAACTCCCCCAATCAATACTGAACTGACTGAATCTGATGTATCTAATCAAGTTTCCGGTGCAAACATACAAGCTCATGTTGTTCTTGAGCCTGAAGTGTCTAATGAATAGACTGCTAATGAAGGATTTGATGCAAACATTTTACATGCTCCTGGTGATGAACATATAGTGTCTAATGAGGGATCTAATGCAAGCATTTTGCAAGCTCATTGAAGGATTTTGTGTTAATGATGATCTACTATGTTGAGAGAGACAGATATTTGCAGGCATTGATGACAAGCAAATTATAGTGCATTTTCATAGCTTGAGGAAACATCGAGGCCGTCTACCAGAAAGTCCCCGTATCATGACAACATAGCATAAATACTTTTCTAATCTGTTGTTTGAAACTGTTGGCATACTTGTGCAGGATAGATATATTGATATGCAGTTTGCGCATTGGTTATACGTGCAATTACACTTCGATATTTTCAGCCAGAGAATGAATAATTCAAGCAGGTATAGACCATGTTTGTAGTCCTTGTACACCATGTTGCATTTTGTGTTTTTTGGTGCTTGCATCATTTAGTGTTTATAATCTAAACTACTTTGGATCATTAGCTGGTTTTCAAAGTGCATGTAGCTTCACATTTATCAAGTTATGTTGATTTCCGGAGTGCAAGTGCCTTCGTATTTTTTAAGTTAAATGTTCTCCCCTGGTAACTTGAATTCGTGGATCAGCCACTGCACACAAATCATACACGAATACCAGTATGAATTAAATGAAATGCGGGGACTTACGCTAGCTCGTTGTACAGGCTCACTGCAGCTCTGCTTGCGCTTGGGATGTTCCATGTACAAGTCCATGTTACCACTTGCTTGGATGTGCAGGCCTTGTGCTCCTTGCATCCACCTCTGCATTTTTGACACGACGAATGGTTGATCAAATAAGAGGAATCGACCTTGATGTTGTACCGGAGGACAGATACTTACAAGGTTATACGGGTGTGCAGGATGTGTACCATATCCCGTAGCGCCATCATGCTTCGCTAAAAAATGGATTTGCTTGTTTCAGATGATATCTCCAGAAGAAATAAGAGTTAAAGTCAGAGTTGCATAGGCGTGTAAGCTAAGAGAGTAGTGAAAGGATATCCAAACATCGTCGGAACAGTGCACAAGGGAGTGATGTGTGGATACCTAGTTCGGCCCGGCGTTTGGGCATGCTCGCCTAGCTAGAGTGTGTGTCACTTCAGAGCCGTTGAGGGTGATGCACTGGCGTTGGCTGGCCGCGCACGGATGCAGATTTTGAGTGGCAGCGGAGCGCTACGATGCGGTGGACGAGACCGTTGGTGAAGCCCCAACGGCCTCGGGGGGCGGAGGTGCGACGATGTGCTCGGTGAAGTAGCCCCGGTGAGCTGGGAGATGGCGTCGGTGAAGCGCACCTAATGTGGTGGAACTCAGTGTCTGTGAGGCACGTCGGTTGCGGTGGCCGACGTTGTTGGTGGACCACCTGGTGCGGTGGACAAGGGCGTAGATGAGGTAGCTCCGGTGCGGTGGTGAAACGCGATCGTCGTATTCGTCGTCGTCGTCCGGCACAAAGGTGGGGAACGGTGGGGGAAGAGACAAGACGAGGGGCGATTCGAGGGTTGGCGGCGAATTAGGGATTTGAGCAATCTGGGCGCGGAAGGGGGCGATGGAGAAAAGAGATTTTGCAGGGCTGGAATTGGGGCCGCCAGATATTTCAATCCGAAACATGGAAGCGCAAACTTATATTGTCGTCGTCCTTTTTTGGGGGTGGAGGGGGTGGCTGGCTGGGTGCTACGCGTCCATCCGACACACGCGACCACCCCGACAGGACTATGCTTCGGTGCCTTAAGGCACCTGCCATTGTGTCCATGACATGTGGCCCCAAAAGGAGGCTGGCCCACATGTCAGTGACCCAAAGGCAGTTGCCTTTAAGGCACCGAAGCAGCATCCACCCCGACACGACCCTGGTCTGCGTGGTGCGCCTACATTTGAGAATGCAAACGAATCTTGTTTCATTTGCAAACGAATCTGTATGTATTACCATGCCCGTGTTTTCCTTGCAATAATTAGTCATCCGAAACGAGATACTCTATCCGTTCACTTTTGTAAGTCGTTTCAGACAACTTAAAATGAACTGTTTTGCACATTGTCTGAAATGTCTTCAAGGTCTTATAAAAGTGAACAGAGGGAGTACTATAAATTAATTAATGAGGAGTTATTTGAAAAAAAAATCGAAACGGTACCCACGCGAACGTGGATTAGAGTGTGTGTCACATAATTAGTTATTTGAATTAGAGTGTGTGTCACGTAGTTAGTTATTTGAATTAGAGTGTGTGTCACGTAGCGATCTCCAATTCTAATGTGGATTTCGCATTTCATTGTATCCACGCTACTTTTTTAATACAAATTCATATGTATATGATGAACACCATGGTAGTGAGAAATTTTTTGGATGGATTCAAACATATGACCTACAAAATAGCACAACAAACTGAGTCAATGTCAACTTTCGAAACTTAGTATGGCATGAATTCGAAATAATTACCCGTATGTCTGGTCCTCGGTTCAAATCTTACAATGTACACCGAATTGAAACATCAATATTAAGTCTCGTACTATGTACATTCAAATGTTGTTTTTAGCCCCCCACCCCCCGCACAAACGCTACATACTTCCTGTATCGGTCAATCTTCCTCTCCTAACCACCTTAGGAAGCTATCGGTTTCCAACACACGTTCATTCTTTCTCTACATGTTTCGATCTCTAAGTCTCTCAACTACACAAGCCCTTTTTCCACTCTGTTACCAAATGTATTTACCTCACACACCCGCCATTGCACCCCATGCCGAACTCTCTCTCTCTCTCCCCCTCTCCCTCTCACCCTTTCACGCTAAATACATGCATTGCCTATCTAGCCCCCAACCTCTCGTGCGCACGCACGCACGTTGTATATCTAGGTCACTCCCTCGAGACTGTCTCACTCTTTCTTCCGCACGGCGAGCCACACTCGCTCAATCTCGCTCTCTTTTTTTGAGTCTCGTTTAAACTCGTTTTCTTTCACACACAAATGATATATCTCCCTGTTCGGGCCTCGATCGACACACTCTATACTCTCTCACATAGATTGTCTATCTAGGTCAGTCCATCCAAGCCGCCGCCACTCTTTTGACCTCATGGTGGGCCACGCTCACTCAATCTCTCTCTCTCTCTGTATGTCTCGATTGACCTCGCTCTTTCTCGGACAAAAACGATATATCACCATGTTTGAGCCCAATTCGACCTATTCACATTGTATACTCTATCACGCACATCGTCTATCTAGGTCACTCTCTCCAACCCGTCTTACTCTTTCGATCGCACGGCGACCCTATGTGATCGGTTGACCTTGCTTCCTCCCACGCACAAAATATATCTACACGTCTGTGACTGGATCATCTCTCAAGCTCTATCTTACAGCCCTCACCCTTTCCAAAAAGCTCAATCGGACAATATCTCTCCAGAGCATATATATTTGTTCAATGAATGTCGGACCACACTCACTTTGTCTCTCTATCTATATGTCTCTCGATTGACCTCGCTTTCTCACACCGTATCTTCCACGCGTTGAAGCTACTACCTCTCCATCCCTCGCAAAGCCGGAGCTATTTACATTGCGAGGGGCACTCCAACCTTGGATTAATTTGTGTAGGCATGTGTTCCAGTCGGTTTAGATTATATTTTCGTAGCATTCGGCCCACAACTACTCCAAACATCATTGCAACCCACGCAACTCCCCTAGTTGATTTCCCTCTGGCTCGGTCATCGCTCTCTCGCACGTCCTTTCTCGCCTTCAACGTCGCACCATGGTATTATTGAAAAAACTATGGTGTTCTCTTTAATTATTATAAATAAGCTACAAAACTACACACCGATAGTCCACTTGGAATGAAACAAATTTCGACCCACAAATTAAAGTGCTACAAACTACATAGCGAGGGGCCCACATGTCATGAAACAAATTTGGACCCATATACAAATTAAAAAATAAAGGACGAGGATCGAACATGCGACCGGGCCTTCAAGCTGCACGTCAATAGGCAACATACGTAGAATAGCAATGTTTGTTGTACCCTCTTTGTTCACATAATGTTTCTATATTACCACAGCCTAATTAATGGATAACATGTAATATTATTTTTAGTACTATTCGCCTTCACTTACTGGTGGGTTCCCTGTGTGCTCTCTCTCTCTCTCTCCTCCACTTCTGCGTTTAGACGCACGGGAAAATAGGAAGAACTCGTGGGCGATGTTGCCATTGACCATATCTGGACGTGTTCACAAGTCACGGCACCAATTTCACGTACTAGCAGCACTAGTCAGTGTGTACATGCAATGCACGTTAATTTGGAAGTATATTAAGTGCATGCGGATATTAACTACTAGGATATTATTTGCGTGTTGTCATGTGATTAGCACTATTTTTGGCATGAAATTAACTGCACGCTAAACGTGTTGAGCGCTTGATATTGAAGTAGTCTAGATCGTTGGATGACAAGGAATACATGTGGCTTGATGACATTTTATATTTAATTTGATACGGCTCTAGCAGAACATTCAATCGATCAAACCATACATTTCGTTCAGTCTGACTCCGACTTTAAATTATACAACGATCGATATAAAATAAACAGAAATGATAAACGTTCGGATTTTAAGCATGGCAATCCGAACGTTTTTCATGACAAATTTAGATTACGCGGCGGCGGCGGCGTCTCGCGGTGGGAAGCGGCTCCTCTGCCGTGCTCTGTGTGTCGTAGGGCCACTGACCGACGGCGACGACGGCGTCTTGCGCCGTTGTTGGCGTACTCCTGGACGTTGGCCTAGCTTCAAGGAAGGCCAAAATGTTCTGGACTTCGGAGCGAGTCAACTGGCGGGAGGAGGCGACTAGCATTGGTGCAAGGAAGCGGTCGACGGCGGCCTGTTGTTGCCGCTCTCTCTCTCTCACGCCGGACGGAGGTGGAAGAAGGAGCACACTTTTTTTCCCGGCACAAACGCCCTAGCGAAGAACGCCCCGGCGCACAAACGCCTCCTTTATATTCAGCACACAGGCTACATCACGGCTGGAAGCTACACCGGCACCACTCGATCAGTACATGGAGGAGGGGTTTTTATACCCGTGCACACACACCACACGGCCGGCACACCCGGCAACTAACTCACGCACTAAGCTAACCACTACATGCATGATCCATATCCATGCATGACCACATGACCCGCCGGGCTAGCCCATGCATGCACTAGCATGACCCGTGAAGGAAATATGCCCTAGAGGCAATAATAAAGTTATTATATATTTCCTTATATCATGATAAATGTTTATTATTCATGCTAGAATTGTATTAACCGGAAACATAATACATGTGTGAATACATAGACAAGTAGAGTGTCACTAGTATGCCTCTACTTGACTAGCTCGTTGATTAAAGATGGTTATGTTTCCTAACCATAGACATGAGTTGTCATTTGATTAACGGGATCACATCATTAGGAGAATGATGTGATTGACTTGACCCATTCCATTAGCATATCACTTGATCGTTTAGTTTGTTGCTATTGCTTTCTTCATGACTTATACATGTTCCTATGACTATGAGATTATGCAAATCCCGTTTACCGGAGGAACACTTTGTGTGCCACCAAACGTCACAACGTAACTAGGTGATTATAAAGGTGCTCTACAGGTGTCTCCGAGGGTACTTGTTGGGTTAGCGTATTTCGAGATTAGGATTTGTCACTCCGATTGTCGGAGAGGTATCTCTGGGCCCTCTCGGTAATGCACATCACTTAAGCCTTGCAAGCAATGCAACTAATAAGTTAGTTGCAAGATGATGTATTACAGAACGAGTAAAGAGACTTGCCGGTAACGAGATTGAACTAGGTATTGAGATACCGACGATCGAATCTCGGGCAAGTAACATACCGATGACAAAGGGAACAAACGTATGTTGTTATGCGGTCTGACCGATAAAGATTTTCGTAGAATATGTAGGAGCCAATATGAGCATCCAGGTTCCGCTATTGGTTATTGACCGGAGACGTGTCTTGGTCATGTCTACATTGTTCTTGAACCCGTAGGGTCCGCATGCTTAACGTTACAAGGACAGTTTCATTATGAGTTTATATATTTTGATGTACCGAAGGTTGTTCGGAGTCCCGGATGTGATCACGGACTTGATGAGGAGTCTCGAAATGGTCGAGACATAAAGATCGATATATTGGACGACTATATTTGGACACCGGAAAGGTTCCGGGTGAGATTGGGACAATACCGGATCACCGGGAGGTTATCGGAACCCCCCGGGAGGTATATGGGCCTTATTGGGCCTTAGTGGAAAGGAGGGGAAGGAGAAAGGGAGGGTGCGCCCACCCCCAAGCCCAATCCGAATTGGGAAGGGGGCCGGCCCCCCATTTCCTTCCTCCCTCCTTCCTCTTCCTTCCCTCTCCTACTCCTAATCCCTGTGGGAGTCCTACTCCCTGTGGGAGTTGGTCTCCCCCTAGGGCGCGCCACCCTCCTTGGTCGGCCCCCTCCTCCACTCCTTTATATATGGGGGAAGGGGCACCCCATAGACACAACAATTGATCATTGATCTCTTAGCCGTGTGCGGTGCCCCCCTCCACCATAATCCTCCATAATATTGTAGCGGTGCTTAGGCGAAGCCCTGCGACGGTAGAACATCAAGATCGTCACCACGTCGTCGTGCTGACGGAACTCATCCCCGACACTTTGCTGGATCGGAGTCCGGGGATCGTCATCGAGCTGAACGTGTGCTAGAACTCGGAGGTGCTGTAGTTTCGGTGCTTGATCGGTCGGGCTATGAAGACGTACGACTACATCAACCGCGTTGTGCTAACGCTTCCGCTTCCGGTCTACGAGGGTACGTAGACAACACTCTTCCCTCTCGTTGCTATGCATCACCATGATCTTGCGTGTGCGTAGGAAATTTTTTGAAATTACTACGTTCCCCAACAGTGGCATCCGAGCCTAGGTTTTATGCGTTGATGTTGTGCACGAGGAGAACACAAGTGAGTTGTGGGCGATATAAGTCATACTGCTTACCAGCATGTCATACTTTGGTTCGGCGGTATTGTTGGATGAAGCGGCTCGGACCGACATTACGCGTACGCTTACGCGAGACTGGTTCTACCAACGTGCTTTGCACACAGGTGGCTGGCGGGCGTCAGTTTCTCCAACTTTAGTTGAACCGAGTGTGGCTACGCCCGGTCCTTGCGAAGGTTAAAACATCACCAACTTGACAAACTATCATTGTGGTTTTGATGCGTAGGCAAGAACGGTTCTTGCTAAGCCCGTAGCAGCCACGTAAAATTTGCAACAACAAAGTAGAGGACGTCTAACTTGTTTTTGCAGGGCATGTTGTGATGTGATATGGTCAAGACGTGATGAGATATAAGTTGTTGTATGAGATGATCATGTTTTGTTGAAGTTATCGGCAACTGGCAAAAGCCTTATGGTTGTCTCTCTATTGCATAAGATGCAAGCGCCAAATAATTGCTTTACTTTATCGCTATGCAATAGCAATAGTTGCAAGAGCAATTGTTGGCGAGACGACCATATGACGACACATTGATATAGATCAAGATGATGGAGATCATGGTGTCATGCCGGTGACGATGGAGATCATGACGATGCTTTGGAGATGGAGATTAAAGCCGCAATATGATCATGGCCATATCATGTCACATATTTTGATTGCATGTGATGTTTATCTTTTATACATCTTATTTTGCTTAGTTCGACGGTAGCTTTATAAGATGATCTCTCACTAAATTATCGAGGTATAAGTGTTCTCCCTGAGTATGCACCGTTGCGAAAGTTCTTCGTGCTGAGACACCACGTGATGATCGGGTGTGATAGGCTCTACGTTCAAATACAACGGGTGCAAAACAGTTGCACACGCGGAATACTCAGGTTAAACTTGACGAGCCTAGCATATAACAGATATGGCCTCGGAACACGGAGACCGAAAGGTCGAGCGTGAATCATATAGTAGATATGATCAACATAGTGATGTTCACCATTGAAACTACTCCATCTCACATGATGATCGGACATGGTTTAGTTGATTTGGATCATGTGATCACTTAGAGGATTAGAGGGATGTCTATCTAAGTGGGAGTTCTTAAGTAATATGATTAATTGAACTTTAATTTATCATGAACTTAGTCCTGGTAGTATTAGCATATCTATGTTGTAGATCAATAGCTCGCGATGTTGCTCCCCGTTTAATTTTGATATGTTCCTAGAGAAAACTAAGTTGAAAGATGTTAGTAGCAATGATGCGGATTGGATCCGTGATCTGAGGTTTATCCTCATTGCTGCACAGAAGAATTATGTCCTTAATGCACTGCTAGGTGACAGACCTATTGCAGGAGCAGATGCAGACGTCATGAACGTTTGGCTAGCTCAATATGATGACTACTTGATAGTTTAGTGCACCATGCTTAACAGCTTAGAATCGGGGCTTCAAAGATGTTTTGAACGTCATGGACCATATGAGATGTTCCAGGAGTTGAAGTTAATATTTCAAGAAAATACCCGAGTTGAGAGATATGAAGTCTCCAACAAGTTCTATAGCTAAAAGATGGATGAGAATAGCTCAAGCAGTGAGCATGTGCTCAAATTGTCTGGGTACTACAATCACTTGAATCAAGTAGGAGTTAATCTTCCAGATAAAATAGTGATTGATAGAATTCTCTAGTCACCATCACCAAGTTAGTAGAACTTCGTGATGAACTATAATATGCAAGGGATGACGAAAACAATTCCCAAGCTCTTCGCGATGCTAAAATCGGCGAAGGTAGAAATCAAGAAAAACATCAAGTGTTGATGGTTGACAAGACCACTAGTTTCAAGAGAAAGGGCAAAGGGAAGAAGGGGAACTTCAAGAAGAACGGCAAGCAAGTTGCTGCTCAAATGAAGAAGCCAAGTATGGACCTAAGCCTGAAAACTAAGTGCTTCTACTGCAAAGGGACTGGTCACTAGAAGCGGAACTACCCAAGTATTTGGCGGATAAGAAGGATGGCAAAGTGAACAAAGGTATATTTGATATACATGTTATTGATGTGTACTTTACTAGTGTTTATAGCAATCCCTCAGTATTTGATACTAGTTCAGTTGCTAAGATTAGTAACTCAAAACGGGAGTTGCAAAATAAACAGAGACTAGTTAAGGGTGAAGTGATCATGTGTGTTGGAAGTGGTTCCAAGATTGATATGATCATCATCGCACACTCCCTATACTTTTGGGATTAGTGTTGAACTTAAATAAATGTTATTTGGTGTTTGCGTTGAGCATAAATATGATTGGATCATGTTTATTGCAATACGGTTATTCATGTAAATTAGAGAATAATTGTTGTTCTGTTTACATGAATAAAACCTTCTATGGTCATACACCCAATGAAAATGGTTTGTTGGATCTCGATCGTGGTGATACACATTTTCATAATATCGAAGCCAAAAGATGCAAAGTTGATAATGATAGTGCAACTTATTTGTGGCACTGCCGTTTAGGTCATATTGATGTAAAGCGTATGAAGAAAATCCATGCTGATGGGCTTTTGGAATCACTTGATTATGAATCAGTTGATGCTTGCGAACCATGCCTCATGGGCAAGATGACTAAGACTCCGTTCTTCGGAACAATGGAGCGAGCAACATATTTGTTGGAAATCATACATACTGATGTATGTGGTCCGATGAATATGAGGCTCGCAACAGGTATCATTATTTTCTGATCTTCACAGATGATTTGTGCAGATATGAATATATCTACTTGATGAAACACAAGTCTAAAACATTTGAAAAGTTCAAAGAATTTTAGAGTGAAGTGGAGAATCATCGTAACAAAAATAAAAGTTTCTACGATATGATCGCAGAAGTAAAATATTTGAGTTACAAGTTTGACCTTCAGTTAAAAACAATGTGAAATAGTTTCACTACTCACACCACCTGGAACACCATAGCATAATGGTGTGTCCAAACGTCATAACCATACTTTATTAGATATGGTGCGATCTATGATGTCTCCTACCGATCTACCACTATCGTTTTGGGGTTATGCATTAGAGACAGCTGCATTCACGTTAAATAGGGCACCATCTAAATCCGTTGAGATGACACCGTATGAACTATGGTTTGGCAAGAAACCTAAGCTGTCGTTTCTTGAAGTTTGAGGTTGCAATGCTTATGTGAAAAAGTTTCAACCTGATAAGCTCTAACCCAAATCGGAGAAGTGCGTCTTCATAGGATACCCAAAAGAAAATGTTGGGTACACCTTCTATCACAGATCCGAAGGCAATATATTCGTTGCTTTGAATGGATCCTTTCTAGAAAAGGAGTCTCTCTCGAAAGAAGTGAGTGGGAGGAAAGTAGAACTTGATGAGGTAACTGTACCTGCTCCCTTATTGGAAAATAGTTCCTTACACAAATCTGTTCCTATGACTACTACACCGATTAGTGAGGAAGCTAATGATGATGATCATGTAACTTCAAATCAAGCTACTATCGAACCTCGTAGGTAAACCAGAGTGAGATCCGCACCAGAGTGGTACGATAATCCTGTTCTGGAAGTCATGCTACTAGATCATGATGAACCTACGAACTATGAGGAAGCGATGATGAGCCCAGATTCCGCGAAATGGCTTGAGGCCATGAAATTTGAGATGAGATCCATGTATGAGAACAAAGTATGGACTTTGATTGACTTGCCAAATGATCGGTGAGCCATTGAGATTGAATGGATCTTATAGAGGAAGACGGACGCTGATAGTAGTGTTACTATCTACAAAGTTAGAATTGTCGCAAAAAGGTTTTCGACAAGTTCAAGGTGTTGACTACGATGAGAGTTTCTCACTCGTATCTATGCTTAAGTCTGTCCGAATCATGTTAGCAATTGCCGCATTTTATGAAATCTGGCAAATGGATAAACAAAACGGCATTCCTTAATGGATTTATTAAAGAAGAGTTGTATATGATGCAACCAGAAGGTTTTGTCAATCCTAAAGGTACTAACAAAATATGCAAGGTCCAGCGATCCATCTATGGACTGGTGCAAGCATCTCAGAGTTGGAATATACGCTTTGATAAGTTGATCAAAGCATATAGTTTTATACAGACTTGCGGTGAAGCCTGTATTTACAAGAAAGTGAGTGGGAGCACTACAACATTTCTGATAAGTATATGTGAATGACATATTGTTGATCAGAAATAATGTAGAATTATTCTGCAAAGCATAAAGGAGTGTTTGAAAGGATTTTTTCAAAAAAAGACCTCGGTGAAGCTGCTTACATATTGAGCATCAAGATCTATAGAGATAGATCAATACGCTTGATAAGTTTTTTCAATGAGTACATACCTTGACAAGATTTTGAAGTAGTTCAAAATGGAACAGTTAAAGAAGGAGTTCTTGCCTGTGTTACAAGGTGTAAAGTTGAGTAAGACTCAAAACCCGACCACGGCAGAAGATAGAGAGAGAATGAAAGTCATTCCCTATGCCTCAGCCATTGGTTCTATAAAGTATGCCATGCTATGTACCAGACCTATTGTATACCCTGCCCTGAGTTTAGCAAAGGAGTACAATAGTGATCTAGGAGTAGATCACTGGACATTGGTCAAAATTATCCTTAGTGGAATAAGGATATGGTTCTCGATTATGAAAGTGACAAAAGGTTCATCGTAAAGGGTTACGTCGATGCAAATTTTGACACTGATCCAGATGACTCTAAATCTCAATCTGGATACATATTGAAAATGGGAGCAATTAGCTAGAGTAGCTCTGTGCAGAGCATTGTTGACATAGAAATTTGCAAAATACTTTCGGATCTGAATGTGGCAGACCCGTTGACTAAACTTCTCTCACCAGCAAAACATGATCACACCTCAGTACTCTTTGGGTGTTAATCACATAGCGATGTGAACTAGATTATTAACTCTAGTAAACCCTTTGGATGTTGGTCACATGTCGATGTGAACTATGGGTGTTAATCACATGGTGATATGAACTATTGATGTTAAATCACATGGCGATGTGAACTAGATTATTGACTCTAGTGCAAGTGGGAGACTGAAGGACATATGCCCTAGAGGCAATAATAAAGTTATTATATATTTCCTTATATCATGATAAATGTTTATTATTCATGCTAGAATTGTATTAACAGGAAACATAATACATGTGTGAATACATAGACAAACAGAGTGTCACTAGTATGCCTCTACTTGACTAGCTCGTTGATTAAAGATGGTTATGTTTCCTAACCATAGACATGAGTTGTCATTTGATTAATGGGATCACATCATTAGGAGAATGATGTGATTGACTTGACCCATTCTGTTAGCATAGCACTTGATCGTTTAGTTTGTTGCTATTGCTTTCTTCATGACTTATACATGTTCCTATGACTATGAGATTATGCAACTCCCGTTTACCGGAGGAACACTTTGTGTGCCACCAAACATCACAACATAACTGGGTGATTATAAAGGTGCTCTACAGGTGTCTCCAAGGGTACTTGTTGGGTTGGCGTATTTCGAGATTAGGATTTGTCACTCCGATTGTCGGATAGGTATCTCTGGGCCCTCTCGGTAATGCACATCACTTAAGCCTTGCAAGCAATGCAACTAATAAGTTAGTTGCAAGATGATGTATTACAGAACGAGTAAAGAGACTTGCCGGTAACGAGATTGAACTAGGTATTGAGATACCGACGATAGAATCTCGGGCAAGTAACATACCGATGACAAAGGGAACAAACGTATGTTCTTATGCGGTCTGACCGATAAAGATCTTCGTAGAATATGTAGGAGCCAATATGAGCATCTAGGTTCCGCTATTGGTTATTGACCGGAGACGTGCCTCGGTCATGTCTACATTGTTCTCGAACCCGTAGGGTCCGCACGCTTAACGTTACGATGACAGTTTCATTATGAGTTTATATATTTTGATGTACCGAAGGTTGTTTGGAGTCCCGGATGTGATCACAGACTTGACGAGGAGTCTCGAAATGGTCGAGACATAAAGATCAATATATTGGACGACTATATTTGGACACCGGAAAGGTTCCGGGTGAGATTTGGACAATACCGGATCACCGGGAGGTTATCGGAACCCCCCGGGAGGTATATGGGCCTTATTGGGCCTTAGTGGAAAGGAGGGGAAAGGAGCAAGGGAGGGGGCGCCCCCCCCCCAAGCCCAATCCGAATTGGGAAGGGGGCCGGGCCCCCTTTCCTTCCTCCCTCCTTCCTCTTCCTTCCCTCTCCTACTCCTAATCCCTGTGGGAGTCCTACTCCCTGTGGGAGTTGGTCTCCCCCTAGGGCGCGCCACCCTCCGTGTCCGCCATGGCATCTGCCAGCGACAGATGCCAGAAGGATGTAGCCAAACTCGAGCATGAACTTGGGCACAATGGCGACATACGCCTCCTCCCAACATCAACCGCACACTCGTACGCGCGCCCACGGTCCCGACGTGTCCGACGCGTCCAGTACACACCCATAACACGCACCGGTCGTGCCCGGCTCGCCACCGCGGCTTATTGCCCTGCACCGCCGCGGCCTCCATGCCGCCATGCAGTGCCTCCATGCCGCCACGCCGTGCTGCGCCGCCGCGCCACCACGCAGCGCTTCGGCGGCCTCCGCGGTCGCCGCACGTATGACGTCACCGCCCGCCGCCTCCGCAACGCGCCATGACAGCCACAGCGCCGCCCACCTCCATGGGCCGACACACGGCCCGGAGCTCCGTCGCGCAGCTGCCGGTGAGCCCCGCCATCGTTGCCATACCTCCGGCATGGCAAGCACACCCAAGACACCAAGCTCATGATAACAATTGTTGTTGCCGCTCTCTCTCTCTCACGCCGGACGGAGGTGGAAGAAGGAGCACACTTTTTTCCCGGCGACCAACGCCCCAGCAACGAACGCCCCGGCGCCCAAACGCCTCCTTTATATTCAGCACACAGGCTACATCACAGCTGGAAGCTACACCGGCACCACTCGATCAGTACATGGAGGAGGGGTTTTTATACCCGTGCACACACACCACACGGCTGGCACACCCGGCAACTAACTCACGCACTAAGCTAACCACTACATGCACGATCCATATCCATGCATGACCACATGACCCGCTGGGCTAGCCCATGCATGCACTAGCATGACCCGGCCAACCATCTAGCTCGCATGCAACTAACTCCTTCCAGCCGCGTGCACGCCGCACCTGACTCCAACAGATCACAACGGCTCTCCGCATGCAGCTCCTCCACTTCACGAACGCAACCACGGGTTCACGCCGGGGGACACACACGCTACGGACTCAACCTGGTCATCTTCACGCCAGTCGCCATCGCCATGTGCATGGCTTATTGCCATCATGGCCATCCATGCCACTAAGGGGGGAACTGGCACCCGCGCGGGGACAGGCGCTGTCAACGGCGCGGCGGAGACACTCATGTGCACGGGCAACGACACGGGCGCGCACGTCAGTGCACGTGTAGGCGCATGCGCTGGCAGGTGCACGGGCACCAACACGGGCGTGTGCGTCAGCGCACGCGCAGGCGCATGCCCTGGCAGGTGCACGGGGATGGATGATGGCGCAGTCAGGGCGACGGGAGCCGGAACGGGAGCGCGGACAGGCGCGGCGTCTTCCAGCAAGGCTAGTTCAAGCTCGTCCCAAAGCGCCTTATGTTCTTGAGACTCCGGCTTGGTGTCTTCCTCAGGAAACTGGAACACTAAGGGCAGACCATCGTGATGTGGCATGGCGTACGTTTAGGTCAGGCTAGTTGGAGGTAGACGACAAGAGAATCGGAGAGGAAGAGAGAGGATTGTAGCGATACCGGGTAGTGCAGGGTTGATTTTAAACTGCCGCGCCAGCAACATTAAAAGTGGGAGCAGTTGGGACAACGGTGGGCGACGGAGCCTGGTCAAAGGGCTCGCCTCCCGGTGAGCCTGCACAGCGGTCTACTCGCACGCCTTCCTGACAGTCGGCGCAGCGGTCTGCTCGCCCGCCTCCCGTCAACTCACACGCTTGCTCGGACGGCACCTGCCGATGAGAAGCTGGGACACGTGGCGGCACGTAAAGGCCCACGGTTTCAATAGTGAAAGCGTTCGCCTTAACGTGACAGGTCTTTCTTTGTTTCAAAATACCTTGGCTCTTCGTTTGTGCAACTTGTCATAAGCAGCTTGTCTCAAATTGAAGAAAAAACTTATGAAGTAATATTTGTGCCATATCACGTGACCATGCTTAGTTTCAAGAATTTATGCTCACTTTTGGATTTTCTGAAACTAAGCATGGTCAACGCCGTACATCTGTCATGTAACCTGCATCATAACCGTTATATAAACTAAGATCCAGGATTCGAAACAATATCATAACCTGCATCATGCAATAAATTTTCAAGCCGTACATCTGTCATGTTGTATTTCTTAAGAAAGGATTTGGTCAAACATTTTGCTTAGTTAGACTTCAGACAAGTTATATATGCAGAGTAAAAGGATAATCCCTCCGTACCAGTGCATTGCCTGATATATTAACTCAAGTACTAGGCATAAACCAACAGGCTCAATTCTGTGCTCATCCTGGTGTAGTAGTAGTAGTACTAGGCAATGCAGTTGACGGGTGACCTTAACGAGCGGCGACCGAGGGAATTGAACCGTGCTCAGCACGGTAGGTAACATTGTCTAGTTACTAAAGCATCCCTCCGTTGTTCATCGGTAGTCATTATGGACCGGGGACATGAGGGGAATTTCCTAGGGCTGGAATTCTGGCCGCCAGATATTTCGACTTGAAACGCTGAGGCTCGACTGGTTGGGGTTGCCTAATGTGTGTACCACGCATGCCACCGAAGGACACAAGCCCGGTTTTTTTAGGATCAACACGAGCCAAGGTCTGGCTGGTACGCCGTTGGGTCCTACCATTCGAGAATACGAAAGGAACCTTTTAAATTGCCGAATGAATCTATGTGTATTACAATGCCCGTATTTTCCTTGCAAATACTAATCTCAACGTGGTCATTGATTTATGACAAGTTGTTGAATTAGAGTGAGTTTGTGATATAATGATCTCCACGTGGATTTCACATTTCATGGTATCCCTAGTAAGTTTTCCAATGCAAATTCAAATTTAAAATATGAACAATATGGAGGTGAGAAAACTTTGTATGTATCAAGCATATGACCACACACACACAGAGACACACACACGCACGAACACAACAACAATCCAATAAGTATAGTGCATCTATTTTTCCAAACCATGCATGTATGACACGAATTCAAAAATACTCCTTCTATTCCTAAATATTAGTCTTTTAGAGAGTTCAACAAGTGACTACATACGGAGCAAAGTGAGTGAATCTAGACTCTAAAATATGTCTATATATATCCGTATGTGCCAGTCCATTTGAAGCCTCTAAAAAGACTAATATTTAGGAACGAAGGGAGTAAAATGTAAGACATCCATGGTCCTCAGTTCAATATTTAAAATGAACATGAAACTGAAACATGAATATTAAGTCTAGTACTACAGTACATGCAAATGTTGTGTTTAGGCGGAGGTATGATTGTCGGGGGTCAACCCCTCGACCTTAGATAAAATTGTGGTGCTCTGTTTAGGGTTTTTTAGATTATATTTGTCCCCACCCTCCCAACGACCGATTGGTTGTGCACCCCCCACCCCTCCTCCCCGGGAGAATATCTTGTGCCCCCATACCTTAGATGCTATATGTCGATATGCTTGGAGCTTGTAGATCTGAGATATAGCAGCTCACAATTGATGAGTTTGAGAATTGCACACAATTTGTACAAAAACTACTTAGATGCCCTTTGATCCCATATCCAACGACCTCGAAGCTCGTATCACCGTAGCATCCACTACTAGGAAAAGGGCTAGTAATGGCGCACCAGTTTTGCCCACTAATGGCGCACTGCTGGTGCGCCATTAGTATCACGCCACTAGTATTTCTTACTAATGGCGCACCACCGGTGCGCCATTAGTATCTGGTATACTAATGGCACACCAAGCAGTGCGCCATTAGTATAGAACACCATGTGCCATTAGTATGCCTCCCAGGGGGCCATATTTAACCATGTGCTTTGGCATACTAATGGCGCATTGTTGGGTGATGCGCCATTAGTGTGATTATAACAGTGCGCCATTAGTGTCTTGTGTGGTGCGCCACTAGTATGAATATTAGAGATTTTTTTCATTTCTGATATTTTCACAGGTTAAAAAATATTAGAGATAACATACAACACAGATCTGCTTAGCTTACATACAGGGGGCCATATGTAACGATGTTACCTGCATCCACCAGATCATATCCAACACACAAGTTTCATCATATATACATACATAGCCAACACATAGTTCCATCGTTACATATTACAAAAGTTTCACAATGTTCATTCAACACCGTTATCCATCAATTCACAAAAGTTTCACATTGATACAAAATAAAAACACAAATGGAAAAGAAGCACTCCATCCATGCAAGCTTCCGTGAATTAAATCAAATCTGCAAAATGATAAACAAGAAGTTAGAAGAAGAAGAAGAAGAAGAAGAGAAGAAGAAGAAGACTAGAAGAAGAAGAAGAAGAAGACTATAAGCTTATTATGTAAACTTGATCATTTTGTGCTAACATAAGTAATTTTGGAGCTAACCTATAGGAAACTAAGCATATAATCTCTAAGTTAGCATATTAGAGCCAACTTAAGTAAAATGAAGCTAACCTATGTCATTTTGGATAAGAAGAAGAAGAAGAAGAAGACTATAAGCTTATTATGTAAACTTGATCATTTTGTGCTAACATAAGTAATTTTGGAGCTAACCTATAGGAAACTAAGCATATAAGCTCTAAGTTAGCATATTAGAGCCAACTTAGGTAAAATGAAGCTAACCTATGTCATTTTGGATAAGAAGAAGAATAAGAAGAAGACTATAAGCTTATTATGTAAACTTGATCATTTTGTGCTAACATAAGTAATTTTGGAGCTAACCTATAGGAAACTAAGCATATAAGCTCTAAGTTAGCATATTAGAGCCAACTTAGGTAAAATGAAGCTAACATATGTCATTTTGGATAAGAAGAAGAATAAGAAGAAGACTATAAGCTTATTATGTAAACTTGATCATTTTGTGCTAACATAAGTAATTTTGGAGCTAACCTATAGGAAACTAAGCATATTAGAGATAAATAGGTAACTAAGTATATATATATATCATTTTGGAGATCTGACATACCTGACATAGTTCAGTTCTCATTGTTCTTCTCCTTCTCCTTCCTCAGCCTGATGTGCCAAGAGCGGCGAGGCGGTGGAGGCAGTGGAGGCAGCTGTGGGATGTAGTCTTCTACCACAATTGGCGTGGTCATGTCGCCCAGCTGTGGGATCGCCAGCGCCACCACCGGTGCGTGGTAATTGTCAGGCACCACTACCATCGCGAGGCCACCCTCAGCCACCACCATCTTTTGCCCATGGTCAGCCACCACCATCTCTTGCCCATGGTCAGCCACCACCATCTCTTGCCCATGGTCAGCCACCACCATCTCTTGCACCTAGTAAGCCACCACCATCTCTTGCCCTTGGTCAGCCACCACCAGCGCTAGGTCATCCTCAGCCTGATGCCCATGGTCATCCTGCAGCTCCTCATCCCCACTCTGCTCCTCTTCTCCCCCACTCCAGTATGGATCATCCTTCTTGTTCTCTTTGCTGCTGCCAAAATCGCTGCTACTTTCGCTAAGGCCAGAATCGATGTTGCTTTTGCTACAACCATAATCGTTGCTGCTTTGGCTGTAGCCAGTGTCGCTGCTGCTGCTCCCATTGCCTGTCCAAATGCAACAATGACCGTTAACAATCGATGTGAGACAAAGCCAAATATGGAGGAATAAGAAGAGGCAGAACGCACTGGCATCTTCGTCTTCAGCGTAGCGCATGCGACACATAGTCTTGTTGAAAACCTTCACGATGAGCATTGTGACGTCATCGTCGTACCTCAAGAGAAGAAAGTACCCGGTCCGCAGGTCGTAGGCACTGTAGAACTTCTCCCAGCCACGGCACAGGTACATGTGGCCCTCCTCGATCACCAACTCCACGTCCCACAGCCTGCGAACCCTGTTGCCGGCCTGTCGGAGCTTCACATTATCTGGCGGATCTTCACCCAGCATCTTCATAAAAGCGTCAAGCATCCTCTGCAATTTGGGACAAGGAGTGATGTAGCAAACAACAGAGTTATCATAATGAGATGGGTGAAGGGGAGATCTCTCGTTTTATATACCTGCCTCGTGGCTGATACTGAAGAAGAAAGTATGATAGTGAAGAACTCGAAAGCATCCAACTCGTACTCCGGTGAGGCAGAGCGGCGGTGGCTGCTTCCCCCCATCTCTGATAAGCAGCAGAAGAGACCAATTAGTACCCTTACAACATTATAGCAGCATAAATTTTGAGCAGAAGATAATCAACATTAGTCGCAAGTACCCCATATGTCCTATTTTTAGCAAAGTCATGCTAAAATTCATGGAAAATTTCAGCATGACCTTTGCTGAAAATAGGACATATGGAGTACCCGAATTTGCCGGAACAGAAGTTAATCGACATTCCAGCAAACTCAAGGGCCTCTCGGGGTACCTACAATATCATTATCCCCGCGTAATGAAGTCGCCAACGGGTCATTTAAGAAGATCACAAGTAGCATCATCACAAGTACAACATCATCTATAGCTTTATATTAACAAAGCATCAGCACATATACAAAAGACCACTTATGCCAATGGTATGGTTTATATCAGATTCACAGTTAGAAACAGGAAAAACCGGTGCTTTAAAGCCTACTGGACACAATTTACATCTATCAGTACGGGATGTCCTGACTAATTTCAAGTGTTCACAGGTGAACTTGTACCATGGATGAGCCTAGTGCTTCATTAGTCAACTGAACAGAGATAACAGTGCATAACACCATACATAAAGTGATGAGCATACATACTACTGTCCAAGCAAATTAACTGAATAGTATTGTGTCAAGTTCAGTTTAAAAATTCAGTTACTGCTTGAGTGATTTGACACCAAAAATTACTCCCAAAAATTACAATGACTGTATATATTCACTGTATAGGCTGTCAAGTTCTATTTCAGCTCAAGTTTCATTACAACACAAACACTGTAATTCATCTGCTCACAGAAAAATTAATAATCAAAATCAAATTACAATAGGGGTCCCAGGTTTGACCCCATGATACGTGCTATCCTCGGATTATTCCTCTTCTGAACAAACCATCATGCATCATTTTCTAACCAAGGCATAGCTCAGGAAAACCACTTGCTTTGACCAGAACTAGCTGATTACCCAAATCTCATGGTAAAATTAGCAAGGCAAAGCATTTTCTCTTACATGACCATAGCAAGAATGACACACTACATATAATCTGGTGAGATTAGGGTCTATCTAGGAGGTTAGTCAATGTAAAAATTGAAAAGCTAGCTAGCAGTACAGTAAGCAGAAGCAGCTCAGGTAGGCGCAGGGGCGTGCGCGGGAGGGCAAGCAGGGCCGGCACGGCTAGGTGCGTGCGCGGGTGTGCAAGGCAGCGAGCGGCCGCCGGAGGCAGCAGCGGAATGGGGAATGGTGGGGAGAGGGAGAAAGGAGGAAGGAGGAGAGGTACATGGTCGTCGGAGGGGTCGGGGTCGGGGTCCGAGCTCGTCCGGGTCGCGGTCGAAGGAGAGCAGGGGCTGGTGGCGGAGGACGGCAGGGGCAGGCGGGGTGGGTGCGTCAGGGCCGTGCTCGCTGGCTGCTGCAGGGGCCGGAGGAGGCCCTCGCTCGTCGGAGGGAGGAGGAGAGGAGAGGAGCGGGTGGCGCGTGCTCGGCCGATCCCGTTCGGGGGACGCGGGGGTGGAGTCCCGTGGGGGTCAGGGCGGCGGCGGCGGGGCAGCGCAAGACCACAGCGGTGGCGGTGGCGCCGACGGCGTGCAGGCGCGGCGGACAGAGGGGGCGGAGCAAGGGGGCAGCGGCGTACGTTTGGGGTCGAGTGGGGGATCTGGCGAGGGAGGGAGGCCACACAGTGCGAGGGGAATAGGTGGAGTGGGGGAGGGTTAGCAATGGTGCACCTCCCCCTAGTGCGCCATAAGTACGACGATTCTAATGGCGCACCTCCCCCTGGTGCGCCATTAGAATTTTGTTTTAATTACTAGCCCAACTGGTCAGGTTATATTCCACCTAACCCTATCTCCATCAGAACACGCCCACTAGCCCGACTGGTCAGCACGCAGCACACACACTAGGAGGTCCTGGGTTCGATTCCCAGGCTCCCCAATTTTTGTTTTTATGCATTTAAAATGTTGTTTGATATTTATTTGTGTTTAAATATGTTCAAACTTGTTTAAATCATAACAGTAATATTTTTTATAAAAAGTAATAATTTTTTAAAAAATATCATCAAATTTGTTATTTGAAAATATATATGAATATGAATAAATATCATCAAATTTATTATTCTAAAATATCATCAAATTTGTTATTTAAAAATATAATCATTTTTTTGCAATTTTAGTTGCATTCATTGTGACGGTGGAGCGGGCCGGGGAGGATGCGGGGGAGAGGGTGCGGTGGGTCGTCGGCGACGATGGAATGGGGGAGGGT
>NC_041390.1:60626529-60648477 GCF_002162155.2 Triticum dicoccoides | reverse complement strand
GAGGGTGCACCACACATACATGCGCCATTAGTAGTTTTGCAAAAAAGTATTAAAATAATTTTTATACTAATGGCGCACCATGGCACAGTGCCACATTACTAGTTTGAACTAGTAATGGCGCACTATGCGACGGAGCGCCATTAGTAGTTTTGCAAAAAAGTAAAAAAAAAAAAGAGAATACAGTAGTGGCGCACTCAACGGTTGGTGCGCCATTAGTAGTTCTAACTACTAATGGCGCACTTTGCCCGGATGCGCCATTAGTATGTTTGAAAAAATGAAAAAAAAAACATTTTGTTACTAGTGGCACACCTTGTGCCTGGTGCGCCATTAGTGTCTAACACACTAATGGTGTATCTTCATGTGGTGCGCCATTAGTAAATAGTAGTGGCGCACCACTTCTCTAGTGCGCCATTAGTGTCAATTTCATCTTTAGCCCTTTTCCTAGTAGTGATCTAAGATGAAGGAGGACATCATATTCTCCTGTATGTAAGAATATCATGTGCTACCACACCTTAGATGCTTTGGTGATACAAGCTCTTCGGAGGCGTTGGATTTGTGACCCAACACCTCCTCGGTGGTTCGAATGGTTTTTTGCAGAAAAGCCCCAAAAGAGTTCGGCTACGGCTTACAAGCACAAAGACTGCTCAGATGCCATTGGATCTCATATCAAACGACCTCCAAGCTCGTATCACCGTAGCATCCAAGATGCGATAGCACCTTATGTTTTCTCGCACGGGAAAGTATGAGGTGCTCCCGTACCGTAGATTCTATGGTGATACGAGTTCATTGAGATCTAACGGCCCACAGTAGGAGGTTTGAATGTTTTTGCAATATACGACTGATAGAGTTTGGGAAATGCGCAGAAAGTACAAGTACTACGCATGTGCCATCTGATCACTGATCATACGACCTAGATGCTCATATCACCATAGCGGGTAATTAAGCTACGGGGAGCACCTAATATGAGCACCAGGGAGCCGTTGGATCGAAGATGCAGCGGCACACACGAGGCCTGAATGTTTTATTTGCAAAAGAACTTTGGAGAGTTTGGAAATTGCGCATAATTACAAAGACTACTCCCAAGCCATTGGATCTCACTTCCAACGGTGTAAAAACTCGTATCACCATAGTATCTAAGCTGCGGGGTGGATGTGATATTCTATGCTGCTGTCATTTTTGTTCGTAAACTTATAAAATACGTGTAACTCGTGTCGTTACTTGTCTAACCGTGCAAAGTGTTTGTTCAAAAAAACCACCCTACACTGAAATATCAGAACAACACACGGGGGTCCCACTTGTCATTAATCAAATTTGGACCTAAAACTAACAAATCCGAAAGACGAGATTCGAACTGGCAACCTGGACTACAAAGCGTAAGTCGATAGCCTGAAAAAACGAATGGTTGTTGGATTTGTCCCATAACTTGATTTTACACAGTACTTGCGTTGAGTAGAGTAGAGGGAGTGCCTCGTCAACACGTGCATGACCGTTGTCTCACTTACTGGTGGGTCCCAGGTCTGCGATCTCAATCTCTCTTCTCTCCATCGTCTAACCTTTGCACAGGCACACACGAAGAGTGGCGCTAGCTTGCCGTGGTGTTATTACAACAACAAAAAACTTGGAAAATAGAAGAATTTCCTAGAACAAGAGACATTGTGGCTGGACGAGACGGAGCTAACCACATCTATCCTCCGTGCCACGTTTGCATGATGAAGCTGTGTGGCTAGTGGGGTGTTTTCGACCGACTGGCTGGGTCCCGAGGTCGAACCATAGGTACTACGTATGATACAGTATATTTTTACACGCACATTTTTCCTCCGTGCCGAGACGTGGCACACCCTACCGCGCGGTTTCGGGGTCCTCCCGGGTGGTGCACACATATATTCTTCCTGACGTGGGACGCCCTACCGCATGCTTTGTGGGTCCTCCTTGGTGGTAGCGCCGAAGCAAGTAAATGAGTCGTCAAATCACGAAAGACCACCTTTCCTGCCGAGTACATCAGTGAAGCACGGTGGCTAGCTAGTTGGGCTAGTTCGACCGATTAGCTAGGCCGCCACCACATTTGTTTTTTCACCCCTTTTTTTATCTACTTGCCGGCAGGTAAATTTAAATATGCACCGCGGCGTTGCTCTGGTGTTTGGGTGCGGCAGGATTTTTAATTTTTTGACTAACGGGAGCAGGCGCGACAGGATTTTAATTTTTTTATTGACAGGAGCAGGCGCGGCAGCAATTAGTCACGATGACTCCGCCTGTAAAAACCCACTGCTCCCTCCGCCTTCCTGTAGATTGCATTGCCTTTCAGCCGTTTCTCCCCCTTTGCTTCCTCTCCCCATTGCTTCTACCTGGTGCCATGGCAGCACAGCAGATCACGGAGTCCGAGGTGAGGCTCCTGACATAGGAGCTCCATGCCAAGGATGCGGAGCTCAGGGCCAAGGACGTGGAGCTCCGTGAGCTCAAGGAGGAGAGGAGTGCCATGCTCCTCCGTTATGTGCGAGAGTTCATGGAGCTTCAAAAGCGGCAGGCGTCCACCACAAAGATGATCGAGGCATCGGCGGCATTGCCGCAGAAAGTGGGAGATACGATAGGCCGTCAGGGGAGCCGGCTGGAGCACGAGCGGGCCGATCGTGACGAGGTCCAGGATCGCCTCAGCCACTTGGTGAACCAAGTTGCCACGCACATGTTGCGGCCGTGCGATGCCTACCGTTGTGCCAGCGCAACGATGCCGGCCGTCGGGCTAAACCTGTTCGACCACCCGGTCGACTTCAACGAGCTGCGGCTTCCTGACCTGGTCTCCTTCTTCACCTATAACTCCGAGGAGCTGAGCCGTCTCCGCGCGATGGTGGGTGCTGAGCTGGACAAGGAGGGGTTGCGGGCTGCCGTTGCCGTTGCCGGGCGAATCCTTTCAGGGCTCTGTCACTGGAATCCATTTGTGCTTCATATGGTTCCTGTTTCGTGGAGTACTGTAGCACCGTACTCTCCATGCGTTGTGGACCTAGTTCTGTTAACATTGATCTCACCGTTCATTCTCGACCGGACAGTCGAAAAAGTGGTACTATGTTACATATAGGAGTAGTTGACATGCGCACAACATCATTTGTTATTGTCATATCTTACTACACTAGCAACAAGATTGTGTAGTACTGACATATGAACCACTGCACATGCCTAGTCGTAGGAGAACTGTGTATGTTCAAGTGGCTGCCGTGTTTCGCACTCCTTCGTCGTAAGAGTGGAAACGCTTGCTGTAATCATTTTTTTCTTCAAAAAAATAGTGGACATGCTCTATCGTGCGGATCCTCCTCCAGCCATGCACTAAATTACTCACTTTCGCCGACGTGTGGGACAGCCAGCAACTGGGTCCACCAGCCATGCACTAAATTACTCCGTAGTAGAGTGACGGTAGACTACCCCGATCGAACCGCCGCAGTAATACCCAATGAGCCGTCAAATCACAAAACCCCCTCCTTTCCAGCAGTAAGTTGGACGGACGAAGCAACCATCATTTCACTCTTCTCTCTCGGCTTCCTCTCTTGATGAAAACCCCCACTCGCTTCGCTTCTCCCTCATCTCGTTCCTCCTTTCACTCTTCTCTCTCATACGCACAGAAATGAGTGAACGAAGACACTAGAACATGTCTTCAAAGGCATGAGAGCAGAGGATTACATGCAATATCCATAACACAATTTACTGAGGCAAATATACCCTCTTAAAAGGTAGCATTGATGTTCATAAAGTACTCCCTCTGTCCCAACATTCTTGTCTTAGATTTGTCTAGATACGGATGTATCAAGTCACATTTTAGTATTAGATACATCCGTATCTAGACAAATCTAAGACAAGACATTTGGGACAGAGGGAGTAGTTGAAAGTAATCTATAAGAAATCAGTGTCAACCTCTCGCATGTTTTGGTCAAAAGAGGAATTTAGAACCGTCATTTGGCACACTAAAATCACATGCAAGATCACCCAGAAAGTTGTACTACCAGTACTAGTACTGCGTGTTAGATGAAAAAACATGATCAAGATCGAGAAAAAGATCGTCAACAAGAGACATTACCTGGACTTGCTTAATGAGGGATCCCGGAGAGGGGGGCTTGGACAGGGCGATGGCTTTGAGCTTGTCTACGGTAGAATCGGCAGGGCGCTTGCGCTTCTTCGTACCATGAGCCTCGACTATTTTGACCAGAGCCATAGACATCACGTCGGCCGGTGCTCCGGCGTCCATCCAAGAGAGGATGATGTCAAAATCGAACTTTCTCGGCAAGGAGAGCTGGTCCAAATCAACTTTGAAATTCTTCAGTAGCAGCACGCAACTGCCGAACTGATCTATCCTCCGAGAGATTTTTATGTAATAATCTGGCATGGTGAAACAAGTGTCCTATGTGTATAAGTAGTACGACAGTATTATTTATCACATGGTATATCATTGATATAATTGCAACTCTGATTGCTGGTTAGGAACTGTCATTCGATTTCATTCCAACAGCTGCCGTGCTTTATTCAATTTTGTCTATTCGCCTTGCGACAGCATCTAAAACCAGCTCCGTACCAATCGCTTGCAATATGAAAAGCGCTGAGGTAGAACACATGGACCCCCAAACATGCAGGGTCGGCCTGCGGCCCAAAGTCCAGAACCGTGAGCCTATTTGAGTATTATATTCTCAGCTGAATCCCCATAATGCCCGTGCATTGCAGAGCGGCAAGGTGAGCCTGTGATATAAAAGATTTGTATATTTCTTTACAGAGGGAGTATCTCTCTGTCAAAAAATATATTTATGTGTAACTAGTTACTCCTGTCTTTCTACTTCCTTTCGCTGATATGTGGGGCAACCGACAACGGGGTCCACGTGCCATATGCACAAATTAGAGTGCACAACTTCACGGTAGACACACCCCGGTCGTAGTGCCGCAGTAATGCCCAATGAACCGTGAAATCACAACCCCCTTTCCAGCTTTAGCAGTAAGCTGGACGGACGACGCGGCAATATTTCACCGGGCCTGAATCCCCTTCTCCCTCGTCTGCTTGTTCAGAGAAAACCCCCTCTCGGCGATTGGATAGGGTTTTCTCATGGAGAACCAGGTACGAATTCTTCATCCATCCCCGATAAATCCAAGTCCCTTGGTCGCAGGTAATCCTAGGATGGCAGCCGCCGCCTGATACATCTCCAACGTATCTATAATTTTTGATTGCTCCATGCTATATTATCTACTGTTTTGGACTATATTGGGCTTTATTTTCCACCTTTATATTATTTTTGGGACTAACCTATTAACCGGAGGCCCAGCCCAGAATTGTTGTTTCTTTGCCTATTTCAGTGTTTCGAAGAAACGGAATATCAAACGGAGTCCAAATGGAATGAAACCTTCGGGAACGTGATTTTCTCACTGAATATGACCCAGGAGACTTGGACCCTACGCCAAGGAAGCTTCGAGGTGGGCACAAGGTAGGGGGCGCGCCCTATACCCCCAGGCGCGCCCCCACCCTCGTGGGCCCACCGAAGCTCCACCGACGTACTTCTTCCTCCTATATATACCTACGTACCCCCAAACGAACAGAGACGGAGCCAAAAACCTAATTCCACCGCCGCAACTTTCTGTATCCATGTGATCCCATCTTGGGGCCTGTTCCGGAGCTCCACCAGAGAGGGCCGTCATTACGGAGGGCTTCTACATCATCATAGCCTCTCCGATGAAGTGTGAGTAGTTTACCTCAGACCTTCGGGCCATAGTTAGTAGCTAGATGGCTTGTTCTCTCTTTTTGGATCTCAATACAAAGTTCTCCCCCTCTCTCGTGGAGATCTATTCGATGTAATCTTCTTCTTTTTTGCAGTGTGTTTGTTGAGACCGATGAATTGTGGGTTTATGATCAAGTCTATCTATGAATAATATTTGAATATTCTCTGAATTCTTTTATGTATGATTGGTTATCTTTGCAAGTCTCTTCGAATTATCAGTTTGGTTTGGCCTACTAGATTGGTTTTTCTTGCCATGGGAGAAGTGCTTAGCTTTGGGTTCGATCTTGCGGTGTCCTTTCCCAGTGACAGAAGGGGCAGCAAGGCACGTATTGTATCATTGCCATCGAGGATAACAAGATGGGGTTTATTTCATATTGCATGAATTTATCTCTCTACATCATGTCATCTTGCTTAAAGCATTACTCTGTTTTTAACTTAATACTCTAGATGCATGCTAGATAGCGGTCGATGAGTGGAGTAATAGTAGTAGATGCAGAATCGTTTCGGTCTACTTGTCACGGACGTGATGCCTATATACATGATCATGCCTAGATATTCTCATAACTATGCTCAATTCTGTCAATTGCTCAACAGTAATTTGTTCACCCACAGTAGAATACTTATGCTCTTGAGAGAAGCCACTAGTGAAACCTATGGCCCCCGGGTCTATTCTCATCATATAAATCGCCATCACTTTAATCTTCCTTTGCTTTTTTACTTTGCTTTTTACTTTTCACTTTGCATCTCTATACCAAAAATACCAAAAATACTATCTATCAGATCTCACTCTCGTAAGTGACTGTGAAGGGATTGACAACCCCTAATCGCATTGGTTGCGAGTAGCTATCGTTTTGTGCGGGTACGAGGGACTTGAGCATGGCCTCCTACTGGATTGATACCTTGGTTCTCAAAAACCGAGGGAAATACTTACGCTACTCTGCTGCATCATCCTCTCCTCTTTCGGGAAAACCAACGCAAGCTCAAGAGGTAGCAAGAAGAATTTCTGGCGCCGTTGCCGAGGAGTCTACGCAAAAAGTCAACATACCAAGTACCCATCACAATCCCTATCTCTCGCATTACATTAGTTGCCATTTGCCTCTCGTTTTCCTCTCCCCCACTTTACCCTTGCCGTTTTATTCGCCCTCTCTTTCTCCTTCTCCTTCTCCTCTTCCTTTCTCTGTTTGCCTTTTTCTCACTTGCCTTGTCGTCATGGCTAATCTTATCTCTTCTCCGTTATCTCCCGAGAATGAAGTCCTAAATTTTAAACAAAGGGAGGGAGAAAATCTAAAAGACGCTTGGTATAGAATTTGCAATGCTCAAAATAGATCTACCAGGAAGCAATCTACTTCAGTTCTTCTTCGCAATTTTTACGTAGGTGCTAGTCCTTGGTATAGATATATCCTTGATACCATTACCGGGGAGAATTTCTTGGGTAGCCACACTTTTGATTCTTATAATGTTATGATAGATTTATTTGGCTCACCACCTCTTTTGGTCAATGGAATTATGTTAACTTTGGAGCATGTTATGGAAAGGCTTGAAATTATTGAAAACAAATTTGCTACCATTGAATCAATTGAAAATCTAGATAAAAAGATCCATAATCAAATTATCCAATATGGATCTAAGGTAGGAATGACTTTGAAAAATATTAAGGAAAAGGAACCCATGGTTAATGAGAAAATAAATCTAGATTCCACTATAAACTTGAGGGTATCATTACCAACTTAGGAACCGCTTTTTCTTCCATAAAGAATACTCCTAGTCCTCCCACTAAAATTACCAAGCTTATGTATGTTCCTAAGAATAAGGGTGAATCATCTAGTAAGGAAACTGTGGATCTTAAATCTATAAGCATTCATCCCGATATTTTTGCTTTCATTAAGGAACCTTATGCTACGAATGAATTTTTTGATCTTGTGCCTAAAAGTTTGATAATTACTAGAAAGGAAGAAATTTCTAAGAAAGATAGATGCCTCATTGAAGAATTGCCTACCAAAGATGGCAATACCTAGATCTATCCTCGCTTTTATGCCTAGCTAGGGGTGTTAAACGATAGCGCTTGTTGGGAGGCAACCCAATTTTATTTTTTGTTTTTTGTGTTTTTCTTCTGTTAGGGAATAAATAACCCATCTACCTTCTGTTTGGATGTGATTTTGTGTTTTAATTAGTGCTTGTGCCAAGTTAGACCTATTGGATCTTCTTGGATGATAGTTATTTGATCTTGCTGTAATTTCCAGAAACTTTGCGTTCAGTGCACGAATTATTAAAAATAAAAAAAAATGTGATAAAATACTGATTCCAATTGCTTCTGATCAATAAACAAATTTTCTAGGTCGTCCAAGTTTCGTAGATTTTTTGGAGTTCCAGAAGTTTGCGCTAGTTACAGATTACTACAGACTGTTCTGTTTTTGACAGATTCCGTTTTTCGTGTGTTGTTTGCTTATTTTGATGAATCTATGGCTAGTAAAATAGTTTATAATCCATAGAGAAGTTGGAATACAGTAGGTTTAACACCAATGAAAATAAAGAATGAGTTCATTACAGTACCTTGAAGTGGTCTTTTGTTTTCTTTCTCTAACAGAGCTCACGAGATTTCTATTGAGTTTTGTGTTGTGAAGTTTTCAAGTTTTGGGTGAATTCTTTTGATGGATTATGGAAAAAGGAGTGGCAAGAGCCTAAGCTTGGGGATGCCCATTGCACCCCCAAGATAATCCAAGGACACCAAAAAGTCAAAGCTTGGGGATGCCCCGGAAGGCATCCCTCTTTCGTCTACTTCCATCGGTAATTTACTTGGAGCTATATTTTTATTCATCAACATGATATGTGTTTTGCTTGGAGCGTCTTGTATTATTTGTGTACTTGTTTTCTAGTGTGCCACAATCATCCTTGCTGTACACACCTTTTGGGAGAGCCATACATGAATTAGAATTTGATAGAATACTCTATGTGCTTCACTTATATCTTTTGAGCTATGTAGTTTTGCTCTGTGTGCTTCACTTATATCTTTTGAGAGTTATAATTTTGCTCTATGTGCTTCAGTTAGATCTTTTAGAGCGCGGTGGTGGATTTGTTTTAAAGAAACTATTGATCTCTCATGCTTCACTTAAATTATTTTGAGAGTCTTAATAGCATGGTAATTTGCTTAATAATAACATGCTTGGTATTCAAGATTTGTGAAACTTTCTTTTGAGTGCGTTGAATACTAAGAAAAGTTGGATGCTTGATAATTGTTTTGAGATATGGAGGTAGTAATATCAAAGTCATGCTAGTAGAGTAATTGTGAATTTGAGAAGTGCTTGAGTTAAAGTTTGCAAGTCCCGTAGCATGCACGTATGGTAAACGTTATGCAACAAATTTGAAACATGAGGTGTTATTTGATTGTCCTCCTTATGAGTGGCGGTCGGGGACGAGCGATGGTCTTTTCCTACCAATCTATCACCCTAGGAGCATGCGCGTAATGCTTTGGTTTTTGATGGCTTGTAGATTTTTGAAATAAGTATATGAGTTCTTTATGACTAATGTTGAGTCCGTGGATTATACGCACTCTCACCCTTCCATCATTGCTAGCCTCTACGGTACCGTGAATTGCCCTTTCTCACACCGAGAGTTGGTGCAAACTTAGCCAGTGCATCCAAACCCCGTGATATGATACGCTCTTTCACACATAAACCTCCTTATATCTTCCTCAAAACAGCCACCATACCTACCTATTATGGCATTTCCATAGCCATTCCGAGATATATTGCCATGCAACTTTCCATCATCCGGTTTATCATGACACATTCATCATTGTCATATTGCTAGCATGATCATGTAGTTGACATAGTATTTGTGGCAAAGCCACCATTCATAATTCTTTCATACTTGTCACTCTTGATTCATTGCATATCCCGGTACACCGCCGGAGGCATCCATATAGAGTCATACTTTGTTCTAGTATCGAGTTGTAATCATTGAGTTGTAAATAAATAGAAGTGTGATGATTATCATTCAATAGAGCATTGTCCCAAAAAAAGAGGAAGGCCAAAGAAAAAAAGAAGGCCCAAAAACAAGAAAATAAATAAAAAGGGGCAATGCTACTATCCTTTTTTCCACACTTGTGCTTCAAAATCTTCATGATAGAGAGTCTCGTGTTTTGTCACTTTCATATACTAGTGGGAATTTTTCATTATAGAACTTGGCTTGTATATTCCAACAATGGGCCTCCTCAAGTGCCCTAGGTCTTCGTGAGCAAGCAAGTTGGATGCACACCCACTTAGTTTCTTTTGTTGAGCTTTCATACATTTATAGCTCTAGTGCATCTGTTGCATGGCAATCCCTAGTCCTTGCATTAACATCAATCGATGGGCATCTCCATAGCCCATTGATTAGCCTCGTTGATGTGAGACTTTCTCCTTTTTGTCTTCTCCACATAACCCCCATCATTATATTCTATTCCACCCATAGTGCTATATCCATGGCTCACGCTCATGTATTGCGTGAAAGTTTATGAGTTTGAAATTATTAAGGTATGAAACAATTGCTTGGCTTGTCATCGGGGTTGTGCATGATGAGAGCATTCTTGTGTGAAAAAAATGGAGCATGACTAAACTATATGATTTTGTAGGGATGAACTTTCTTTGGCCATGTTACTTTGAGAAAACTTAATTGCTTTGTTGGTTTGCTTGAAGTATTATTATTCTCTATGTCAATATGAACTTTTGTCTTGAATCTTTCTAATCTGAATATTCATACCACAATTAAGAAGACTAGTCGTCAACTCGTGCATCCGCACGGCTGGTGTATACATAGGGTGGATTATTTATTTTGTTTGAAATCAAACGTGTATTTCTTTTGTACATGGTCCTATTTCATATTTAGATTTATGAGTTCCCGCATGTTTGGATGTAAAAAATTGGAATTCTATATGCATATGCCATATTGCAAGAAATATATATTTGCAAATGTGTCAATATGCTGCAACATTTTGGTTAATTGTACTATTATATACTTGTAACATGAGTGTATATCATATTTAATCTCAGTATAAATATTGGAAAATAGTAGTGATCTAAACGCTCTTATATTTCTTTACGGCAGGAGTATCTTACTCTGGATTCATGGTGCTACTTATAGATTGGGAGTAGTGTTTTGCAAACTTTTAAAGCCTAGCTATTAAAGGCCAAACATATATCGGCATATGCATTAGCATTTTAGTAAACAGTAATCTCGTATAAAAAATCCTTACTAAAACTATGGTTGGTTTACGTTATGGTACTAATTAACATCAGTTTTGTGGACGCCCAATTCGTACTAATCAGAGTTTATAATAAGATATCCTCATTTTCTTTAATAACCAATTTCAATGGAGATGTTAGATCACCTGAATAAATGGAAACAAACAATGTACAAACCTATGTTTGTGATATAGCTACACCTAATTCCAGACCGATTAATGCATGCTATTATATGAATAACAGACCAAGATCTCATGTGAAATAGAAATTATTGTGCAAAAAATACATAGACAAATCAAGCCCACTTATAATCGTTATGTACCTTAATTGATTGTAATCTGTAGTTATAGAGATAAGTTTATACCATCATATTCTTATAAACACTGTCAACAAACAGATTTAGATAGAAATGCAACAACTATGTTATATTGATATCCTTAAGTGCTCCCAAATTAATCCTATATGTAGTAAATAAAGTATAAGTTGCTTATTACTTTTTATATTTATATTATAAACATTAAGTTGAAATGGCAGATCATATATATGCAGTAAGCAGAAGATAGCACAAAATTAATCGATGCAGTATTGTAAACATCATCCCATTCGAAACCTTCGCCAATGTTGAGATAGACAATATGCACCCATATGTATATAAGTATTATCGTTAATCAATATTAAATAGTGACCAGACTTAGCACGGCATTTCCGTACAATATATGTGTATGATCAAAAGTATGTCTAGAGGGGGGTGATTAGACTACTTGACCAAATAAAAATCTAGTCTTTTCCCAATTTTAGTTCTTGGCAGATTTTAGCTATCTTAGCACAAGTCAAGCAATCTCCACACAATTCAAGCAAGCATGCAAAAGAGTATATGAGCAGCGGAAAGTAAAGCATGCAACTTGCAAGAATGTAAAGGGAAGGGTTTGGGGGATTCAAACGCAATTGGAGACACGGATGTTTTTGTCGTGGTTCCGATAGGTGGTGCTATCGTACATCCACGTTGATGGAGACTTCAACCCACGGAGGGTAACGGTTGCGCGAGTCCGCGGAGGGCTCCACCCACGAAGGGTCCATGAAGAAGCAACCTTGTCTATTCCATCATGGTCGTCGCCCACGAAGGATTTGCTTCACTAGCGGTAGATCTTCACGAAGTAGGCGATCTCCTTGCCCTTACAAACTCCTTGGTTCAACTCCACAATCTTGTCGGAGGCTCCCAAGTGACACCTAGTCAATCTAGGAGACACCACTCTCCAAGAAGTAACAAATGGTGTGTTGATGATGAACTCCTTGCACTTGTGCTTCAAATGATAGTCTCCCCAACACTCAACTCTCTCTCACATGATTTGGATTTGGTGGAAAGAAGATTTGAGTGGAAAGCAACTTGGGGAAGGTTAGAGATCAAGATTCATATGGTTGGAATGGAATATCTTGACCTCAACACAAGTGTAGGTGGTTCTATATCAGAAAATGTGTATTGGAAGTGTAGGTATGTTCTGATGGCTCTCTCCACGAATGAAGAGTGGGTGGAGGGGTATATATAGCCTCCACACAAAATCTAACCGTTACACACAATTTGCCAAACTCGGTGGGACCGAATGGTTAAACTCGGTCGGACCAATTCAGCAAACCTAGTGACCGTTAGGATTTTCGATGGGACTGAGATGCAACTCGGTAGGACCGATGTGGTTAGGGTTAGGGCATAACGTAATCTCGGTGTGACCGATTACACAAACTCGGTGGGACCGATTTTGGTAATAAGCTAACGAGAGAGTTGGTCAGGTAAACTCAGTGGGACCGATTCGCTCATCTCGGTGAGACCGAAATGTTACAGAAGGGAAACAGAGAGTTTACATTGCAATCTCGGTGGGACCGATCGCTCATCTTGGTAAGACCAAAACGTTACGAAGGGAAACCGAGAGATTACAATCCCATCTCGGTGAGACCGAGATCCCTATCGGTGAAACCGATTTGCCTAGGGTTTGTGGCAGTGGTTATGACATTTGAAACTCGGTGGCGCCGGATAGAAAGAATCGGTGGGGCCGAGTTTGACTTTTGGTTTAGGTCAGATGTGGATGTGGGAAGGTAGTTGAGGGTTTTGGAGCATATCACTAAGCATTTTGAGAAAGCAAGCCATTAAGAAACACCTCATCCCTCCTTGATAGTATTGGCTTTTCCTATAGACTCAATGTGATCTTGGATCACTAAAATATAAAATGTAGAGTCTTGAGCTTCAAGCTTGAGCCAAACCTTTTTGTCCTTCGAATTTTGAAGGATCCACTTTCCTCATCCATGCCATGCCATTCATTGAGCTTTTCCTGAAATATTAATCTTGGAATAATGTTAACTCAATGAGCTATATGTTTTTAGGAATTACCAAAACCACCCAGGGATAGTTGCACTTTCAATCTCCCCCTTTTTGGTAATTGATGACAACATATAGATCAAAGCTTCAACAAATGATAATAAGAGTGAAAGATATTGTCGCTTTGAGAAGTATGTGAAAAGCAAGAGCTCCCCCTAAATTTGTGCATATCTTAAGATTTGCTTTGGACTGCACATGCACAATGAGTTAGGATCATGGGTTACTCTTCCATGTCACATTCATCTTGGTGGAGCGCTCAAAATGATAAGAATTAAATACATGCACTCATCACCAAGCAACGTGAATGATCATATAAGGATAAGTAAGATAATATCATCTAACAAGCATAAGTGTAGCTTATGATCAACCACATGATCATCAATGTCTCACAGAAAATAGCATAGTATCTCAAGCAATCAAAAGACAAACAAAGTTCAACCACCAAAGCAAGAGAGAATAAAAAGCAACGCTCTCTCTCGAAGCCTATGATCTATAAATTTTTCTCCCCCTTTGGCAACAAGTTACCAAAAAGTTCATAGAAAATGCATAGCACTAGAACGTCTCTCAAGATTGGTCTTCAGGTGGTGGTGTCCGGAGAACGCCGAGGATGAAGGCTTCAATTGATGTGGATGGAGCTGATGGAGTTGGTGCTGGAGCTGGTTGCACTAAAATTGTAGCTAGTGCAGATGACGTGGCTCTAGTGTCTGGAATAGGCACTGTAGTTGATCTCTGAGCTCGAGGCACTCTGGCAAATGCATCAGTGGTTGTTCTGCCCTTCCTCTCCTGCATATCATCTTGTAGCTGCTCCACAACTGACTGAATCTCAGTTACCTTCACATCCAAGTCATAGAATTTTTGCTCCATGATTCTTTCCAAGATCTCCTGGTTTTGAGTCAGGGTGGCCAGTCCCTTCTCAATCCTCAGAGTGGATGCAATCAGGTAGCCAAGCTGATCTTGCTTGCTTTTCAAAAAGTACTCAGATGCCTCCTCTTGAGTTGGCATCTTGGCAGCCTTCTCTTTCTTTGCTTTCTCCTTCTTCTCTTGAGCTTGTACTGATGATGGTTCATTCTCATTCATCACAACTTGATTGTCCTCAAAGTCATGATAGATAGGCAAGTGTTCCTTATCCAACAAGTATGTGCATGTGCCCATCTTTGAGTTTATCAACTCCTGGATCTGTGAGGCATATCCACAACTTATTTTCTGGTCAGCTGCAGTCCTCTTGATAGTCTCAACTATAAGGCTCATGACCTTGAACTTTTGTGGCACATCAAATATATGTAGCAAGTTAATTGCATGGCCTCTGATCATTCTATGATCACCAGACTTGGGCAAGAGAGTGTGCCTAAGGATCCAATTGATTGTAGGCAGCCCTGACAGCAAGTGTTTTACTGACCCAAACAGGTGAGTCTCAAGATTATCTTCAGGAATCTCCTTATACATGTTTGCCATAGAGTTGTGATCCATCTTCTTCTTGGCATAGACATCCAAGTCATCTTCTTCTTCCTTAGGAGCATTGATTAGATTTTCCCATTCCTCAATAGTTGAGTGGTACCTTATACCTTCAGACATCCATACTATCCTGCCATCTGGATAGAAGTGTGTTGTGGAGTAGAATTGCATTATTAGCTCCTCATTCCACTTTGTGAGCTTCTGCCCAACAAAGTCTGCAACTCCACAAGCACTGAAGCTGTCAAACACACCAAGATAGTGTTCCTCATTTTCCTTGATATACTTCCAGTCGACCCACCTCATTTCACACACTATAGGCTTCTTGTCCAACAACACTGTCTCATAGAAGTCCTGTTGTTCCTTTGTGTGGAACCTGTAATCAACAGCAGTCCTTCTCCTTGTAGCATATGGGTCTGTCTCTCTCCATTTCCTCAGTCCTGAGTCTCTCCCGATCTTCATGTTCTCAGCCACAGGATGAGCATCATTGTGGTCTGGAATCTTGGGTTTGAGCTTCCTCAGGACTTGTCCTTCATCATCTTCATCAGCAGCAACTTCAGGCACTGGGGCCTTGTTCTTCTCATCAGCTGGTATACTCCTGGTATTCCTCTTAGGTGCACTCTTGGGCTTGGAGGCTGCTTTGGGTGCCTCTTTGGGCTTTGATGAAGTAGCCCCTGTCCTGATAGCATCACCCATAAGCTTCTGGGCCTTAGGTGCTGGTGCAGCAACCTCTTCTTCCTCTTCCTCTTTAGAATCTCTCATGATTGAGGATCTCCCAAGCACTCTAGCAGTGGTCTTTTTGATCCTCTACTTCCTCTTATTCCCTTCTGCAGCAGCCTTTTTGGGTTCAAATCCCAAAGGGACTTGAGTAGATGATCTGGCGTTTGACATGGGTTGTCTTCCTGCTGGCCTTTTGATCTTCATCCCTGGCTTAACTGCAGCTGATCTGTACTCCTTCTTGAGCACTTTCTTCTTTGATGTGGCATCATCCAGTGGCCACATAGTCTTCATCCTCAGACTCTGAAGTTTTCTTCTTCCTTATTCTGGTGGCAGCTTTGGGCAAGTTGCTGGGAGTGCTCCTGCTACCATCATCTGAACTGCTAGAGGGACTAGTGCCCTCACTCAGGTGAACCTGCTCCTTTGACATGTTCTGGCTGTCACTCTGATCAAACATATTGCAAACACTAACAGCAGACCCTGTGAATAGATATAGATGAGATAGAGTGGATGAGCATCACAAAATGCAGAGGTTTTTGCAAAAGAATGAGTCAAAAACTTAGTTTTAGTTTTCCACAGAAAGCATTTCGGATCAACCGATTTGTAAACTCGGTGATACCGAAGCAGCTGTTGGAACCTAAACTAGTGAACTCGGTCAGACCGAGTCACAGTTCGGTGGCACCGGGACTGCTAGGGTTTCACAAAGTCCTGAACTCGGTCACACCGATTTGCAATTCTCGGTCAGACCAAAAATTACATGTGCAATGGCCTGAGCCGAATCGGTGGTACCGAGTTCCACAACTCGGATGGTCCGAGATGGTTTCGGCGGAAACCTAACCCTAAATTTTCAATTCAACTCTAATCTACGGAGTGTTCTGACTGGCTAGAAGCGTTTCAATCGTGGTAAGAATCATAATGAACACAATGTGCTAGGAATCAGACGGGGATAGCACTGTGATCGAGTCCATACCCTAGTTCGGCGATGAACTCGCTACGGCGGCAACGATGGGGAAGAATTTCGTTGACGGCGGCGGAGACCAGCGACAGGAGGCGGCTGGCGACAAGGAGGACGATCCAGAGACCCAGGAGGCAGAGCGAGCTATGCGCGGGCGAAGGGGTTTCGGAGAAATTTCCAAAATTTTGCCCGTGAGTATATATAGCCCGACCCTGTCGGTGTGACCGAGTGGAACAACTCGGTGGCACCGAGATTCATAACTGCAAGCAGTTACTGAAACTCGATGTGACCGAAAGGTTCAAATCGGTTGCACCGAGATTGAAAACCTAGATCAACTTAGTGATCTCGGTATGACCGAAATGGAGGAATCGATCGGACCGAAAAGCACAAAGAAGTTTTGGAAGTTTAAGTCTATGACGAATTGGGGACTCCGAGTGCTCCTCACACAGAGTGGTTCAAATCTGACTTGATCAAATTTTGTGATGTAGCATGAATAGAGTTTGAGATGAGAAAAGCATAGATAGCTAGAGAGGGTTCTTAGGCATTCTTGCCATCCAGTTGGCAAAAGAAAAGAAAAACAATCAATCAAAACAACAAGTGGATGTCCTCGAATGAGTGAAATATGCAATCAACATGCTCACACAATAAAATGGCAATTGAAATATGTGGCAAAGCATGCACAACCCATTCTAGCATCTATCAAACAATTGGCGATGACTAGGTCATCTATATATGAGTATATTGACTTAGGAGTCAAATGAGAACATTTGATCATAGGTCATACTCATCGTTTAAGCACAGGTGGGGTTACCACTTTTACATAAAGCATTTGTTGTGTTCACACCATTAGAGTTGCTTTAGCTCAATTCTTAGAGTAAAGCTCCCCCTAGATGTGAGATCCCCCCTAAGAGGGATGAACTAACCTTGGGTTTTATCGATGATGACTTCATGTAGATGTTGAAGATGTGGATGCTCAATGTTGATGTAGATCATTTGGAGCTATCCATTGGAGTGAGTTGCACTTTCAATACCTACACGGTTTAGTCCCACAAGGAACAAACAAGGATATCCATAGACATAGAGTGATGCACACACAAGATGATGTCTATAAAAGCTTTTAGGTTACCTTGTCCCTTGTCTTACCAACAAGAGGTTTTGTGACTCCTTGAACTAGTGCAAGATGTGGAAGTTGATTGCACTTGTTCTTGCCAAGATGATAAGAGTGAAGTATGTTGGCGGAGTCACCCTCAAGAACTCTCTAGTTCTTCTTCGGGATCCACACCATCTTGATGGGAATCCTCGGTGTTGTAGTTGTACTTGATGAAGTGGAACTTGAAGTAGTCTTGGGAACCCACTTGACCAAGGCCTTAGGAGCTCCTTCAAATGCATCATTTTCCTCTTGAAGCTTGTCCTTGCCTTTTCGCTTGTGGTCTTGTGGTGGAAGATCATCTTGAGCTTGTGTCCCTTTGAGAGAAGTAGGATCATACTTCTCTTGTTGAGGAACAAACTTCGTCTTGGGGTATTGATCTTCTTCCCACTCAACTCCATTGGCATTGAACTTTCGTTCAAAACCAACACCTTGATTCTTCCGGTGCCTTCCTTGCTTGTGTACAATTTCCTCGAATTGCTTACTTCCGGCAAGGCTCTTGTAAACACCTTTCTCTATAATTCCCTTCAATAAGCTATTTTCTTGCTCAAGTGTAACTTGGCTAAGAGAATCATTAGCGGAATCAAGAGAACTACTAGAAGCAACAATATTGGATTTAGCATGATTATTGTTACTACTAGAGGAAGAATCTTTCTTGTTCTTGTTACTAAACTTGACTTGAGGCATGTAAGTGGATAAGAGTAAACGCTTGGCAATGTAAGAAGAACTTTTCTTGCGAAGATCATCATTCATTGCTTTTAAGAACTCATGCTCTTGCTCAAGGTTGAGCTTTTCAAAGCGCAATTTCTCATGAGTCCTTAAAAGTTCTCGATGATCTCCTAAGATAGTTTCATGAGCTAGCTTAAGAGTGTTTAGTTCTTTAGTTAGAGACTCCATCTTCTCCTTATCATTGTCATTCATTTTATCTTGATTAGCATGATCAATTGACGTTTCATCATAGTATTCATCACTAGAGTTGTCAACAAGTAAATCATTATCACCTAACAAGTCATCTTCATCACTATTAAAATCAACATACTCGGGGTGTGATACCTTTGGGCCTTTAGCCATGAAGCATGTTCCAACTCCTTCATTTGGTGAGTCAAATATGTCGTAGGAATTGGCTGTCACAAGTAATAGACTGGCAACACCTTCATCTTGAGTATATTCGGAGTTGGAGTGATAGCTTCTCTTGGAGTGGTTGTCGGAGTCGGAGCCGGATACCCATTCACCAACATGAGCTTGATGTCTTCATTTTGTGTAGCTCCTTGATGACTTGTCCTTTCTTTCTGAATACTTGCTTCTCCGTGAGGGTCTTCGTTCATAACGATCATCTCTACTCCTCCTTTCTCTAGATGGTGATTCTTCTCTTCTACTTCTTCTCTTGGGAGAATCCTCTCTTCTCTTGTAGGGGGGCGTACGCTCATTGGAATAGTGTCCGGGCCTTTGTGACGCCCCAATTCAATCGTACACTAATCATGCACGCAAATGTGTACGATCAAGATCAGGGACTCACGGGAAGATATCACAACACAACTCTACAAATAAAATAAGTCATACAAGCATCATAATACAAGCCAGGGGCCTCGAGGGCTCGAATACAAGTGCTCGATCATAGACAAGTCAGCGGAAGCAACAATATCTGAGTACAGACATAAGTTAAACAAGTTTGCCTTAAGAAGGCTAGCACAAACTGGGATACAGATCGAAAGAGGCGCAGGCCTCCTGCCTGGGATCCTCCTAACTACTCCTGGTCGTCATCAGCGGGCAGCACGTAGTAGTAGGCACCTCCGGTGTAGTAGGGGTCGTCGTCGTCGGTGGCGTCTGGCTCCAGAGCTCCAGCATCTGGTTGCGACAACCAGGTAGAAGGGAAAGGGGAAAAGAGGAAGAAAAGCAACCGTGAGTACTCATCCAAAGTACTCGCAAGCAAGGAACTACACTACATATGCATGGGTATATGTGTAAGGAGGCCATATCGGTGGACTGAACTGCAGAATGCCAGAATAAGAGGGGGGATAGCTAGTCCTATCGAAGACTACGCTTCTGGCAGCCTCCGTCTTGCAGCTAGAAGAGAGTAGATTGAAGTCCTCCAAGTAGCATCTCCACTGTAGAATCTCCAAATAGCAACTCCAAGTAACAACTCCAGTAGCATCTCCAGCAGCATCGCAGTAGCATAATCCTACCCGGCGATCCTCTCCTCGTCGCCCTATTGAAAAGCGATCACCGGGTTGTCTGTGGAACTTGGAAGGGTGTGTTTTATTAAGTATCCGGTTCTAGTTGTCATAAGGTCAAGGTACAACTCCAAGTCGTCCTGTTACCGAAGATCACGGCTATTCGAATAGATTAACTTCCCTGCAGGGGTGCACCACATAACCCAACACGCTTGATCCCATTTGGCCGGACACACTTTCCTGGGTCATGCCCGGCCGCGGAAGATCAACACGTCGCAGCCCCACCTAGGCAAAATAGAGAGGCCAGCACGCCGGTCTAAACCTAAGCGCACAGGGGTCTGGGCCCATCGCCCATAGCACACCTGCATGTTGCGTGGGCGGCCGGAAGCAGAACTAGCCCCCTTAATACAAGAGCAGGCTTACGTTCCAATTCGGCGCGCGCCGCTCCGTCGCTGACGTCTGAAGTGCTTCGGCTGATACCACGACGTCGGGATACCATAACTACTCCCGCGTAGATGGTTAGTGCGTATAGGCCAGTAGCCAGACTCAGATCAAATACCAAGATCTCGTTAATCGTGTTAAGTATCCGCGAATGCCGAACAAGGCCAGGCCCACCTGTCTCCTAGGTGGTCTCAACCTGCCCTGTCGCTCCGCCACAAAGTAACAGTCGGGGGCCGTCGGGAACTCAGGCCCACCACTACCTGGATGGAGCCACCTGCCCCTTCAGCCCCCGTCTCCGAACAGTATCACAGGTAATGTAACTGTGTAAAGTATATAGTATATGCCCGTGATCACCTCCCGAAGTGATCACGGCCCAGTAGTATAGCATGGCAGACGGACAAGAGTGTAGGGCCACTGATGGAACACTAGCATCCTATACTAATCAGTAGGAAAGCAGATAAAGGTAACAACAGTAGTAGCAAGGACAGGCTATGCAGCAGTATAGGATTAACTGAAAGCAGTAACATGCTTCACTACTCTAATGCAAGCAGTATAGAGTAGAATAGGCGATATCTGGTGATCAAGGGGGGGCTTGCCTGGTTGCTCAGACAAGGAGGGGTCGTCGGTGACGTAGTCGACCACAGGGGCATCAGCATAGGTCTCGGAGTCTACCGGAAAGGAGTAACGGAGGGGGAACACAATAAATAATAGAGCAATCAAATGTAAAACAAAGCAAGACGCGACAATACGTTGTGCTAGGGGTGACCTAACGTAGGGATAGGCGATACCGGTGAAGGGGGAAACATCCGGGAAAATATCCCCGGTGTTTCGTGTTTTCGGGCAGAGGAGCCGGAGGGGGAAAGTTGCGAGTTTGATATGTTAGGGGTGCGTGGCGGACGAATGGACTGCGTATCCGGATTCGTCTCGTCGTTCTGAGCAACTTTCATGTACAAAGTTTTTCCATCCGAGCTACGGTTTATTTTATATTAATTTTAAAAGATTTAATTCATTTTTAGGATTTATTTAATTATTTAAATCCAACATTATCCAGAACAGTGCACGCTGACGTCAGCATGACGTCAGCAGTCAACTGGGAGTTGACTGGGTCAATCTGACGTGTGGGTCCCGCATGTCATACTCTGTTTACTCTAATTAGGGTTTAACTAATCTAATTACTATTTAATTAAACTAACTAGTTAATTAGATTAATTAAACATGATTGATTAACTTAATTAATTATTACCTATTTATTTATTTATTTTTACGTATTATTATTTTTTTAATTCTCTTTTTTTTTGTAAAACGTTCTCAGGGTGGGCCCCCCATGTCATATGCCCACGGGCCTAACGGGCGCACGGGTAAGCAGGCGCTGGGCGTGTGCGCTGCCCAGACCACACGGGCGCATGCCCAGGGCCGCGGCAATGGCCACTGTAGGGTCGGGTACGCGCCGGCCGGCGAGCAAGGGGCCGCGGGCGAGGAGCAGCAACGCCGGTGAACGGAGGCGGTGGTCGGAGCAACTGCAGGGGAGCCGGGGCGGGCTCACCGACATGAGGCGCGTCACGGGGCGCCAGCGGGGTGCCGGCCCAGGCGCGACGCACGGGGTGGTGCGCGCGCGGTGGTGCTGCGGGTCGTTGCGGGGCCGCACGGCGGTGCAGCGGCGGAACGACGCGGATGCACGACACACGCAGCGGGGCAGCAGCAGCAGGGCTGCCCGGCGGAGTGGACGCGGAGGGAGCCGAGCGGGCGCGT
>NC_041390.1:60617949-60625776 GCF_002162155.2 Triticum dicoccoides | reverse complement strand
GATGGGGTTGATTCCCCCGATCCAATCGGGGGGGCATAGGGAGGAGCGGGGTGTGGGGAGGGGAAGTGGGGCGAGTGGGGTGGGGTTTCGATCTAGGGTTTCTGGGGGGTGGGGGATAAGGGGGACTGGGGGTGGGCCGGCCTGGGTCGGTTGGTTCGGCGGCCAGTTGGGCCGTTCGGCCCAGTTGGCCAGGGGGGGTTTCCTCTTTCTTTTGTTATTTTTTTTTGTTTTACCTTTTATTCATTTCTCTTTTATTTTAGTTGCACTATAATTTTGGTTTAGTAAAATAGGAAAACAGCTCCAAAAATAGTGTGTCAAATTAATCCACTGTTCTAAGAAGTTTTACCTCAGAATAAAAATAGTTTAGTATTTGGTAAAATATATTAGGAGTATAACTAATTGTTTTGATGTTGTTTTAATCACTTAAGGGTATTTAAATATTTTATAAAGATGTTGTTACTCCACCAATAATATCCATGATTTATTTGTCACATTAAGAACATTTTATTTTGACTTTTGAAAACTTTAATTGTTTGACTTGATTTTAAATTTGAATTCTAACCGTTTTTGAACCATCGCCAGAGTAATAACAGTAACCGAGGTGACGTGGCATCATTAGCGTGGAATTACTGTAGCATGATTACCCGGGCGTCACAATTCTCCTCCACTACAAGAAACCTCGTCCCGAGATTTAAGAGGGGTGTAAGGCGGGGGGGAAGTTTGGTAACGAATCTAGCGGGTCTTCTCATCCTGGCTTGCTCTTCTCGAAGAGGCCGGTCCAATACATTGATGTCTTCATTTTGCTGCTTTAGGTCATCAAGATGAAGTCGGCGTCCTTTCTTCCGGAACTCCATCGTACTTACGAAGGAATAAAGGGTGGGCATACAGGGAGAACGAATCTCTGCAAGGTTAACTATCTGGTCGATAAGATCGGGGAAGGTGGCGGAAAGTAACTCTCGAATTGAAACTTAACGAATTATCGAGAGCAAAGTAAGTAAGTACCACGAGAAGTTCCAAGCGGGTAGGCAATCGTTCGATGCCTGTTACAAGGCGTGAAAGGGGTTCAGAGCAACGGGAATAAGCATTGCGTCTGATACCAGAATAGATCACTAGGAAGGTGGCTCGTGATCTTTCATACGAAGCCAAGCGTGAGGATTAGCTTTAGGAACAGGGGTGCAGGAGAGTCAGGTTTCGATCCTGTGGAACTGTGGGTTATGGGCCCACCATGTGGTTGAAAGTAGGAAGGGGGCCGACATTTTGCACGGTCATGATAGTAAGGTGTGTCAAAGGGTAGCCTGTCAGATATGTCGGCAACAACATCGATACCAAGGGCGAGGGACGAAGAGAACCATTTTCCTGCTCGTTGAACGAGGCGGGCCAATAGGCAAAGTTCTCGTCCATCGGTGGTTACCGGAATGTTTTCAACAATAGTAACAGGGTCTTGCTGACAGAGTTGTACACCGAGGTGTTTACATAAGCAGGAGAACATTACTGCTTAGATCATATAGATCACAAGAAAGGTTAAACAAAACAATGGAAAGGAAAAGGTGATCATCATATCAAATAGAACAATGGAATGGAAAATGTGTTTATACACATATTTCAGGGGTATATCCTTCCCAAGGACAAGCAGAACATGATAACCATGACATGATATTAAGTAGAAAAGCCTCTAGGTGAGGGGAGAGAAATTTTCATGACATTATCCATACAGCGGTGTTTGGATAATTGAGCAAGAAACGTTTAGCATTGGGCTTCAAATGTTCTTGTTGAAACATCGGAGTACCATAGACATGCTTCGAGATAGAATTGACATGGTCTTCAGGTGAAGATCAAACTTTGGAAACACGAAGGATCCATCAGGAATAACTTGTAGAATAAGTCTTACAATTTCCCCATGGATGAACGGATAACCTTGCTGAAAAGGAATCTATAGTGATAGGTCCTCCAGCCGAGGGGGGGGGTGCTAGGCATGACATCATGTTACCGGGTCATCAAAGGATCAACATCATAACTCTTGGAAAATGTCCCAACCATCATATCTGACCGAGATTCAGATCCGATTGGTGTCAGGATACCTCAGACTCAGGATGTCCGAGAAGAAAAGGCGCAACACAAATCGTTGAAATGGCATTGCTAGCTTCTCGGGAAATGAACTATGGGAGCGGGTTTCTGAAGCAATAGTTCACCATTAAACCAAGGAGAGGACAAGGAGGTGTCTGGTGAACTCAACGGCAATTCACCGAGATTCCCAAAAGATAGATTTCCACCATTAAGTGAACAAGGAGATAACATTTGTCAGATCAAATGATATAAGGAAGTATGCTCGAGGAAAACATACACAATTAAACATTGGTTGAAGGGTGCGCCCGAAGTACGGGTTGGGTTGCACGACCAATGTTAGAATGGTGATTCAATTAGCGAAGGACTTAGAATGAACTATCGCCCATTCACTTCAAAGCAATAGGGTTGCTAGAAGTTTTGAATTCACACGTCATAGCTCCATTGTCGGTATTCCGGTTGAAAACAATACGGGGACCAAGGAATGAATGAAGATGGCAAGAAGTATTAAGATATCAAGAATTATTAAGAGGTGGTGAAATTCTCACCACATTCTTGACAAAAAGTGATGGTAATAGTTTCGAGGTAAGGAAGATCAACTGCTGGGTAGCAGTGATCTCAAGGTTTACACAAAACGCGAACAAGTTGTGTTGAACGGAAGGCAATAAAGTGGTCGATGAGAACAGGAATCATCGAGGGGCAAGGATGGTATTACCCATTATGAATTCAATTGAATTCCTGGAAGAGCTCATAAGGTTGATGATGATCACGACACAATTGTCGAGAGATTTCATGCAGATGTAGTCAATCAGCGACGACATCAAGTCAAAGGAATGATGAAGCAAGAGGTTATTGGAACCACAGTTACGACACAAACTCGAACTCAAGCTTGTTGTTTAAGGTGAAAGGGTATGACGAGGAAAAATCGACGTAAGGTTAGTTCATCGTCGAAAATTGGTGCTCCGAGAATAAGGACCAGGTAGCACCGTTAGAATCGTCACGACAATGATATAGCCAAACAGGCTAGGAATGGCGTGATCGGGTACAAACTCGTACTTATAGAAGCTTACTGAAGAGTTGTTGAACCGTATAGCGGACTCGGTTCAGTTATCGGTGTCTTTGAGTGTTCAATAACTCCGAGCCCATGAAAAACTGTAATCGGTGAGTATGTAGTACTTGATGAAGAACTCATAAGAAATTATGCAGTTCCAAGATAATCTCGAGATACCAGGTGGTAATACTCGACGACAGATCAAACTAGAAGTTGAACTGGGGTATTGCTCTATAGAAGACAAGTGCTTAAACTTGCACAGGACATGATATTTAAAGGAGAACATGGTCAGAACCACGATTGCAAAAAGGCCAGATCTTAGATATAAGATGAACTTATACCAAGGGAATAATTGATTTTAAAATAAGCTTCGATGAGAAGATGTACATCGTGTCCATGGGCATGAACGCAAAGTTCAAGGTCGACTCCCACTTCTCCAATGCACAACCTTTCATTCACTTCTCGCGCTCAATGAAGTTGTAGTTTTGAAATTTTATCTGGCAAAATACCAGAAGAGTACGACTCGTGAAAACTTTCGAGTTCACACCTATTAAGGAAGGCATAGGTTCAACCCATCGGGGCATCTTAGAATCATATACCAAATCTTCAGAAGTAATTAACTCAAGCTCAAAGGCAGAGCATGGTTGAGAAAGCAGAGGATACAATTTACCAAAGGCATTATGTATCAGAGGAAAGGCTCACAAGGTTATTGAATATGAAGGGTGTTGTCAGATAAAATCCAACAAAGGATCTGGTGGTCCACAAGGGATCTGACGTGAGCATCGGTACTCAACTAGAGGAAGAAGATTGCAAGGAGATCAGATTATAGAAACAACTGACTAACTCAATTGTCAAATGCAAAGGAATTATGATTTCCAAATCAAGGGATCAGAAGAAATGCTCTGAGTAGGGATGGATAAGTTGAATAGCCTTAGGGTACAATCAATGACAATTGGATTGGTCGAGAACCAATTCCAGTTAAAAGAATGGCAGCTTAGCCGGAGAAGTAATTTATAAGGATCAATGATGATTGCGTGCATTCGCAAACATATTGAGTCAACAGACTCAAAATGATAATGACAAGGAATGTCATTAAGACTACGAGACTTATGGGATTAACCATAATTCAAGCAGGCAAGAATTTCAAGAGCCAAAGGCTCTAGAGGATTTTCGGAAGATCGAATAGTATTTTGAAGACTTTTGTGAAACTCATGAACAACTGGGGATGAGCGGATACTTGACAAGTGCGGCGATTTATTTGAAGGGGTATTCATGTGGCAAAGAACTGCTAGGCAGTAGGCACGAAGTATTCTCGGAACAATAGAGAAAACTTCGGGTATCTTGTAATAACAAGAACAATGGGGACTGATCGTAAGAATGGCAAGTGTAAGTAGTTATCCATAAGGATTTATCGGTGGTCGGGAATAGCAAAAGTGATGGGCACAAAGTCTCGAGAGAATATCAAAGAGTATCTCCGAAATCTTCTGGTGCAGTCAGTGACCATCTGGACTGAAGGGGCTCTCCGGGAGAAAGTATTTTCGAGAACCTAAAGTTAGTTTTTAGTAAAAAATCGTTTAACCCGAATAGAAGAGGGTTCAGAATCCCAGAGTAAAGGTCGAGGAATAAAAGATCCTAATACCACCCGATGGCGACGTGGGCCCATAAGGCACACAGCCAAGTTAGTAAAAGTTTTTGTAATGTCTAGACTCGACTTCGGCCAAGGAGTGTGGAAGGGGGATTTCTACAGGCAGTCGGCTCTGATACCAACTTGTGACGCCCCCGATTCAATCGTACACTAATCATGCACGCAAATGTGTACGATCAAGATCAGGGACTCATGGGAAGATATCACAACACAACTCTACAAATAAAATAAGTCATACAAGCATCATAATACAAGGCAGGGGCCTCGAGGGCTCGAATACAAGTGCTTGATCATAGACAAGTCAGCGGAAGCAACAATATCTGAGTACAGACATAAGTTAAACAAGTTTGCCTTAAGAAGGCTAGCACAAACTGGGATACAGATCGAAAGAGGCGCAGGCCTCCTGCCTGGGATCCTCCTAACTACTCCTGGTCGTCATCAGCGGGCAGCACGTAGTAGTAGGCACCTCCGGTGTAGTAGGGGTCGTTGTCATCGGCGGCGTCTGGCTCCAGAGCTCCAGCATCTGGTTGCGACAACCAGGTAGAAGGGAAAGGGGAAAAGAGGGAGAAAAGCAACCGTGAGTACTCATCCAAAGTACTCGCAAGCAAGGAACTACACTACATATGCATGGGTATATGTGTAAGGAGGCCATATCGGTGGACTGAACTGCAGAATGCCAGAATAAGAGGGGGGATAGCTAGTCCTATCGAAGACTACGCTTCTGGCAGCCTCCGTCTTGCAGCATGTAGAAGAGAGTAGATTGAAGTCCTCCAAGTAGCATCTCCACTGTAGAATCTCCAAATAGCAACTCCAAGTAACAACTCCAGTAGCATCTCCAGCAGCATCGCAGTAGCATAATCCTACCCGGCGATCCTCTCCTCGTCGCCCTGTTGAAAAGCGATCACCGGGTTGTCTGTGGAACTTGGAAGGGTGTGTTTTATTAAGTATCCGGTTCTAGTTGTCATAAGGTCAAGGTACAACTCCAAGTCGTCCTGTTACCGAAGATCACGGCTATTCGAATAGATTAACTTCCCTGCAGGGGTGCACCACATAACCCAACACGCTTGATCCCATTTGGCCGGACACACTTTCCTGGGTCATGCCCGGCCGCGGAAGATCAACACGTCGCAGCCCCACCTAGGCAAAACAGAGAGGCCAGCACGCCGGTCTAAACCTAAGCGCACAGGGGTCTGGGCCCATCGCCCATAGCACACCTGCATGTTGCGTGGGCGGCCGGAAGCAGAACTAGCCCCCTTAATACAAGAGCAGGCTTACGTTCCAATTCGGCGCGCGCCGCTCCGTCGCTGACGTCTGAAGTGCTTCGGCTGATACCACGACGTCGGGATACCATAACTACTCCCGCGTAGATGGTTAGTGCGTATAGGCCAGTAGCCAGACTCAGATCAAATACCAAGATCTCGTTAATCGTGTTAAGTATTCGCGAATGCCGAACAAGGCCAGGCCCACCTGTCTCCTAGGTGGTCTCAACCTGCCCTGTCGCTCCGCCACAAAGTAACAGTCGGGGGCCGTCGGGAACTCAGGCCCACCACTACCTGGATGGAGCCACCTGCCCCTTCAGCCCCCGTCTCCGAACAGTATCACAGGTAATGTAACTGTGTAAAGTATATAGTATATGCCCGTGATCACCTCCCGAAGTGATCACGGCCCAGTAGTATAGCATGGCAGACGGACAAGACTGTAGGGCCACTGATGGAACACTAGCATCCTATACTAATCAGTAGGAAAGCAGATAAAGGTAACAACAGTAGTAGCAAGGACAGGCTATGCAGCAGTATAGGATTAACTGAAAGCAGTAACATGCTTCACTACTCTAATGCAAGCAGTATAGAGTAGAATAGGCGATATCTGGTGATCAAGGGGGGGCTTGCCTGGTTGCTCAGACAAGGAGGGGTCGTCGGTGACGTAGTCGACCACATGGGCATCAGCATAGGTCTCGGAGTCTACCGGAAAGGAGTAACGGAGGGGGAACACAATAAATAATAGAGCAATCAAATGTAAAACAAAGCAAGACGCGACAATACGTTGTGCTAGGGGTGACCTAACGTAGGGATAGGCGATACCGGTGAAGGGGGAAACATCCGGGAAAATATCCCCGGTGTTTCGTGTTTTCGGGCAGAGGAGCCGGAGGGGGAAAGTTGCGAGTTTGATATGTTAGGGGTGCGTGGCGGACGAACGGACTGCGTATCCGGATTCGTCTCGTCGTTCTGAGCAACTTTCATGTACAAAGTTTTTCCATCCGAGCTACGGTTTATTTTATATTAATTTTAAAAGATTTAATTCATTTTTAGGATTTATTTAATTATTTAAATCCAACATTATCCAGAACAGTGCACGCTGACGTCAGCATGACGTCAGCAGTCAACTGGGAGTTGACTGGGTCAATCTCACGTGTGGGTCCCGCATGTCATACTCTGTTTACTCTAATTAGGGTTTAACTAATCTAATTACTATTTAATTAAACTAACTAGTTAATTAGATTAATTAAACATGATTGATTAACTTAATTAATTATTACCTATTTATTTATTTATTTTTACTTATTATTATTTTTTTAATTCTCTTTTTTTTGTAAAACGTTCTCAGGGTGGGCCCCCCATGTCATATGCCCAGGGGGCCTAACGGGCGCACGGGTAAGCAGGCGCTGGGCGTGTGCGCTGCCCAGACCACACGGGCGCATGCCCAGGGCTGCAGCAACGGCCACTGTAGGGTCGGGTACGCGCCGGCCGGCGAGCAAGGGGCCGCGGGCGAGGAGCAGCAACGCCGGTGAACGGAGGCGGTGGTCGGAGCAACTGCAGGGGAGCCGGGGCGGGCTCACCGACATGAGGCGCGTCACGGGGCACCAGCGGGGTGCCGTCCCAGGCGCGACGCACGGGGTGGTGCGCGCGCGGTGGTGCTGCGGGTCGTTGTGGGGCCGCACGGCGATGCAGCGGCGGAACGACGCGGATGCACGGCACACGCAGCGGGGCAGCAGCAGCAGGGCTGCCCGGCGGAGCGGACGCGGAGGGAGCCGAGCGGGCGCGTCCGAACGAGGTGGGGCACGGGCGCAGGC
>NC_041390.1:60574381-60617514 GCF_002162155.2 Triticum dicoccoides | reverse complement strand
GAGGAGCGGGGTGTGGGGAGGGGAAGTGGGGCGAGTGGGGTGGGGTTTCGATCTAGGGTTTCTGGGGGGTGGGGGATAAGGGGGACTGGGGGTGGGCCGGCCTGGGTCGGTTGGTTCGGCGGCCAGTTGGGCCGTTCGGCCCAGTTGGCCAGGGGGGTTTCCTCTTTCTTTTGTTATTTTTTTTGTTTTACCTTTTATTCATTTCTCTTTTATTTTAGTTGCACTATAATTTTGGTTTAGTAAAATAGGAAAACAGCTCCAAAAATAGTGTGTCAAATTAATCCACTGTTCTAAGAAGTTTTACCTCAGAATAAAAATAGTTTAGTATTTGGTAAAATATATTAGGAGTATAACTAATTGTTTTGATGTTGTTTTAATCACTTAAGGGTATTTAAATATTTTATAAAGATGTTGTTACTCCACCAATAATATCCATGATTTATTTGTCACATTAAGAACATTTTAGTTTTGACTTTTGAAAACTTTAATTGTTTGACTTGATTTTAAATTTGAATTCTAACCGTTTTTGAACCATCGCCAGAGTAATAACAGTAACCGAGGTGACGTGGCATCATTAGCGTGGAATTACTGTAGCATGATTACCCGGGCGTCACAGCCTTCCACAATTGTAGCAATTTCACTCTCGACTAGAAGATCTTTTGTCATTGTAGGACCTTGACTTGGAGCTTCTCTCTTTGCTTCTACTCTTGTAGAACTTGTTGAAGTTCTTCACCATTAAGCTCAATTCTTAATTGAAGGTTTGTTTCTCACTCGATGATGTGGGGGCTTCACATGAGGCTTTGTAAGCACCACTTGATTTGTTGTGAAGTTCCTCTTTATCCTTGAGTGACATCTCATGAGCAACAATTCTTTCAATGACTTCCGTTGGCTTGAGATCTTTGTAATTGGGCATCATTTGGATCAATGTGCACACGGTATCATATTTTCCATCCAAGGCTCTTAGGATCTTCTTGATGGTGAATCTATCGGTCATCTCTTCACTCCCTAAGCCGGCAATCTCATTTATGATAAGAGCAAGCCTAGAGTACATTTCAGCGACACCTTCACCATCCTTCATTTTGAACTTGTCAAGTTGACTTTGAAGCACATCCAATTTGGATTCCTTGATAGAGTCGGTACCTTCGTGCATACCAATCAAAGTATCCCAAATTTCCTTTGCATTCTCAAGACGGCTGATTTTGTTGAATTCTTCGGGACACAATCCGTTGAAGAGGATATCACAAGCTTGAGCGTTGTATTGCAGCATCTTCAACTCTTCCGCGGTAGCTTCACGGTTCGGTTCTTTCCCATCAAAGAATTCACCTTGCAATCCAATACACACAATAGCCCAAACGATGGGGTTATGTCCAAGAATATGCATTTTCATCTTATGCTTCCAACTAGCAAAATTAGTGCCATCAAAGTAAGGACCTCTACGGTGATAATTTCCCTCGCTAGACGCCATACTCTCCTAGGTTGTGAAACCAAGGCTATGATCACCAAAAGCTATGGAAATCAAAGCAAATGGAGACCAAAGCTATGATACCACTTGTAGGATCGCGAAAGTATGTCTAGAGGGGGGTGATTAGACTACTTGACCAAATAAAAATCTAGCCTTTTCCCAATTTTAGTTCTTGGCAGATTTTAGCTATCTTAGCACAAGTCAAGCAATCTCCACATAATTCAAGCAAGCATGCAAAAGAGTATATGAGCAGCGGAAAGTAAAGCACGCAACTTGCAAGAATGTAAAGGGAAGGGTTTGGAGGATTCAAATGCAATTGGGGACACGGATGTTTTTGTCATGGTTCCGATAGGTGGTGCTATCATACATCCATGTTGATGGAGACTTCAACCCACGGAGGGTAACGGTTGCGCGAGTCCGCGGAGGGCTCCACCCACGAAGGGTCCACGGAGAAGCAACCTTGTCTATTCCATCATGGCCGTCGCCCACGAAGGACTTGCCTCACTAGCGGTAGATCTTCACGAAGTAGGCGATCTCCTTGCCCTTACAAACTCCTTGGTTCAACTCCACAATCTTGTCGGAGGCTCCCAAGTGACACCTAGTCAATCTAGGAGACACCACTCTCCAAGAAGTAACAAATGGTGTGTTGATGATGAACTCCTTGCTCTTGTGCTTCAAATGATAGTCTCCCCAACACTCAACTCTCTCTCACAGGATTTGGATTTGGTGGAAAGAAGATTTGAGTGGAAAGCAACTTGGGGAAGGCTAGAGATCAAGATTCATATGGTTGGAATGGAATATCTTGACCTCAACACAAGTGTAGGTGGTTCTATATCAGAAAATGTGTATTGGAGGTGTAGGTATGTTCTGATGGCTCTCTCCACGAATGAAGAGTGGGTGGAGGGGTATATATAGCCTCCACACAAAATCTAACCGTTACACACAATTTGCCAAACTCGGTGGGACCGAATGGTTAAACTCGGTCGGACCGATTCAACAAACCTAGTGACCGTTAGGATTTTCGATGGGACTGAGATGCAACTTGGTAGGACCGATATGGTTAGGGTTAGGGCATAATGTAATCTCGGTGTGACCGATTACATAAACTCGGTGGGACCGATTTTGGTAATAAGATAACCAGAGAGTTGGTCAGGTAAACTCGGTCGGACCGATTTCCTCATCTCAGTGAGACCGAAATGTTACAAAAGGGAAACAGAGAGTTTACATTGAAATCTCGGTGGGACCGATCGCTCATCTCGGTAAGACTGAAACGTTACGAAGGGAAACAGAGAGATTACAATCCCATCTCGGTGAGACCGAGATCCCTATCGGTGAAACCGATTTGCCTAGGGTTTGTGGCAGTGGTTATGACATTTGAAACTCGGTGGCGCCGGATAGAAAGAATCGGTGGGGCCGAGTTTAACTTTTGGTTTAGATCAGATGTGGATGTGGGAAGGTAGTTGAGGGTTTTGGAGCATATCACTAAGCATTTTGAGAAAGCAAGCCATTAAGCAACACCTCATCCCTCCTTAATAGTATTGGCTTTTCCTATAGACTCAATGTGATCTTGGATCACTAAAATATAAAATGTAGAGTCTTGAGCTTCAAGCTTGAGCCAAACCTTTTTGTCCTTAGAATTTTGAGGGATCCACTTTCCTCATCCATGCCATGCCATTCATTGAGCTTTTACTGAAATATTAATCTTGGAATAATGTTAGCTCAATGAGCTATATGTTGTTAGGAATTACCAAAACCACCCAGGAATAGTTGCACTTTCAATATGTATGGATATCAAGAGCATGCACTGAAAATTGCAAGAAATTCTCTGTTTTATCCTCGTCGCTTTATGAGAGAAATAGATTCACTCACGCTGTTTGCAGACCTGATCTAACCTCCCAGCTGCCTGTAATCAAGTACGATAACAGGATCAAACATGGATTGCTCCTCTTGTAGTCTGTTTTAAATTATGGTGCATGGATGCTTATTTACGTACCTAAAATCAAAACATTGATTCCAGGCAGCAACACTTCCTCTCCTCTTGCCTTAGTCGCTACATCAAATTCAACCACAACCCTGCCACCATGTTATTTTTGTCTTGGGCAAGTCCATCGTTAACCACAGTGACTTTCTTATATATGCAACATGACTAAGTGATATCGTGGGACTGCTCAATGATGAATTTTCCCTTCGCTGCCTGATTACTGCTGGACTTCTTTGCCGCTGGTCGTGATGCAATTGACATTCAGGTCTACCTCATTATTGGGCTTCTTCTTCCCCATATCCAGTAGGATAACACCAATATATCTGCATGGTTCTTATTTTGTCACCATGCATGCCTCCATGGGGCGTCAGAGAAGAATGCATATATAAAACTATGTCATGAGGGAGATATTTGTACTGTTTGGTTAGAGATATATTTGGAATCATTACCCCACACCTTGTTACTATTATTTTATTTGTATCTGTTCCAAGAATCACAGAGCATCTGGATGGTTGTCATTGTTACTCATGCCATAATATTAAACATGGAACCAACAATAATTGGAATACATTCATGCATCCACCAAAAGATAACTAAACTGCGTTTAAAAATGATTATTTCATGTCAAAGAGAATGAAATACTTTGGAAATAGAATACTGAAAGGATCATTAGTTCGAGAAAAATAATCATACATGTTAGTTAAACAGACTACTAAAATCCAAACCCACAAGCACGAACTTATCCATCGGACTACTAAGACCTGCATGTGTTGCCTCCAATGGCCCTTGCTAACCTAATCAGTTTAATATCTCCAATCACAGAAATCTAATGAGAATCACAATAAGATGCAAATGAAAATTCTGTGAGATTGCATATGGGGGTGAAAGGAATCCTGGGAATCAATCGAGTCATGCACATTAAATTGTGGTGCGGTTAGTACAGACGCAATCTTGAGGTATAGCAGGAAAGTCCTAGGCTAGGTGGTCAGGTGGATCGGTGGTGGCTGTACCTTGCATCAAGCATATGCATGCTTAAGGAAGAGATTAATTATTTGAAGTATGAATTCTCTTCTATAGAAGAAATAGCATATCAAACCCAGCTGATTCAGTTACCTTTAATTTTTTGCATGTGAAGCACGTACACATATATACTCCTGCAAATGCTCAGCTGCCACCGGTGAGTACCTTTAATTTTTTGCATGTGAGGCACGTACACATATACTCCGGCAAATTCTCAGCTGCCACCGGTGAGTACTTTCCTGCCAGAAGATCGAATGTCCTGTGATCTGATTGTTACAGCACTACGCATATACTCCTGCAAATTCCCAGTGTCGTGCGAAAACAATCTGTAGGTTTCCTAACCTAATTGTTACAGCACTACGCATGCCTATCATTGCTGAGATCTAATTTTTTTTCTTGGCTGACCTAGAGGAAGGAGAGAGTCCTGAGTTATTGGGAGTGGGCAGCGCTTCCTATCTTTTTGAGAACTGTAGATATTTCTATTTGGCTGGCGGAGGGGGAGGAAAATCATGAGTGATTGGTAGAGAGGCACTACGCAAGCTGACCAAGAGGAAGGAGAATCGTGAGAGATTTGTAGAGAGGCACTACGCATGCCTATCGATTGTGAGATCGGATTTTTTTTCTTTGTTGATCTAGAGGAAGGAGAGAGTCCTGAGATCTTTGGGAGGGTCAGCTGGACCAGGAGATTTTTCTGTTTGGCTCACCGAGAGGAAGGAGAACCGGATCATGTAACTCATACCTATGTGTTTGATGGCCACCAGTTCGTCGATGCAATTCTGCCCTAGGCTCCCAGCCTCGATCTAATCAGTCCTCCTTGAGCCAAGGCAACATGGATTGTTTGGAGGGTTAGGGAACGGGATGTCTACGAGGGAGAGGAGATGCATTACGTGGGAGGAAGGAATGACATAAAGAGAGGAATAGGAGGAAGGAGATAATAAAGAGTTGAAGAGAGGGATAAGAGAAGGAGACCTCGTGAGAGGGCGAAGGAGATAAAGTGGAGTTTAGAAATATTTTATCCAACGGTTAATAATTCGGTCCCACGAGATGAATGGCTCCTAATTACTGATTAACGTGGTAATTTATTGGGAGTCTGTAATTAGTATAGGTATAGATTTGCATTGAAATTATGCCAAGTAGCACTCCGCATCAAAAATTCTCTTTTTATCATTTACCTACTCGAGGACGAGCAGGAATTAAGCTTGGGGATGCCTGATACGTCTCCAACGTATTTATAATTTTTTATTGCTCCATGCTATATTATCTACTGTTTTGGACTATATTGGGCTTTATTTTCCACTTCTATATTATTTTTGGGACTAACCTATTAACCGGAGGCCCAGCCCAGAATTGTTGTTTTTTGCCTATTTCAGTGTTTCGAAGAAACGAAATATCAAACGGAGTCCAAACGGAATGAAACCTTCGGGAACGTGATTTTCTCACCGAATATGACCCAGGAGACTTGGACCCTACGCCAATGAAGCTTCGAGGTGGGCACGAGGTAGGGGGCGCGCCCTATACCCCCAGGCGCGCCCCCACCCTCGTGGGCCCACCGAAGCTCCACCGACGTACTTCTTCCTCCTATATATACCTACGTACCCCCAAACTAACAGAGACGGAGCCAAAAACCTAATTCCACCGCTGCAACTTTCTGTATCCACGAGATCCCATCTTGGGGCCTGTTCCGGAGCTCCGCCGGAGAGGGCCGTCATCACGGAGGGATTCTACATCATCATAGCCTCTCCGATGAAGTGTGAGTAGTTTACCTCAGACCTTCGGGTCCATAGTTAGTAGCTAGATGGCTTCTTCTATCTTTTTGGATCTCAATACAAAGTTCTCCCCCTCTCTCGTGGAGATCTATTCGATGTAATCTTCTTCTTTTTTGCGGTGTGTTTGTTGAGACCGATGAATTGTGGGTTTATGATCAAGTCTATCTATGAATAATATTTGAACCTTCTCTGAATTCTTTTATGTATGATTGGTTATCTTTGCAAGTCTCTATGAATTATCAGTTTGGTTTGGCCTACTAGATTGGTTTTTCTTGCCATGGGAGAAGTGCTTAGCTTTGGGTTCGATCTTGCGGTGTCCTTTCCCAGTGACAGAAGGGGCAGCAAGGCACGTATTGCATCATTGCCATCAAGGATAACAAGATGGGGTTTATTTCATATTGCATGAATTTATCTCTCTACATCATGTCATCTTGCTTAAAGCGTTACTCTGTTTTTAACTTAATACTCTAGATGCATGCTGGATAGCGGTCGATAAGTGGAGTAATAGTAGTAGATGCAGAATCATTTCGGTCTACTTGTCACGGACGTGATGCCTATATACATGATCATGCCTAGATATTCTCATAACTATGCTCAATTCTGTCAATTGCTCAACAGTAATTTGTTCACCCACCGTAGAATACTTTTGCTCTTGAGAGAAGCCACTAGTGAAACCTATGGCCCCCGGGTCTATTCTCATCATATCAATCTCCATCACTTCAATATTGCTTTGCTTTTTACTTTTCACTTTGCATCTCTATACCAAAAATACCAAAAATACTATCTATCAGATCTCACTCTCCTAAGTGACCGTGAAGGGATTGACAACCCCTAATCGCGTTGGTTGCGAGTAGCTATCGTTTTGTGCAGGTACGAGGGACTTGAGCGTGGCCTCCTACTGGATTGATACCTTGGTTCTCAAAAACTGAGGGAAATACTTATGCTACTCTGCTACATTGCTACATCTTGAGCTTGCGTTGGTTTTCCTCAAAGAGGAAGGGATGATGCAGTAGAGTAGCGTAAGTATTTCCCTAAGTTTTTGAGAACCAAGGTATCAATCCAGTAGGAGGCCACGCTCAAGTCCCTCGTACCTGCACAAAATGGTAGCTACTCGCAACCAACGCAATTAGGGGTTGTCAATCCCTTCACGGTCACTTACGAGAGTGAGATCTGATAGATATAATATTTTTGGTATTTTTGGTATAAAGATGCAAAGTAAAAAGTAAAAGCAAAGTAAAAAAGCAAAGCAAGATTATTAAAGTGATGGAGATTGATATGATGAGAATAGACCCGGTGGCCATAGGTTTCACTAGTGGCTTCTCTCAAGAGCATAAGTATTCTATGGTGGGTGAACAAATTACTGTTGAGCAATTGACAGAATTGAGCATAGTTATGAGAATATCTAGTCATGATCATGTATATAGGCATCATGTCCGTGACAAGTAGACTGAAACGATTCTGCATCTACTACTATTACTCCACTCATCGACCGCTATCCAGCATGCATCTAGAGTATTAAGTTAAAAACATAGTAACGCCTTAAGCAAGATGACATGATGTAGAGAGATAAATTCATGCAATATGAAATAAACCCCATCTTGTTATCCTCGATGGCAACGATGCAATACGTGCCTTGCTGCCCCTTCTGTCACTGGGAAAGGACACCGCAAGATCGAACCCAAAGCTAAGCACTTCTCCCATGGCAAGAACCATCAATAGATATCAATGTGAGTGAGTAGGGATTGCCATGCAACGGATGCACTAGAGCTATAAGTATATGAAAGCTCAAAAAAGAAACTAAGTGGGTGTGCATCCAACTTGCTTGCTCATGAAGACCTAGGGCAATTTGAGGAAGCCCGTCATTGGAATATACAAGCCAAGTTCTATAATGTAAAATTCCCACTAGTATATAAAAGTGATAACATGAGAGACTCTCTACTATGAAGATCATGGTGCTACTTTGAAGCACAAGTGTGGTAAAAGGATAGTAACATTGTCCCTTCTCTCTTTTTCTCTCATCATTTTTTTTATTTGGGCATTTTTTATGGCCTCTTTTTATTTGGGCTTCTTTGGCCTCTTTTTTTATTTATTTTATTTTTCGTCCGGAGTCTCATCCCGACTTATGGGGGAATCATAGTCTCCATCATTCTTTACTCACTGGGACAATGCTCTAATAATGATGATCATCACACTTTTATTTTTCTTATAACTCAACAATTACAACTCGATACTTAGAACAAAATATGACTCTGTGTGAATGCATCCGGCGGTGTACCGGGATATGCAATATGACAATGATGAATGTGTCATGATAAACTAGATGGTGGAAAGTTGCATGGCAATATATCTCAGAATAGCTATGGAAATGCCATAATAGGTAGGTATGGTGGCTGTTTTGAGGAAGGTATATGGTAGGTGTATGATACCGGCGAAAAGTGCGCGGTATTAGATAGGCTAGCAAAGGTGGAAGGGTGAGAGTACGTATAATCCATGGACTCAACATTAGTCATAAAGAACTGATATAATTATTGCAAAAATCTAGAAGTTATCAAAGCAAAGTATTACGCGCATGCTCCTAGGGGGGTAGATTGGTAGGAAAATACCATCGCTCATCCCCGACCGCCACTCATAAGGAAGAAAATCAATAAATAAATCATGCTCCGACTTCATCACATAACTGTTCACCATACGTGCATGCTACGGGAATCACAAACTTTAACACAAGTATTCTTTAAATTCACAACTAATCAACTAGCATGACTTTAATATTATCACCTCCATATCTCAAAACAATTATCATGCTTCAATTTTTCTTAGTATTCAACACACTCAAAAGAAAGTTTCACAAATCTTGAATACCAAGCATATTATTATTAAGCAAATTACCATGCTATTAAGAGACTCTCAAAATAATTTAAGTGAAGCATGAGAGATCAATAGTTTCTTTAAAACAAATCCGCCACCGTGCTCTAAAAGAACTAAGTGAAGCACATAGAGCAAAATTATAACGCTCAAAAGATATAAGTGAAGCACATAGAGCAAAACTACTTAGCTCAAAAGATATAATTGAAGCACATAGAGTATTCTATCAAATTTTAATTCATGTATGGCTCTCTCAAAAGGTGTGTACAGCAAGGATGATTGTGGCATACTAAGACACAAAGACACAAATAATACAAGACGCTCCAAGCAAAACACATATCATGTTGGTGAATAAAAATATAGCTCCAAGTAAATTACCGATGGAAGTGGACGAAAGAGGGGATGCCTTCCGGGGCATCCCCAAGCTTTGAATTCTTGGTGTCCTTGGATTATCTTGGGGGTGTCATGGGAATCCCCAAACTTAGGCTCTTTCCACTCCTTGTTCCATGATCCATCAAAAGAATTCACCCAAAACTTGAAAACTTCACAACACAAAACTCAAAATAGAAAACTCGTGAGCTCCGTTAGCGAAAGAAAACAAAAGACCACTTCAAGGTACTGTAATGAACTCATTCTTTATTTATATTGGTGTTAAACCTACTGTATTCCAACTTCTCTATGGATTATAAACTATTTTACTAACCATAGATTCATCAAAATAAGCAAACGACACATGAAAAACAGAATCTGTCAAAAACAGAACAGTCTGTAGTAATCTGTAGCTAGCGCAAGATCTGGAACCCCAAAAATTCTAAAATAAATTTCTGGACTTGAGTAATTTATCTTTTAATTATCTTAAAAAATAATTAACTAAATAGAACTCTTAAAATAAAAATGACAGCAGTTCTCGTGAGCGCTAAAGTTTCTGTTTTTTACAACAAGTTCAACAAGACTTTCCCCAAGTCTTCCCAACGGTTCTACTTGGCACAAACAATAATTAAACACAAAAAACACAACAAAAACAGAGGCTAAATAATTTATTTATTACTAAGCAGGAGCAAAAATCAAGGAATAAAAATAAAATTGGGTTGCCTCCCAACAAGCGCTATCGTTTAACGCCCCTAGCTAGGCATTAAAGCGAGGATAGACCTAGGTATTGCCATCTTTGGTGGGCAATCCATAACTGGCTCTCATGATAGTTTCATATGGTAATTTTATTTTCTTTCTAGGAAAGTGTTCCATGCCCTTTTTTAATGGAAATTTAAATCTAATATTCCCTTCATTCATATCAATAATCGCACCAACCGTTCTAAGGAATGGTCTACCAAGAATAATAGGGCAAGAAGGATTGCAATCTATATCAAGAACAATGAAATCTATAGGCACATAATTCCTATTTGAAACAATAAGAACATCATTAATCCTTTCCATAGGTTTCTTAATAGTGGAATCCGCAAGATGCAAGTTTAGAGAGCAATCATCAAAATTACGGAAATCTAGCAAATCACACAAAGTCTTGGGAATAGTAGAGACACTAACACCCAAATCACACAAAGCATAAAACTCATGATCTTTAATTTTAATTTTAATAGTTGGTTCCCACTCATCATAGAGTTTTCTAGGTATAGACACTTTCAACTCAAGTTTTTCTTCATAAGATTGCATCAAGGCATCAACAATATGTTTGGTGAAGGCTTTATTTTGACTATAAGCATGTGGAGAATTTAGCACGGATTGCAACAAGGAAATACAATCAATTAAAGAGCAACTTTCATAATTAAATTCCTTGAAATCCAATATAGTGGGTTTAGCAACATCTAGATTTTTATTTCTTTCAATCCCACTTTCATCGATTTCATCATTAAGATCTAAATACTCCGAATTTTTAGAACGCCTTCTAGATAAAGGAAGATTATATTCAGTTTCACCAAGATTCATAATGCAAAACAAAGATTTAATAGGGGACACATCAATAACTTTTAGATCTTCATCTTGATTTTCATAGGAATTGGAGGAACATGCTTTAATAAAGGCATCTTTGGAAGCACGCATCCTAGCGGTTCTTTCCTTGCACTCATCAATGGAAATTCTCATGGCTTTGAGAGACTCATTGATATCATGCTTAGGAGGAATAGGTATAAGCTTTAAAGAATCAACCTCAAGAGAAATTCTATCAACGTTCCTAGCAAAATCATCAACTTTAAGCAATTTCTCTTCAAGCAAAGCATAAAAATTCTTTTGTGAATTCATAAACTCTTTAACACTATTCTCAAATTCAGAGGGCATCTTATTATAATTTCCATAAAAGTTGTTGTAGGAATTCCCATAATTATTAGAAGGATTACTAGGACTAGTCGTCAACCCGTGCATTCGCACGGACTAATCAATAAGTTTTGTGTATTTTTTGCATAAATAATATCTATCATGAAAGGAAGAAAGTGAAACACCTATCCATCCACTTCATCATGAAGCACATGTAGGGTGTCAGCCTTTTTCTTAGTAGTTCAATTCTAAGTGACAAAATATGATTTGAATAATGTATTTTAAATCTTTTGCTATTATTGTATTTTGTTTCCATTAACCTTGCTGCTTTGTATACCCGATATGTATCCAAAAAATAATTATAATTTATTTTTGCTATGTTCATGCTTTTCAGTTTCAAAGTCATTGCATACAAAAAAAATTGAAGGAAGAGAACACAGAGCGAAAAGGGAGAACATTTAATGGAAATCAGTGATTTTGAGGCTTGTATAAACTAATTGTAGAAATATATATGAGGATGATATCCCTACATACAAATTTGGTCGATCCATGACAGTATTTCCCATTGGACCATAGAAGCATGACATATGACATTCAAGAATTTCTGAGGATATAATAACTGTGTTAGCTAATTTAAGTGCATAACAAAACCTAAGATTCTTCGTTGTGTTTGATCAATTTATTTATCTTCTATTGTGTCTCAAGTTAATCATGAGTTATAAGGATAAATACCTTCATATTGTTGGTAGTTGGGTGTTGGGTTTATGTCATCTAATCATCAGCAAATATTTAGAGGCCACTTTGACGGGTTCATGGTATCAACACTGATTTACTGTAGAAAAGTCAGCTACTTATTGGTAAGACAGAATGCCAACTACTGGTCAGTCTAGTAGTTATATTAACCAAAATGTTGTTTCAAAAATATCTAAGAATTATATATGAAATATATCATTATTCTAATTACTAAATAGATATTATTTAGTACACAAAAAAGGGTATTTCATATGATATTTTCTGAACTGGGAGTTGTTGTTGCGTAACATTTTCAGAGGTGTACCCAAAAGCCAAATACTGCTTGTCAATTAATGTATTCTCTAAGTGTGTTTATAACTTTATATAGGATCTAAGTGCTTTCTATCATATAACCATTTGAGCTAAAGAGTGCCATGGTGTTGATGGTCATCATCGTCGATACCCTTGGATTGCAGCCGTTTAGTTCAAGATGTGTGAACATCTCCTGTGCTAAATCCGCTTTCCTCATAGATAATTTCACAAAATTGATTAGCTCCATTCTTATGTACTATTCCATTAGTCATGTGGGCATGCTTCCACCCCCTAAGCATCAATGGGCCATGTGTCCTTGCCATGAATGTGCAGCAGAAAAACATAACGCATGTGAAGCCGACACATGAAGATCTTCAAATTTGCCAGAAGCACTCAAAGGAAAAAGGGAAATTATAGATCAACCCTGAATAGAAAAATGAAATTGTTGATAAATATAAGGGTAAAAACAATAGTGTCAATGTTGCCATTGTAACCTGATCTCCACGCATCAACGGATGGTAGTACATGCATTGATATATGTGTACTAATTGGATCTCCTCCAGCCCTATTTTATTTGGTAACATGGCTTGCTCTAAAAATCTTTCATCACCAAAATACAATCTTTATCCTTTTATTAATAGTGCAATTAAAAACTTTGTGTGGTTGACAACTCCACTTTCTACTACTCAGCGACATTAATATATGATGATATTGGGTAGAAACCCACAATGCTTCCTTTCAGCTCAGCTAAAAATTAAAGAAAAATGTTTCTTGAAGTTCCACAAAAACTGTACATTTATATGTCTACTCCCTAACTTTAAACATTATTCGAATTTGTTTTGTATGTTTCACTGAAAGACCAATAAAATACTTTCTGATCCTACATATATACATAATGGACATTTACATGTTGCGAAAAACAGGAATTTCAGAAACATTAGAGGGATTTGATTTGTTTTTGGAAAATAATCTATTTGAAAATTGGAATAAAAATAAAATTATATCGGAAGAAACTAACAAAGAAAAAGATCTGACAGACAATGTTACCATCTTCTGAAAAATAGCAGTGTCTAAAATACATATACATGAGTCGTGCATGTAACACGTAATCAGTTTCATCCATAAATAGCTACAGAGATAAAACTGTGCATCTATTAAAAACAGTGAGTACCTTTCTTGAGTGCGAACCACAGATGATATTAACTCTGGACAAAAGGATGTTGTATTCTTTTTCCAGCCATCGGATATCAACTCTAGTGGCAGTCCTCCAAAAAGTATGGTTTGTCTCTGACCGCCATGTGTGCTCGCCACTATCTTGTAGAACCCAATAAACATGGTTTAGCTTCAGCTTAGTGGTGCCATCTCAGAATACGTTAGAAAAAGCTGCAGAAGATCATCGGAGTTAGCTAGCAGCAGTAGTAGAGAGAGAAGGAGCATGATGGGACTTGTTCAGCAACAAAGAAAGCCGACTTTCAGAAAGAGGCTGATCTAGCATCGTACATATGTAAGTATGCACACGTAACATATGTATTTCTTCCTCCCACTGACGCTTCCAGTGTTGTATAAATCCAACCTGCTTGATGACATCAATTATTTGACCTGTCGGCATCTCGGCAGTCAACACATGCTAGATAGATTTAGCCATGCAGGCTCATGGGCATGTCTGACCTTGTTACAGACTGCTCTCCGTGAAGTCGCTGCTCCAGGTCTTGTTCAAGAAGACATGCTGACATCCTTGTTGATCTTGACTTTCGGTAGGCATTGGAAATTGTCCAGACTCATGAAGAGCCCCATTAGGAAGATAATCACCATCAGCATAATAAAGAACATGGAACCCACGTGAACACCTTCCCTAGATAAGTTGTATGATTTGAGTTCATTGCTTCATGCATCTTGATTGGACGGTGACCGCAGTCAGTTAGGAGTATCCATCCTAATCGATTTCGCTTAGTGCAGCCACCTACAGCAGCATATGCCCAACCTAAGTTCTTCCTCCCCCATCCAATCCGCCCCAACCTCCTTCATCGATCGTCATGCCCTCCCACCGTGAGAAGCAACCCCAACAACATCTTCTAGCCAATCCTCTTCCCAATCTCGTCTTCCTCCGATATCCCCTGCCCCAGATCTTCCCTGTTGACGCTCCTCAAGCAGGGAGAAGCAGGAACGCACATAGCGTTCTCCGATCTATCACTTTAGCAGTCCAGCCACGCGAGGAGGAGCCAGCTAGCGGCCGGCTCTTTCCTTCACAAGGCCATGGTCCTTGTTCCAGCCGATTGGATTCGCTGGATAAGAAAAAGAACGGAGAGGTGGGAGGGCCTAGGTGGCGACCGAGGAAGGCATGGTTGCGCAGGAACAATAATACACACAACAACGAATTGCACGGGATTCGCATTGAGAGGATAATTGCTTAGAGATTTCTTTTTTCAAAGGGCTTAGAGATTCCTTTTGGTTATTCTGATTGCTTCGAGAGGATAGGTTATAAGATGGCAGTTTTTTTTGGTAGAACCAAGGAAAGAGATCGTCAAGTTTTTTGTGTGAGGATTATTTGGGAAGGATCGATCGTGAGGTTGTCTAGGAGTAGTATATGATAGATTGCTTTTTTGACAGGTACCCTAGATTGGATTTTTATACGGTTGTGGTCTATTACCATAGATTGGTTTTTTATAGCTATGATATGTTGGCTTTTTCTCAGATTGCAAGGATTATATGGGTGAATCCGCACCGTTATAACTCGGTCCCATCAGATTAACGGTCGGTAATTTCTAATTAACGTGGGAATTTCTTGGAAGTCCAGAATTAGTATAGGTATAGATAGATAGATATGGCCTTGGATTAAAATTCCCTCTATAAGCGTTGTTACCAAAATTATTCCTACCAACAAAATTCACATCCATAGATTCATTATTATTCTCAATCAAAGTAGACAAAGGCATATCATTAGGATCAGAAGAAACACTCTTAGTAGCAAATAATTTCATAAGTTCATCCATCTTTCCACTCAACACATTGATTTCTTCTATCGCATGCACTTTTTTATTAGAAGATCTTTCAGTATGCCATTGAGAATAATTAACCATAATATTATCTAGGAGTTTAGTAGCATCTCCTAAAGTGATTTCCATAAAAGTGCCTCCCACGGCCGAATCTAAAAGATTTCTAGAAGCAAAATTCAATCTGGCATAAAATTTTTGTATAATCATCCACAAATTCAAACCATGAGTAGGGCAATTACGTATCATTAATTTCATTCTCTCCCAAGCTTGTGCAACATGTTCATGATTAAGTTGTTTAAAGTTCATAATATCGTTTCTAAGAGAGATGATCTTAGCGGGAGGAAAATACTTAGAGATAAAAGCATCTTTGCACTTGTTCCATGAACCAATACTATTCTTAGGCAAAGACGAAAACCAAGCTTTAGCACGATGTAACACCCTCGATGCGGCTATATCTCCTACGTGTCGAAGCACGACTTAGAGGCATAACCGCATTGAAAGCAATGTCGCAAGAGAGGTAATATTCACACAACCCATGTAATACATCACTACTAGGGAAAAGCCTATACACAGAATCTTACCAGCAGCGTGCTATAAAATCAGGCGCTGCTGCTAAGTAGCAGTAGCGCGGGCTGTAGAAACTCGCTGCTGAAACAAGTTTATTAGTAGCGCGCGCACTCCAAGCGGCGCTACTGCTAAAATTCCCACGACGCCGCCGCGAGGCCAGTTATAGCAGCAGCGCATTAAAATAGACAGCGCTACTGCTACGTAACGTAGCAGCAGCGCATTCAGGCAATAATCGCTACTGCTAAATTAACTACAGATCTCACTAGTGCACCTCGTCCAAAGATCACACTCACACACACTCGATCACGGTCTCCTCCTCACCCCCCGCGCCACTGGTCCTCCCCCGTGGCCCCTCCCCCAATCCGCGCCGATGTAGCCTCATCATCCTCGCTGGACTCGGTACCGGCCTCCTCCTCCGTCCTCCCTCCACTCGCCGCTGGCCGCCCCCTCCTCGCTCCGCCTTCCTCCTTGATCCATCCTCCCTCCACTCGCCGCCGGCCGGCCCCTCCTCGCTCCGCCTTCCTCCTCCGTCCTACTATCTTCTCCCTCCTCGAGTCGCCCCTCCTTGTCCCTCCTCCCTGATACATTTTGATTTAGTAGGCTTTCATATGTAACATTTTGATTTAGTTGATTTAGTATGCTAGTGGATTTAGTATGCTAGTTGATGTAGTATGCTAGTTGATTTAGTCGATTTAGTTGATATGATTCAGTTGATTTAGTAGGCTAGTTGATTTAGTTGATTTAGAACATTTTGATTTAGTTTATTTAGTAGGCTAGTTGATTTAGAAAATTTTGATTTAGTAAAATGGCGCCACCACCAGCACCACTATGTCGACTGTGCAAGTCAAGGTGCGCCAGCAGCCTTGCAACTGGCAAGCTGTTCGGCATCTACTTCCATCCGAGTTTTTGTCATGCGGCAGTAAGAAATTAGATGAAATGTAACAACTATTTTATTTTTAGTGTTGGCATTACTGCATTGTGTCGTTTTGCTTTTCTTACACAGATCGTCCCATGCAATGTGAGGTTGAAATTCAACAAGCTGACAGGAGACACTGTGACATTTGAGGCTCCTGGGGGGCCGTACACTATGGAGGTCGAGAAAGGACGCAATATGTCGCGGATTGGAGGAGATGGATGGGCCCGTTTCCTCGCTCGCATGCGTCTTACTGGTGGTGAGTTGATCAGATTCTCCTTCAGAGCAGAAAGACCCAAGCTGGTTGTCATTTATATCAACCTGGTGGAAGATGATGAAGATGACGAAGATGATGAAGATAATGAGGACCCACTCAATGAAGATGATGAGAACCCACTTCATGAAGCCATCATAGCTCAAAGAATGAGGCTGAGCGAGGAGGAGGTGTGCAACCTATGGGACATAATTCCGCCACGTGATGACTTTGTCGGGGTGCCATTCGTGACCCGCCTGACAAGTACCATGGTCGATCGGCATGAAATGGTATGTTATACGTACTGCATGTAGTAATTTGATGATATATATATGCTTTATTGTTATACTTACAAATGCAAATTATCCGATTATATGCTTAGTGAATCCGATGATATGCTTAGTGTAGAGTCCAATGATATGCTTTGTGGAATCTAGTCGATGATATACTTTAGTGTAGAGTCTGATCACATGCTTAGGCTATTTATTAATTGATGTGTTTTTCTTATTCAGAGATTGCCAAAGAACCTATCTGTGAGTTGTGGTATCGAGCCTGATGAAGAAGGCTCAGTTGGACTACGCCTTACCGCAAGGGGCTCCGTCACCACATGTACTTACCGCATGGGCACAGATGGTCGCACACACTTGAACTCGGTTGGGTGGAAGAGATTCCTCGTTGGCAAGAATCTTCATGCTGGACAGGCCATCCTAATTACTATCAAGAACACCCACCGCCTAGGCTTGAGGATGATGATCGTCGTTGATATCATCTAGAACTACATATGTGTATGTGGCTATATCATCTAGAACTACATATGATGATCATCATCGATATCATGTAGAACTACATATGATGATCGTCGTCGATATCATCTAGAACTAAATATGATGATTGTCGTCGATGTCACCTTGTACTGCTTGAGGATGCATGTTGAGTATATATGAAATTGTTATCTAGTACTCCCTCGGTTCCAAATTACTCGTCGTGGTTTGAGTTCAAATTTGAACTAAAACCACGACGAGTAATTTCGAACCGAGGGAGTACTACCTAGTACCTATAATGCTTTATGAAATTGATATCTAGTAGTACCTAGTATCTTGAAATTGCAGTTTATCGAAGCCGGAATGGGGAAATGGTGAAAGATATAACAGTAGCGCTGGACCGGGAAATCGCTACAGCTAAGTAATAGCAGCGCGTTCCTGAAAAGCGCTGCTGCTATAGTCAATAGTGGTAGCGCGAGTACAGGCAGCGCTACTACTAAGAGTTAGTTGTAGCGCCTTATTGGTAGCGTGGGTACCCGCGCTGCTGATAGGCCTAAAACCCGCGCTGCTGCTAGCCTTTTCCCTAGTAGTGCATAAGGGAAAGAGATACATAGTTGGCTTACAATCGCCACTTGACTCAATACATGAATAAAGCATTACATCATCCAGACACAATCAAGGTACGACTATGGAACCAAAATAAAAGAAGACTACCCCAAATGCTACACAGATCCCCGATCGTCCCAACTGGGCTCCACTACTGATCAACTAGAACGAAACAACACAAAGGACAAGATCTTCATCGAGCTCCTCCTTGAGCTTGATTGCGTCACCTGCTCGGTAACATTGACACATGCAAACTGGTTTTGGGAGTATCTGTGAGTCACGGGGACTCAGCAATCTCACACCCTCGCGATCAAGACTATTTAAGCTTATGGGTAAGGTAAATGTATGATGTGGAGCTGCAGCAAGCGACTAGCATATATGGTGGCTAACATACGCAAATGAGAGCGAGAAGAGAAGGCAAAAGCACGGTCGATAAACTATGATCAAGAAGTGATCCAAGTCTACTTACGCCAAGCATAACTCCAACACCGTGTTCACTTCCCGGACTCCGCCGAGAAGAGATCATCACGGTTACACACGCAGTTGATGCATTTTAATTAAGGTTAAGTTTCAGGTTTTCTACAACCGGACATTAACAAATTCCCATCTGCCCATAACCGCGGGCACGGCTTTCGAAAGTTCAAAACCCTACAGGGGTGTCCCAACTTAGCCCATCACAAGCTCTCACGGTCAACGAAGGATATTCCTTCTAGCGGGAAGACCCGATCAGACTCGGAATCCCGGTTACAGGACATTTCGACAATGGTTAAACAAGACCAGCAAAGCCACCCAGATGTGCCGACAAATCCCAATAGGAGCTGCGCATATCTCGTTCCCAGGGCACACCGGATGAGCAAGACGTCGGGTAGGCCATCCCAGAGTTGCCCCTGGTAGCCCCGGACATCGCTCGGTTGGACCAACACTTAGAGAAGCACTGGCCCGGGGGGGTTAAAATAAAGATGACCCTCGGGATGCGCGACTCCCAAGGGAAAAAAGGCTAGGTGGCGAATGGTAAAACCAATGTTGGGCTTTGCTGGAGGAGTTTCACTCAAGGCGAACTGTCAAGGGGCTCGCATTATAACCCAACCGCGTAAGGAACGCAAAATCCGGGAACATAACGCTGATATGACGGAAACTAGGGCGGCAAGAGTGGAACAAAACACCAGGCATAAGGCCGAGCTTTCCACCCTTTACCAAGTACTAGTAAAAGAGTCCGTGCGTTGCAATGGGAGATTTTTTTTCATAATCTTCAATGGCCATGGCCACGCTTTGTTGCATCATCGAGATACCCTATCACTCTCAATTTCATGGAATCATGAACAATTTTTGAAATCATGATCATTTTTTAAAACTCGTGCACATATTTGAAATCATGAACATTTTTAAAATTGTGAACACTTTTTCAAAGTTTAACATTTTCCAAAATCAAGAATATTTTTTGAATTCATGAACATTTTATACTTGCAAACATTTTTTAAAATTGTGAAATTTTTTTATTTTATGTGCAAATGGACGAACCAAATGATGGATGAAAATCTGGTAATAAGCTTAAAAAAAGGAGTAAGAAACATCCGTGTCTTTAATAGAAAAATGAAAGTACTAATTAAGGGTGCAACATAAAAATAATTTTAAAAATAATTAACATGGAAGATAACATAATATTTAGAATTTACAAAAATTTCTAGGCGATTTTCATATTTAGCATGCTAAATTTAAAGTTGGGGTTTGAAAGATATGAATATTTAAAAAAAATACTTGAATTTGGAAAAAAAGTTAAAAGAGAATATTTTGGCCGTATTGTACTGTGTAGACACACTGTTAAGAGACACTTGGCAAGGTAGCTCTATACTACGGGAACTGAAATTCGCGAAAAAGGGTGCAAAAAATGGGGATGACCAGGTTTCGAACTGAGGTCTCCTGGATTGTGGAGAAACGCCTAGGCCAGTAGGCTGGTTTGTTTGGTTGTGTTTTGTAAGGGCATTTCCTTAGATGAACCAAGCTCTATCAGTGGCGGGTTAAGAAAGAGAAAAACGAATCGTTTTTCTACTTACGGGTGGCATAGGTGGGTAATTTTTTACCAACTTAGAGGGTAATTTTAATGAAGGACGACCAGAAGCGGTAGCCGCTTTATTAGTAGGTAAAGATATAGATGCATTAGTTAAATAAGAGATATTGTGATATCCCAACAAAAACCCATGTTCCAAACATGGAACAAGCTCCAAATCTTCACCTGCAACTAACAATGCTATAAGAGGGCCTGAGCAAAGCGGTAACATAGCCAAAAACGGTTTGCTAGGACAAGGTGGGTTAGAGGCTTGGTTTAACAATACGGGAGGCATGATAAGCAAGTGGTAGGTATCACAGCATAGGCATAGCAAAAGAGCGAGCATCTAGCAAGCAAAGATAGAAGTGATTTCGAGGGTATGGTCATCTTGCCTGAAATCCTGCAAGGAAGAAGAACGGGAGTCCATGAAGAAGACAAACGGACGTAGTCGTACGGATCTTCACAAACGCGACGCTATCGGAACTAACCCGAAGAAGCAACACCGGAAAGGTATGGCATGGCAAAGGACACAAACAAAACTACAAGTTAAGTGGAGCTCAACATGCAACGAGTTGCATATTGACGGAACACCACATCAATTATTTAGTTCTCTCTCGTTTATGTACCCAACAATATTAAATGTTGTTAAACATGGAAAGAGGTGAAACATGAGTAAAATACACAGTTAGGCATTTTAAATGAGGCCGGAAACATCAAACAACAATTCCCGTAAATCCTCATGTGCATTTAGCAATTTAATGCAAACAACAATTATAACCATTTAAATGTTATAAACGTGACGCGGATGACATGTGCAAGTTTATGCCATTTTTATTAAAAGTTGACAAGAGCATTATGAAGCATTTGTCACCGTGGTGGAAAGGAAAGGGGTGCCACGGTGATGAATACAAAAATGATGCCACGGCAACATATCGGTTATTCGGTAGCCCACGGGGATACCGGTGCAAAAGGAAGTGACGGGAGCGTGCAAAAGATGGTGGGGTGATCCCGGTAACCGGGTTCCCACGGGTCGACGGTGGTGCCAAGCGAGGGAAACAACTAACGTTCACGGGCAGATACAACATCCAAACATGCATTCGTTCACGGGCAGTCGACTTGGGGTTATACCTTTGAAGCGTGCATTTCAGAGTGCATCGGTTCGTAGAGGAAGTAGTCGTTCTCACATGCTCTAGAGTCGACGGAATAGGTTCTCGCGATCTCGGCAACGGTAGTTGTACATGTAGGCGGTAGACAAACTTGACGGTTTCGTTACCCGGTTCTTCAAAGACGGAAGTAGTCGTACACGTTTTCATAGAGGTTCGGGGTCAACGACACGGAACTTGACGTCCACGGGGTCTTCAAGGGTCGACTGTAGTGGTTCACGTTTTGTAGCCATTCAAGTCATCGGTGGAGGAACTTGTCGAATAACAATCCCTTCGGGGTTGTCGTGGTACTAAGGGTCTTCGGACTTGATGGATCCGATGTCTCCGGGCGTAGGGGTACATGTTCGTTTACTCCACGGTCTTGGCGGATCCATGCGATGGTAGTTGTACTCGTGAAGAGGTACTCAGGGGTCGTCGTGTAGACGTTCACGGGGTCTTGGCGACGGTACTTGGTGTTCTCGTTCTGGCCGACCCAAAATGGAGTACGACAAAAGGGCTCTCGAGGCAGCAGCAAGGCAACTCATGCCCAATAGTGAAGCAACAAAATTGGCCATGGCGTGGTGACGTTGAGGAAGGTGAACTCGGGGTCCAGCACACGGTGATGGAGGTGGGGCGCTGCTGCGCGAGCAGAGGAGGCCGAAGGGGCATGGAGGAGTGGCGAGAGACGAGCAAGTAGCGTGCATCAGTGGAGCTTTGAGCTCGGCCGGCAGCGACCAGAGGAGGCTCGGTGGAGGCGCGGCGACGGCCTGAAGGTTGAGGTCGCCAGCGGGGGCCTGGTGGAGCTCGGCGGCGGACTCGCAGACCGGCGCAGCAGAGGCACGAGGGCGGCGGAGCTTGGCCTTGAGGGTGGTCACGGCCCGCGCGAGGGAGCATGGAGGCCGGAAGACGCTGTCCCCATCGTTCCTCGGTGTCCGCGAAGCGGCGCAGAGAGGCGGAGGAGACGGACGGCAGCAGCCTACTGGTCGCCGCCAGGGGCGGCTGGAGTCGAGGAAGAAGGAGGCCGAGGCGCAGGGGTGCTCTGCGAGGAGAAGCAAGAGGAGAGGCGGCGCGGGAGGCAGGCACTCCGGCGTGGACGAGCGCTAGTCGGAGAGAGAGGGGCGCTGGGAAAACGGCGCTGTTGGGGAGGAAGGCGAGGCGATGGATCGGGCGAGCGGTGCAGCGAGAGGAGGGCGAGATGAGGAGCGGGCGCTGCGGGAGAGAGAGGGTGAGATCGAGAGGAGGGAGTGGCGGCGCAAGGGAGGAGAGCAGGGTGCGGGCTAGGTTAGAGGGTTAGGTGGGCCGGGGGAGTGGGCCTTGGAGCCGGCTAGGTTTAGGTGCAGCTGGGCCTAAATGGCCCTTCTCTCCCTCTCTTGATTTCTAGTAACAGAAAAAAAGAAGGAAAAGGAGAAGAGAGGAGGTATTGGGGAAGAAGTAGGACACGCGTATAAATTTCCGGACCCACAAAACTAAGCTGGAACCAAGAAGATAGAAGTTGGCGCGAATGCAAGATTTAAATTCGAACTCATTTGAATATCATTCAAATGGGTTTGAATTGGGGCTAGGTTTTAGAAGTGCTCAAAAAATGTTGAGATTAAAGAAAAGAGCCTCGATAGATGGGAAAAGAATTTGGCAAAGTTAGAGAGTCCAAACTTGAAGCAGGAACGAAGGGATTTAATATGCACGTGTGTTGCGGTAAATTCCAAACTAATGGAATATTTTATATAGCTCCCTAAATATTGGGAGGGTATGTTTTAAAGAGAAAACACCATGTGAGTTCCCTTGATTTAAATAGATCAACGATCTATGCAATTTATTTAGTTGAGATGCAAAAGATTTATGACATGATGCAATGCACATGATGCAAATATGAATGCAACAAACCAACAACTCACACGACGAAAACCCGGAAACTCTGGAAGGCATCTGAAGCTCCAGCCTTGGGGCGTCACAACACTCCACCACTACAAGAGGATCTCGACCCGAGATCTAGAATGGCACCGGAGGGAAAGCGGAAGAGGAAGAGAAGAGGTAAAACTAAGTTGCTTCTTTGACCAATGAGTGAAACCAAGGAACCTTGAGAGGTTGAACAAATTGAAAGAAAGAATGCAACAAAGAATAACAAAGTTGAAAGCACCCCGGTAGAAGAGATGCAAGACTTGATAAGGTGAAAAGAACTTGAACAGAGTACACAACACTCCGGTTAAATGGATAAGCAACGGAAAGAACACGACCCTCACCATTTCGAGATGATGATTGAAAATAGCAACATCACATAGCCTCCTGGAGAAAGAATAGAAGATAGATCGTCGGAACAAAAGAACGGAGAAGAAGAACAACAACTTGTACCTTTGAAAAGCATCTTTAGGAGTAGGGTTGAACGGAATTGTTGGAAAACCAACAACTAAAAGAGTAAGCTTGTTGTGGGCTTATAGACAACATCTTGAAATTATGAGGTGAAATTCCGCCACTAATGGAAACAATAGATTGGATTGATAAGAACAAGGAGACGAGAATCTTATATCACCGGGAGGATAAATGAAGAGCTTGGGTCATTTAACAGCACCATAGATAGCAATAATCCTTCGGGAAGGCTTTAGGTGAAATATAACCCAAGATAATTCCAATGAAGAGATTGATGAATTTAAGATACCTCATTCTTAACAACATGTGAATCATGAAACATGAACTCAAATTATCAAGAATGACATAATACCACCTCCAATGATAAGGTAAAAAGAATTGCACTCCGGATTGCAAGATGAAGAATACTTGAGCTCCTTAGAAAGAATCTCGATGAAAACTTCGAGAAGGAATTAAATCCTTTATGAACTATCATGTAGAACCTTCATGAAGAACTCCGGTAACAAAAGGATAACGAGAAGAAAGAGAAGATGAAAACACAAGGTGAATTCGTGTAATGATTTAGATGGATCTTCGCGACGATATATTTGAGAGAGCTTGGAACTCCAGAAAAGAAAGGGTGAAACAATAGAAACCGGGAACTTGACGAGCCTCCAGAATAGGGAATTGATCATTTGGGTGAAACAAGAATAAGAATTATGTTATGCGTATCCTTCACCAATTAAATTGATGACCAGCAGCGGATTTGGCATACTACTTATTCTCGTAGAAAAGGATTAAGAGAGATATGGCGTAAACTTGGGAAAGGTCTTCAACGAATCACCGGTAGAATTGAAAAATAACGAAGTAAAGGGGTGAATCACCGGTAATAATTAGCAAATGAACGAAGATGCTTGAGGGAATTTAGATACATGAGAACAAAGAGATCATGAACTGATTAGAGGATATTTGAACGATGCACCGGTAAGATTTGGAGAAAGAGAGCTGAAAGCTGAAATGAATAATTATGAGATGATGGGCTCCAGAGAGTCAAACTGGCCGGGGGAGTGGGCCTTGGAGCCGGCTAGGTTTAGGTGCAGCTGGGCCTAAATGGCCTGCTGGGATCCCTTCTCTCCCTCTCTTGATTTCTAATAACAGAAAAAAAGAAGGAAAAGGAGAAGAGAGGAGGTATTGGGGAAGAAGTAGGACACGCGTATAAATTTCCGGACCCACAAAACTGAGCTGGAACCAAGAAGATAGAAGTTGGCGCGAATGCAAGATTTAAATTCGAACTCATTTGAATATCATTCAAATGGGTTTGAATTGGGGCTAGGTTTTAGAAGTGCTCAAAAAATGTTGAGATTAAAGAAAAGAGCCTCGATAGATGGGAAAAGAATTTGGCAAAGTTAGAGAGTCCAAACTTGAAGCAGGAAAGGAAGGGATTTAATATGCACGTGTGTTGCGGTAAATTCCAAACTAATGGAATATTTTATATGGCTCCCTAAATATTGGGAGGGTATGTTTTAAAGAGAAAACACCATGTGAGTTCCCTCGATTTAAATAGACCAATGATCTATGCAATTTATTTAGTTGAGATGCAAAAGATTTATGACTTGATGCGATGAACATGATGCAAAGATGAATGCAACAAACCAACAACTCACACGACGAAAACCCGGAAACTCTGGAAGGCATCTGAAGCTCCGGCCTTGGGGCGTCACACACGATCTCTAAGCGAAAAAGGAAATAGCTTCAATTTAAAGACATCATTATTGACATCTTTTTTCTTTTGCATATCACATAAAGCAACGAAGCTATTCAGATGAGTAGCGGCATCTTCACTAGGAAGGTCGATGAATTGATCTTTCATAACAAGATTCAACAAAGCAGTATTAATTTCACAAGATTCAGCATTGGTAAGAGGAGAAATCGGAGTGCTAAGGAAATCATTATTATTGGTATTGGTGAAGTCACACAATTTAGTAGTATCTTGAGATGCGACAAAAAAGCAATCTAACACACGGGCAAACAAAAAGCAAGCGGGTAAAAGAGGCAAATAGAGAGGGAGGATAGAGAGAGAGCGAATAAAACGGCAAGGGTGAATTGGGGGGAGAGGAAAATGAGAGGCAAATGGCAAATAATGTAATGCGGGAGATAGGGATTGTGATGGGTACTTGGTATGTTGACTTTTTGCGTAGACTCCCCGGCAACGGCGCCAGAATTCCTTCTTGCTACATCTTGAGCTTGCGTTGGTTTTCTCCAAAGAGGAAGGGATGATGCAGCAGAGTAGTGTAAGTATTTCCCTCAGTTTTTGAGAACCAAGGTATCAATCCAGTAGGAGGCACGCTCAAGTCCCTCGTACCTGCACAAAACGATAGCTACTCGCAACCAACGCGATTAGGGGTTGTCAATCCCTTCACGGTCACTTACGAGAGTGAGATCTGATAGATATAATATTTTTGGTATTTTTGGTATAAAGATGCAAAGTAAAAAGTAAAAGCAAAGTAAAAAAGCAAAGCAAGATTAAAGTGATGGAGATTGATATGATGAGAATAGACCCGGGGGCCATAGGTTTCACTAGTGGCTTCTCTCAAGAGCATAAGTATTCTACGGTGGGTGAACAAATTATTGTTGAGCAATTGACAGAATTGAGCATAGTTATGAGAATATCTAGGCATGATCATGTATATAGGCATCACGTCCGTGACAAGTAGACCGAAACAATTCTGCATCTACTACTATTACTCCACTCATCGACTGTTATCCAGCATGCATCTAGAGTATTAAGTTAAAAACAGAGTAACACCTTAAGCAAGATGACATGATGTAGAGAGATAAATTCATGCAATATGAAATAAACCCCATATTGTTATCCTCGATGGCAACGATGCAATACGTGCCTTGCTGCCCCTTCTGTCACTGGGAAAGGACACCGCAAGATCGAACCCAAAGCTAAGCACTTCTCCCATGGCAAGAACTACCAATCTAGTTGGCCAAACCAAACGGATAATTCGAAGAGACTTGTAAAGATAACCAATCATACATAAAAGAATTCAGAGAAGATTCAAATATTATTCATAGATAGACTTGATCGTAAACCCACAATTCATCGGTCTCAACAAACACACCACAAAAAGAAGGTTACATCGAATAGATCTCCACAAGAGAGGGGGAGAACTTTGTATTGAGATTCAAAAAGAGAGAAGAAGTCATCTAGCTACTAACTATGGACCCGAAGGTCTGAGGTAAACTACTCACACTTCATCGGAGAGGCTATGATGATGTAGAAGCCCTCCGTGATGACGGCCCTCTTTCGGCGGAGCTCCGGAACAGGCCCCAAGATGGGATCTCATGGTTACAGAAAGTTGTGGCGGTGGAATTAGGTTTTTGGCTCCTGTTCTGATCGTTTGGGGGTACGTAGGTATATATAGGAGGAAGGAGTACGCCGGAGGAGCACCGAGGGGCCCACGAGGCAGGGGGCGTGCCCTAGCGAGGCGCGCCCCCCACCCTCGTGACCACCTCTTTTATTCCTTGGAGCAGGGTCCAAGTCTCCTGGATCATGTTCGGTGAGAAAATCACGTTCCCGAAGGTTTTATTACGTTTGGACTCCGTTTGATATTCCGTTTCTTCGAAACACTGAAATAGGCAAAAAACAGCAATTCTGGGCTGGGCCTCCGGTTAATAGGTTAGTCCCAAAAATAATATAAAAGTGGAAAATAAAGCCCAATATAGTCCAAAACAGTAGATAATATAGCATGGAGCAATCAAAAATTATAGATACGTTGGAGACGTATCATGCATCATCCTCTCCTCTTCGGGGAAAACGAACGCAAGCTGAAGAGGTAGCACCGCCATTGATGCATTTTTCTTCCTACTGAATCTAGTGTGTTTCATGTGCAGTGCCCAATGTGCGAGTACCCTACAGGTTTTTGCGCCCTCGGCGAGACGCCACACTTGTTCCTTCTCATCCTAACACATCATTTTGAAACGCGCACGGTATGTTCCTAGAATCCTCTTTTCTATCCGGGAGGGTGGGTTTTTTTGAACATGTTGTGTTCTCATATTATTTTTCCTGCAGTGTATTATTTGCTCTGCCAGAACACATGTACTCAAGATGCTCGGCCTTGCCATAACTGAATACACTAGTTTAATGGTCACAGTGAAGACAAGCCATGGATATAAGTTCCGAGTTGGGTTCATGAACCAAGATGATCGCTGCTTTTTTATGGCCGAACTTGGATAAACTTTCTCAAGTGTTATGGACTGAAAGTTGGCGCACGAATGTTGATGGAAATAGCAGAACCTGGTCTCATCTTCACTGCGATCTTCCACCCCAACGTCGTTCCAATTGTTCATCCATGTTAGTTTTGTATCTAGTTCTTGCTTGTTGCCTCGATTACTTCTTAATCCACCTATTATGTCTAACTAATCACAATTTAACTTTAGAAGTAGCAACGAATCTCTCACGAAGATGCTACTTCTAACTAATATTTTCTTATAATTGGTGGCATGTGTAGGTTTTTTCAGAGTTAAGCAGTCTGCTCGTTTGTTACTTTGTAATAACTCGGCTGTTACTAATGGCACTGAAGTTGACTGGATCGACATCCACAAGTTCCTACACTTTATTGATCGTCTTGAGGTCCTTGTGGGGCGTTTCAATGGTGGAAGGCCACGTGGGATATGTGTGCCACTGCTGCACTCGTTGAACAGGTCCAACTGTGTCGAGAAACTTATGGTATGAGATGTTTTCTGTTATATATGTTGTTCATAAACTATTGCTTATACACAGTTTTACAGCTGTGATCTTCTTGAAATAGGAACTGTTGAGTTCTATTGTTCCTATATAGATGCCTGACTATGGTCGGGTCAGACTTGCGCTTGGTCACAACATGATGTTTATGTCGACCTACTCAATTCCCCTTGGAGGTGAAAAGATACTTATTCATGGGTGGTCTCAAATAATGAAGGCCCGTCCATCTTGGAGAATAGGACAGAAGATTATGTTCATGCTTTTCCATGGCTCTAAAGCGAATATCCTATTTATTGACCACATTGCGAGATGAAGCCGCTTTCAAAAGGTTGTGGATGCGCGGGGTGGCGCCTGGGCCTTATCCTAGGGCTTGGCGGCCTCACCCTTGGTTAACTGTAGGCAAAGTAGCACTGTTCAAGGCATGCTTTGTACGGTTGAACCTGTATAAGTGCTCATACTGCTTTCAGCTCTAGTTGTTAAGTGCCCCTGCTGGTTTCAGTTAAGGTTGTTAAGTACTCCTACTGCTTTTACATTCTATCGTGTTTCTTCACTCCTGTCTTCCTCCAGCCGCCAAAACCAAACCAGCGCCAGCGAGGCCGCCTGCTTCCGCCTCCCACGGCTGGCTGCGCCTCAGCGCACGCATCGCCGCCCCACCGTCTGCAAAATCGTTAACGCCGATGTCCTCCGCGCACTTTGGTGTGCTCGTCGCGGCGTCGCCCTCTCGCGTTGTCAACATGGTCAACAAACAACAGGAAACGGCAGAAGTACGTGGAGAGGATGACAGTAGGGGCCCACCACGTCAGCATATGGAAAAATAAAATGCTTCCGCATAGTTTTTTCCTGACATCTGGGACCCACGACATTGTGAGCGTATATAGTCAATAGACAAGAGAACAGCACAAGATCGGCTGACACCTGGGACGTAGCTACTCGAGCAGTATTTTTTTTGTTTGGTATTGTTGAGATGGAGTAGGGTTTGAACTGGGCTGTGGCCCATCTAGCCCAGGCTTATATTTTATGTTCACCATGTGACTAGCCTAGCTATTTTTTTCTTTGTGAAAATGAGCCTAGATTATTTTTTCTGAAGAATACCCAATTCAGGCCTACTTATTTTTCTACGCCCTCATGGGCTGCAACTCTTTCAAGACGCCTGCAAATCTTGAAAATAATATGAAATGGGTTGTAAATATAAAAACAGATGACAAATTGGCAATTACTTTATAATTTCTGAATTTTTTCATATTTTCAGATTCCTATTTCACTGGGCATTAACCTAATTTAAATATATCTTCAAAGTACTTTAAATCTGGCTCGCCATTTCGGTATTAAAAATAGTTTGGAACCCACAGAAATATGCGAAATTGGCCCTGACCAACCAAAAAAACGACTGCAATAAATTGCATAAAAAGTTGCCATGAGCTATATATAAATTGTTAAAAAAAGAGGGACTGGTCTGACTTGTGGGCCTGTCTAGTTGACGCGTATGCAAGATTTTTTTAGTTATTATATACGTCAACAAACGATTCTAGCAGACGTAATCGTTGGATGTCAATCCAACGGCCGTCGTGTTTCTTCAATCTCTGATCTTCTTGCTCCAGCCGCCAAAGCAGTGCCGGCGGGACCGCCTACTCCCGCCTCCTGTGGCCGGTTGTGCTGCCGCGCAGGCCTCAGCGCCCATACTACTCCCAGCGCTGGCCAGGGCATCCCTCTCCTCATCCACACCCCCTATTATTCTGTGGCGACGACAGCCTCACACCGCACCCGAACCGGTGAACCCTCGTACTCCTCTCCGTGCGAACTTCCACTGCCGCGTCTTCCCCGGCTCTGCGTTGTCCCCTTCCTAGGCCTCACCGTCGTCCACCGCCGTGGTGCTCTCAACACGGTGTGGTCAATGTGGTCAACGACCGACTTCCATCGGAAGAGTACTGTACATGGAGAGGCTGACAGCTGGGTCCACGGCAGCCGCAAGGAAGTGCCTCCTTATTACGCGGAAAATAATTATTCCTCCACCTGACAGTAGGGACCCACTGGACGGGCCACCAGTATTTCGTGAAAAAAATGTTTCCCCCTGACTGCTGGGACCCACAGGACGGGCTACCGTATTTCGCGAAAAAACGTTCCCCCCGCTATCAGCTCGGACACACCGGAAGTGCCTCCTTATTATGCACAAAAAAATGAATACCCCCTGCTACCTGGGACCCACCTTGGTGGGAGGCTGATTTGTGGGCCTACTAAGTTGACTAGGACGGAGGCCTTTGTCAACTTTAGTCAATATATGAACGATTCTAGCTCCAGTGACCGTACGATGTCCATCCAACGGCCGTAGTGCTTCCTCAACCTCTGGTCTTCTTGCTCCAGCCGCCCAAAGCAGCGCCGGTCGTGCCACCTGCTCCTGCCGCACGTGGCCGGCTGTGATGCCGCGGAGGCCTCACCGCCCCTACTACTCCCACCGTTGGCCAGGCCATCCCTCTATGCACCCACACCCCCTGTTATTCTGCGGCGACGGCAGCCTCACACCGCAGCCGAACGAGTGAACCCTCATACTCCTCTACGCGTGGGCATCCACTGCCACGTCTTCCTCGGATCCGCGTCGTCCCCTTCCTAGGCCTCACTGTCGTCGACCGCCCTGGTGCTCTCGGCACGGCGTGGTCAACGTGGTCAAGGAATGGCTTCCATCGAACATGGACTGTACATGGAGAGACTGACAGCTGGGTCCATGGCCGCAGCAAGGAAGTGCCTCCTTATTACGCACAAAATAATTATTTCTCCACCTGACAGCGGGGACCCACCGGACGGGCCACCATACTTCGCGAAAAAATGTTTCCCCCTGACTGCTGGGACCCACCAGCTACATCTTCGCACGCAAGGAAGTGCGTTCGAAAAAAAACGATTTGCCCCCTGACTGCTAGGACCCACCAGCTACATCTTCGCACGCAAGGAAGTGCGTTCGAAAAAACGATTAGCCCCCCTGACTGCTGGGACCCACCAGCTACATTTTCGCACACAAGGAAGTGCGTCCTGGTAAAAAAACAAAATGATTCCCCCCTGACTGCTGGGACCCAGCAGCTACATCTTCGCACGCAAGGAAGTGTGTCCGGGCAAAAAAAAAACAAAACGATTCGCCTCCCTGACTGTTGGGACCCACCAGCTACATCTTCGCACGCAAGGAAGTGCCTGACAGTCGGGACCCATTTGGTCGAAGCATACATAGTGTTGTCATTCTGGTCGCGAACGTGTACATACATATATACTGGTCGATGTAGAGGCGCACACGTGTCGTAGTAGAGGCGCGTACGTGTCGTAGTAGAGGCGCGCACGTAGCATGTACATGTACGTACAGTGGCCAGGGTGCAAGAAAGAAAATACGGCCACGTACGTACATACGGGCAGGGTCTCGAACACCTACTCGCGCATACATACGGCCAGGACTCGTATACATGGTTGGGTCGGAACGGAGAAACAACGTCGTCGTCGTGTTCATGGGGAGGCAACGGAATGCGTCGTGTTCATGGGGAGGCAACGGAATGCGTCGTGTTCATCGGGAGGCAACGGAATGCGTCGTGTTCATCGGGAGGCAACGGAACGCGTGGGAGCCAACCGGCTGGGTCGGAACGGAATGCGTGGTCGTGTTCATCGGGAGGTCTTGGACGGAACAGGCGATGGAAACGAGGCCTGGCGTACCGCAAAACGGAGGAAGCGGCCTTGTGTTCGACCGGCCACGTTCGAAACGGGATACTGTTCATCGGGAGGGGTCTGGCATACCGCAAAACGGAGGAAACGGACCTCCTACGGTCGAAACGGGGGTCCTATTGATTGGGAGGGGTGTGGCGTACCACAAAACGGAGGAAACAGACCTCCTACGGTCAAAACGGGGGTCCTGTTGATCGGGAGGGGTGTGGCGTACCGCAAAACGGACGAAACAGACCTCCTACAGTCAAAATAGGGGTCCTGTTCATCGGGAGGGGTGTGGCGTACCGCAAAACGGGACTCCACGGGATACTGTTCATCTCCACCGTCGACCTCCTCCAGCCTCCACGGGCTCCTGTTCATCCAGCCTCCACCGCACGCTACTCCACCGGCTGCTGTTCAACTACCCCTCCACCGTCTACTGTTCATCCAGCCCTCCACATCATGGGGTCCTGTTCAACCACCCCTCCACGGGGACCCCTCCACCGTCTACTGTTCATCCAGCCCTCCACCACACCACGGGGTCCTGTTCATCCAGAGGCAACGCCACCTCTCATTGTTCATCCCCCCCCCCGCAACGCTCACCATTCATCCCAGAGGCAGCATCGATCGGCTTCAGTTAGCAGCAGTAGCGAAGGAATCGCTCGATCGGGTTCAGTTAACATCCATCGATCGATCGCTCGGGTTCAGTAACGCGTAGCCTGTAGTGCAATCGCTCAGATTCAGTTAATAAGAGCCCAACGTCTCGCTCGGGTTCAGTTAGAGCCAATGCCTTGCACACACGCGCGTACGTGTACGAGAGAAACGCGTATCGCTCGGCTCCCGACCTCCCACCGTAATCGGGAACTCCCTGAAATTTTCCTCCTCCTCGCTTCTACCACGGATTTTTCTGTCATGGACGGCCTAAAGAATGTCATGTAGCTGCGTCTCCGGCCCGCCCAGGACGAAAAGCCCATTTTCTGTCATGATTTTTTGTCATAGAAGTAGGAGCCCATCACATCTATGATGATACCGGGTTTTGTCACAATTATCGTCATAGAAGTGTCATATGTATGACAGAATTTTTTTTTGTTCGGCCCAAAATGTCACGGATGTGTCTTTTTTTGTAGTGATAACTTTTCCATGGCTTAATCCACTGATATAAATCGGTAGTTTCATCAAAACAAGCAAACTATGCATCAAAAACGGAATGTGTCTAAAATAGAACAGTCTGTAATAATCTGAACATTCACCATACCTCTGGTACTCCAAAAATTCTACCAAAATTAGGAAAAATAAATAATTTATATAGATAGACAGTGCAAAAAGTTTCAAAACCATTTGACATTCCAGTAAAAAATGTAAAATCGCGCACTACAGCTAGAGTTTCTGTCCTGCACCGCACAAACCAACAAGTAATCTAAAACATCCTAAAATCAAACCTTGGCATATTATTTTTATTTTTAAACCTTATAAAAGCACACAGGAAAAATAAATGACTCTCTAAAACTTCTGGATTATCTACCTAGCAGCGCTTTCTTTAAAGCCATTAAGCTAGGCATATAGTGCTCAAGTAATGGATCCACCCGGATCCTAAGGTATATCAAAGCCAATTTTAATTAACAATGATTTGTAATTTAGTAGTGAGCACAAAGTAACATATATCATGTAATGACGAAGTCTAACTCTCTTTCTATGCATCGGCATGTCATAAAAGAACATTCATGCACACAAAGTAAAGGCCAATGCATAGCATAAACAGTTTCTTGCAATTTTATCATATTGGAAACATAAAGAGGTGGAGATGTAGTTCCTCTCTCATAATAATTGCAAGTAGGAGCAGCAAGCACATGCATATTATAGTCATCAAAATTATCATGTGCAACGGTAAAAGGCAACCCATCAATATAATCCTTAATAAGTGCAAACTTCTCCGATATAGTGTAGTTGGGAGAATTCAAAAAGATAATAGGACTATCATGCGTGGGTGCAATAGCAACAATTTCATGTTTAACATAAGGAACTATAGCAAGTTTATCTCCATAAGCATAATTCATATTGGCATCTTGGCCACAAGCATAGCAAGCATCATCAAAAAAGGATATTTCAAGAGAATTAACAGGATCATAACAATCATCATAGCAATCATCCTTCGGTAAGCACGAAGGGAAATTAAACAATGTATGAGTTGAAGAGGTACTCTCATTAGAAGGTGGGCACGGGTGATCAATCCGCTTTTCCTCCTTTTGTTCTTCGCTCTCCTCCTCATCTTTTTCGTCCAATGAGCTGACAATGTCATTAATTTCTTCTTCCATAGACTCCTGCAAAATATTAGTCTCTTCTTGGACAGTGGAGGAGTCCTCAACATATGGTTTAACATAGGCGTTAGAAGCATAATTATCATAAAAATATTTAAGTATGGCAAAATTTTCAAATTTGTAAAGAGTAGCATCATACTTTTCAATCAAAGAAGCAATTTCATAAGCACCCTTAAAAACAACAAATTCTTCAATTTGTTGAACATCATAGTAATTATAAACACCCTTAGCATACGAAGATACGATTCCATTATCTCTAAACTCACATTGGTAGGGAAGGTGTTTCTTAGGGTTTTCAGAACAACAAGTAACATCATAAATTTCACATAAATTCCAAGCATAGCACTGCAAACGATGAATTTGGTCTAGTAAAAGTTCCCCTTTTTGAGATAAGCAGTGTCGCACATAACAAGCATGCTCATCTAAAGATTTTCCCTCAACTAAGCTAGTTGGGGTTTCAGCACGAGCACAAAGGGATCGAAGATGATCCAAGTAAAAAGCTTTAGGAGTGTGATAGATTTTGAATGGTTCGCCATTGGTGTAGTAGGTACAACTACATTTTTTGGTATTTTGCGTTTCCTACCCATAACTAAAGATAGAAAACAACTTAGAACAGCAAATAAAAATTACTTAGTGATAAAGCAAACAAGCACACATGAGAATATTCACCCCACGCTATTGCTCCCCGGCAACGGCGCCAGAAAAAGGTCTTGATAACCCACAAGTATAGGGGATCAATTGTAGCCTCTTTCGATAAGTAAGAGTGTCTAACCCAATGAGGAGCTAAAGGTAGAACAAATATTCCCTCAAGTTCTATCGACCACCGATACAACTCTACGCACGCTTAACGTTTGCTTTACCTAGAACAAGTATGAAACTAGAAGTGCTTTTTAGGTGTTTTTGGATAGGTTTGCAAGAATATAAAGTGCACGTAAATAAAAAGTAGGGGCTGTTTAGGTAAAGAAGTAATAACGTTAGTATAGCGAGTGTGGAAAAGTGGTGGTAGGAGTTGTGAAATTGTCCCTAAGCAATTGACTACTTTACTAGACCGATATCAAGTTTTATGTGGGAGAGGCCACTGGTAGCATGTCATCCCTGACTTGGAATTCTATGCACTTATGATTGGAACTATTAGCAAGCATCCGCAACTACTAACGTTCATTAAGGTAAAACCCAACCATAGCATTAAGATATATTGGTCCCCCTTCAATCCCGTATGCATCAATTTCTATGCTAGGTTGAAGCTTCTGTCACTCTTGCCCTCCAATACATAGTCCTATCAACATACAATTAACCCTATGGTGTGACCCACGCGCACGCTCAGATGATGGGAACCAAAGTACAGCAACATAACCACAAGCAAATTAAACCAATCATAGCAATTCATCAACCACCGATAGGACAACAAAAATCTACTCAGACATCATAGGATGGCAACACATCATTGGATAATAATATGAAGCATAAAGCACCATGTTCAAGTAGAGGGTACATCGGGTTGCGGGAGAGTGGACCGCTATAGATAGAGGGGGGAAGGTGATGGAGATGTTGGTGAAGATGGCGGAGGTGTTGGTGTAGATTGCGGTGATGATGATGATGGCCCCCGACGGCGTTCCGGCGCCACCGGGAGAGAGGGGGAGAGAGCCCCCCTTCTTCTTCTTCCTTGACCTTCTCCCTAGATGGGAGAAGGGTTTCCCCTCTGGTCCATGGCCTCCATAGAGGCGGAGGGGCGAGAGCCCCCCCGAGATTGGATCTGTCTCTCTGTCTCTCTCTGTTTCTGCGTTCTCAGATTCTACCCTTTCACTGTTTCTTATATTCCTGGAGATCCATAACTCTGATTGGGCTGAAACTTTAAGACGATCTCTATACGGATTTTATATTTCTTGCAAAGAAAGAAGGGCATCAACCGCCTTACGGGGTGGCCACGAGGGCCTAGGACATGCCTGACCCCCTCGGGCGCGCCCCCCTGCCTCGTAGCCCCCTCGGGCATCGTCTCGCATTGATTTTTCTTCCCAAAAATCACATATATTTCAAAAAAATCTCCGTCAGTTTTTATCCCATTTGGACTCCGTTTGATATGGATTTACTGCGAAACAAAAAATATGCAACAAACAGGAACTAGCACTGGGCACTGGATCAATATGTTAGTCCCCAAAATAGTATAAAAAGTTGCCAAAAGTATATGAAAGTTGTATAATATTGGCATGGAACAATCAAAAATTATAGATACGACAGATATGTATCATTCTCTGGCCGGGGCGCCGCTTCATGGCCGCTCGGCTACTGCGCATGAGAGTCCCAGTGGAGGCCGGACCTGGTGTACGGCCAGTCGCCAGACACTTATTATGGTCTCGATTTGACTGTGAATAGTATAGTTCAAGGCAGCAGCCGTAATCTAAAAAGGACAGTTTATATCGAATAGATCTAACAGAAAAAATATCACCTAATCATCCCATCAATCCGTGACGATCACCCAGTAGGCTCTCAATGAAAGCACCAATGTCGGTTCAATATCCGGCATATCTCGTAGTAGGGGTCCTAAGCTAGGCGTCTTGGAGCGATGGTAACATGGACACAGGATTTTACCCAGGTTCGGGCCCTCTTGATGGAGGTAAAACCCTATGTCCTGCTTTTGATTGTATTCATATGGGGTGTAGTACAGAGTACATGTATCTACCACGAGATTGTAGTAATGAATATGAGATTGTCTATTGACTAGCCTGGCCTCGGTTTATATAACATACCAGAGGCCTAGGGTTTAGGAGAGTCCTCGTCTTGTGCGCCAAGTCTCGTGGGATCTTCCTTGTATGTGGCATGGGCTGCCCGAAGTGGCCCATGAGTGAACCGCCATGGGGGGTCCTCGGCCCAATCCAGCTGGTCAGGAGACGACGTGGTGAGTACCCCCTAGTCCAGGACACCATCATTCATCATCCTCATTGGTACCTCTCCGATGATGCGTGAGTAGTTTAGTGTAGACCTACGGGGCCGTAGTTAGTAGCTAGATGGCTTCCTCTCTCTCTCTTGATTCTCAATACAATGGTCTCTTGGAGATCCATATGATGTAACTCTTTTTGCGGTGTGTTTGTTGGGATCCGATGAACTTTAAGTTTATGATTAGATCTATGTTTTTATCCATGAAAGTTATTTGAGTCTTTTGATCTCTTATATTCATGATTACTTATAGCCTCGTATTTCTTCTTTGAATCTTTGATTTAGTTAGGCCGACTAGATCAATTTTTCTTGCCATGGGAAGATGTGCTTTGTGATGGGTTCGATCTTATGGTGCTAAATCCCAGTGACAGAAAGGGAAATGACACGTATGTATAGTTGCTATTAAGGATAACAATATGGGGTCTATTCCTACATGAATAGATCTTGTCTACATCATGTCATCTTTTTATTGCATTACTCCGTTTCTCCATGAACTTAATACACTAGATGCATGCTGGATAGTAGTCGATGTGTGGAGTAATAGTAGTAGATGCAGGCAAGAGTCGGTCTACTAATCTTGGACGTGATGCCTATATAATGATCATTGCCTGGATATCGTCATGATTATTTAAAGTTCTATCAAACTTAAGGTTTATATATACCTGACTCATTACCTTCGCCGAGTTCCCAATCTTCAGAGTTGCGTTTAATTCTTTCCAATAACCCCCGTTTGAATTCAATAGTCTTCTTCATAAAAGAACCAGTGCAAGAAGTATTGAGCATGGATCGATCATTACGAGAAAGTCGAGAATAAAAATTCCGAATAATAATTTCTCTTGAGAGCTCATGATTGGGGCATGAATATAACATTGACTTAATCCTCCCCCAAGCTTAAGCGATACTTTCTCCTTCACGAGTCCAAAAATTATATGTATATATAATTCCGATCACAATGAACCAGATGCATAGGATAAAACTTCCGATGAAATTCCAATTTCAATCGGTTGAAGTTCCAAGATCCAATATGATCACATAGCATATACCAAGTCAATGCCTTTCCCTTCAAAGATAAAGGGAAGACCTTCTTCTTGACAGCATCCTCGGGCAAACCTGCAAGCTTAAATAATCCACAAACTCCATCTAAATAGATTAGATGCATATCAGGATGTAATGTTCCATCTCCTGCATAGGGATTAGCCAGCAGTTTCTCTATCATACCCGGAGGAATTTTATAATAAATATTTTCGGTAGGCGCAGTAGGTTGAGGAGCAACTCTTTGTTCTTCCGGTCGGGGTGAAGATACCCCGAACAAACCCCTCAAAGGATTATTTTCCATAGCGACAAGTGACAGTAAATTTCAGCACGTAATATAAAATGTTTCCTTACCAAATTCCACTCATCAAAGGTGCTTCACTCCCCGGCAATGGCGCCAGAAAAGAGTCTTGATGACCCACAATTATAGGGGATCTATCGTAGTCCTTTCGATAAGTAAGAGTGTCGAACCCAACGAGGAGCAGAAGGAAATGACAAGCGGTTTTCAGTAAGTATTCTCTGCAAGTACTAAAATTATCGGTAATAGATAGTTTTGTGATAAGATAATTCGTAATGGGTAACAAGTAACAAGAGTAACTAAAGTGCATCAAGGTGGACCAATCCTTTTTGTAGCAAAGGAGAAGCCTGGATGAACTCTTATATAAAGCAAAGCGCTCCCGAGGACACATGGGAATTACTGTCAAGTTAGTTTTCACCATGCTCATATGATTCACGTTCGTTATTTTGATAATTTGATATGTGGGTGGACCGGTGCTTGGGTGCTGTCCTTACTTGGACAAGCCTCCCAGTTATGATTAACCCCTCTCGCAAGCATTCGCAATTACGAAATAAGAATTAAGATAAATCTAACCATAGCATGAAACATGTGGATCCAAATCAGCCCCTTACGAAACAACGCATAAACTAGGGTTTAAGCTTCTGTCACTCTAGCAACCTATCATCTACTTATTACTTTCCAATGCCTTCTCCTAGGTCCAAACAATGGTGAAGTTTCATGTAGTCGACGTTCACATAACACCACTAGAGGATAGACAACATACATCTCATCAAAATATTGAACGAATACCCAATTCACATGATTACTTATAACAAGACTTCTCCCATGTCCTCGGAAATAAATGTAACTACTCACAAAGCATATTCATGTTCATAATAAAAGGAGTATTAATTATCATTAAGGATCTGAACATATGATCTTCCACCAATAATCCAACTAGCATCAACTACAAGAAGTAATCAACACGACTAGCAACCCACAAGTACCAATCTGAGGTTCTGAGACAAAGATCAGATATGAGAGATGAACTAGGGTTTGAGAGGAGATGGTGCTGGTGAAGATGTTGATGGAGATTGACCCCCTCTCGATGAGAGGATCGTTGGTGATGACGATGACTTCGATTTTCCCCTCCCGGAGGGAAGTTTTCCCGGCAGAACAGCTCCGCTGGAGCCCTAGATTGGTTCTGCCCAGGTTTCGCCTCGAGACAGCGGCGCTTTGTCCTGAAAGGTTCCTCTTGATTTTTTCCAGGTCAAAACACATCATATAGCAGAAGATGAGGACCGGAGGCCTGCTAGGGGGCCCACAAGGCAAGGGGCGCACCTAGGGGGTAGGGCGCGCCCCCACCCTTGTGGCTTCCTGGTGGGGTCCCTCTGGTACTTTCTTCACCCAATGTTTTTTATATATTACAAAATAATTCTCCGTAAATTTTTAGGACTTTTGGAGTTGTGCAGAATAGGTATCTCAGATTTGTTCATTTTTCAGTCCAGAATTCCAGCTGCCGGCATTCTTCCTCTTCATATAAACCTTGTGAAATAAGAGAGAAAAGGTATAAATATTGTGCTATAATGTATAATAACAACCCATAATGCAATAAATATCAATATAAAAGCATGATGCAAAATGAATGTACCACGCGCCACCGCCGTGGGATGTCACCGAAGCCTAATGAGGATGAACGGCTCCTTGCTTGGGTCTACCGCCGGTCGCTCACAATGGCGGAGACGAACACTCGTCGCCTACGGCGGAAGGACACAAAATTGCTTTGGCTTGCCACAGAGGAGTCAGAGCGTGAGGCGAAGGAGGCGGCTCGGCTCGCCAAGTTGAAGCGGCAGCGGGACCAGGTCGTCCTCCAGATGAAGGGGTTGAGCATCCTCTTCGATTCCGACGACGACGACGATTACAACTCCACCTCCTCCTCCAACGACCAAGATCCTCCACAGCCGCGGACACCTACAACTATGCCGGCGACCGGAAGGGGAAAGGCCCGACGAGGAAGTGATGAAGACGCTCCTGCTCCTATGTTTATTGTCGTTTTTTAGTTGTTGAAGTTAAGAACTTGTCTGACGATGAACTCCGATGTTTTTAGATGATGTATAGTTCATTTATGTGCATTTAGTTGTCCGTTTGATGCCGATTTCGTTGTGCGTTGTCTGATCACGTAGAGTAGCTCTTACGTTACATGTGTAGTATGTATATAGGGTGCGAGATATGAGATATGCGGGTGTGGAAAGAAAAAAATTTTAAGGCATGACCGGTCCGTGCTGACGAACGCGTCCGGGTGTTTGAGGGGTTGGAATGCTGTCCGCGGCTGTAGATGATGTATACCGTGAAACAGGCTATCGGTTTGCTTGATAGGTAAAAAACAATAATGTTACACGTACAGGATTATACAGGCTTTTACAGGTTGACTTGAAAACAATGTGACGTAGAAGTTTGTGATTGAATTTTAGTTGCCAAAGCAGGCCCCACCCCCCGAAAATCAGGGGGCAGTGTTTAGTTTGTTGGAAAGGTCCCCGGAAGGGCCGGTAGGTGCCTGTACGTTTAGCATCTATATCTATACCAATATAAAAAGACCCAAACGGGAAGATCTAATTAATCTCGGCCATCAAATCATGTGAATCCAACGACCTAAACTGCTTCAATGTCGAGTGTTCAACACGTTTAGCATGCAGTTAATTTCATGCCAAAAATAGTGCTAATTACATAATAACACGCAAAAAATATCCTACTTAATATCCGCATGCACTTAATATATTTTCAAATTAACATGCAATGCACGTACCCATTGACTAGTTTTTGAAAAATAAAAACAAAGCGAGAAAATATATAGCAGAGGGAAAAAAAATCTTATCGGCTGGTTGTTCCCACGCCACACGTCACCGGTGCCGCAGCCTTGCGGGACTCTTCCTCCCTTCCCGTCTGACCCGGCGTCCCCTCCCCGACTACAAAATCCCCGCCCCCCTCTCCTCTCCCGTCCACCAAACAAATCCAATCCCCTCTCCGCGATCTCACCGAGAAAATCCTCGACCGATCGAAAGACAAGCGCCCCTCACGCTCCTTCAAGGTACGCGAGTTTCCGATCCCTCCGCCTTTCGATTCCGCTCGCTCTATGTTCTAGTATTGGGTAGATCTGCGGGCTGGAGACCTATTATCTGTTGATCGATTTCTGTTGATTCGATCATGCGTCGAATCATCGAGTAGATCCGCCGGTTGTTGTTGATTCGGTCCGTCTAGATGTGTGTAGCTGCGGTTGATTCCGCTCGTTTGTTGCCAAGTTTGCGTGTCGTGTTCTTGTAGAACTAAGGTGATTCTGCTCGTCTGTTATTAAATCCCCACCGCGATTATGTATGGATTATCCAGTAGATCTGCCGACCGTCGTTGGTTCGGTCCATCTAGGCTTGTGTAGCCGGTTGGTTCCGTACGATTGTTGCCAAGTTTATGCTGGGTTCTTGTAGGTTGTTGGTTCTGGATTTGTTTACCAGCTTATTCATTGTTCAGCCTCGTAGTTGCCTGTCGGTTCTACTCTGAAATTCGTGATATTGTTATTGTTGATTCTTCTACACTTTTCTAGATTGTTGTGCCCAACTTGAGCATAGATCTGCTAGAATTTAGATTAATCGTCCTTCTCACCAGGCTAAGAAAGATTGTATTGATATATCGGATTTTTGCTAGTGTAGTCTGTTTGTTCAACTTTATATTGAGATGTTTGTTGATTTGTAGCTAGGATGTCATCTCTCTCTGTACTTGTTTTGTTAATGTCCTCATGTTTCCTTTTAACTGCTCCTTACTCTGGGTTTATTTTACTTTGTATTTACAGATGCAGATCTTCGTGAAGACCCTCACCGGCAAGACCATCACCCTTGAGGTCGAGTCGTCTGACACGATCGACAATGTGAAGGCCAAGATCCAGGACAAGGAGGGAATCCCCCCGGACCAGCAGCGCCTCATCTTTGCCGGCAAGCAGCTCGAGGATGGCCGCACCCTGGCTGACTACAACATCCAGAAGGAGTCCACCCTCCACCTGGTGCTCCGCCTCCGTGGAGGCATGCAGATCTTTGTCAAGACCCTCACTGGCAAGACCATCACGCTGGAGGTGGAGTCCTCGGACACCATCGACAATGT
>NC_041390.1:60567246-60574057 GCF_002162155.2 Triticum dicoccoides | reverse complement strand
GACTATAACATCCAGAAGGAGTCCACCCTCCACCTGGTGCTCAGGCTTCGTGGAGGCATGCAGATTTTCGTCAAGACGCTCACCGGCAAGACCATCACCCTGGAGGTGGAGTCCTCGGACACCATTGACAATGTGAAGGCGAAGATCCAGGACAAGGAGGGCATTCCCCCGGACCAGCAGCGTCTGATCTTTGCCGGCAAGCAGCTTGAGGATGGCCGCACCCTGGCAGACTACAACATCCAGAAGGAGTCTACCCTTCACCTGGTGCTCCGCCTGCGTGGTGGCCAGTAAGTGCCTGCTCATGGCGCTGCTTCTGTCTCGTCGGTGTACTCAATGGTGTTTTCAGTTTCTGTTTTGGTCGTCTTTCTATCTCTGTTATGTTTGGTTGTGCTTACATACTTAATGATGTGAGTGGCTTTGGAGGTTGGATGATTAATAAGTGAACCCTTAATATCGTGTGTAATTGTGTTGTTCCTGCCATACTTGTGTTGCTATTTGTCGGCAGATTCTTGCATTGAACTGGTCATGAAGTATTGAGGAAATTCTTGAAATGTGGTCTTCTCAAGGATCTTCTCATGCTCTCTCAAATGTGGCCTTCTCATGGATCTTCTCTTCTGATCCTGTGCATCGGTTTGTAGTTCCTCTGTCGATTTACTTAGGGATCGAATCATGTCCAATGGCCATTGGAATTTTATCTATCCTTCTATTTTTCATGATGGAAGGGGAGACTTGGCGCAGTGGTAAAGCTGCTGCTTTGTGACCATGAGGTCACGGGTAAGTCTTGGAAACAGCCTCTTACAGAAATATAGGGAAAGACTGCGTACTATAGACCCAAAGTGGTCGGACCTTTTTTCGGACCCTGCGCAAGCGGGAGCTATATGCATCAGATTGCCCTTTTATTTTTCATGATAATTCAGATTTGTTGGCGAAAAAGCGAAGAAATAGGTTGTCATTCCATTACAATATCATCAAGAACAATAGGAAGAACTAATATCCTGTTTTGGGATTTGGATTTCGATTAAAATCCTCCTTATGGATGTTTTACGTAGAAATACTATTTTTGCTTATTTTGATGATCTTGATATAGAAAAGATAAAAAGGGTTCAGGAATTGTTAAATTTATATATAGGACCCTACTCTACTATTTTTGCTTATTTTGACGATCCCTGATACAGAAAAAATAAAAAAGGGTTCAGAAATTGTTAAATTTAAATATAGGACCCTAGAAGAAGAATATAGGACCTGAGAGGACGAATATGAATATAAAACCCTAGAAGAATCTAAATATGGAATTCTAGAAGACGAATACGAATATGTAACTGAGCCTTTCCCATTTTACCAAATCCTATAATTTTCTTTGTTTTCCTGTGCGTCTGATGATGCATAAGCTTGTTTGGACAAATAAATACGTATTTTTACGTAGAAATACTATTTTTTCTTATTTTGACGATCCTTGATACAGAAAAGATAAAAAAGGTTCAGAAATTGTTAAATTTAGATATAGGACCCTAGAAGAAGAACTTGAGCGGAAGACTCAGAAGACGAATATAGGACCCGAGAGGGTGAATATGAATATAAAACCCTAAAAGAATATAAATATGGAATCCTAGAAGATGAATACAATATGAAAGCTTTGAACTGTCACATAACTGAGCCTTTCCCATTTTTTTATACCAAATCCTACATTTTTTTCTTTGTTTATCTGCGCGTCTGATGATATATATATACAAAAAGAGGGCTACTGTTTTCTTGGGAGGGGATATATAGGGCCGAGGTCGACCGCCAGCCCAACGAACTCATCCAAAGCAAAGGTACAGCACAGGGGTATCTGTGCTTATGTTATCATCAAGGCCAAAAGCACAGGGAAACAAGCCTTTCTTTCTTGCCCGGCCCGCGCGTCGAGGCAAGAGGGACCGCGTAGGTTTATTCACGCGCACCTAGACGGTGCTGGTCATTACGCTGGCTATTGAGAATCTAGTTTCTTGGTCGAAGTAAAGAAGAATTGTCACCCTCCGGTGATTGCTCCGCTGGCGGACCGCGACGGTATATAAGCTGGTCGGGTTTCACGCAAGTAAGCGAGGTGGGACTAATGAAATGGAATTTTTTTTTGAGTGCTGGACTAATGAAATGGATGGGGGTGGTGATGCCAGCGCTTGTGACTGAGTCTCCGTGTGGTGGGCTTGGCTATCAGCGGGTGGATGGGCCTCCTGGTCTATAGCTGGTGATAGCCGGTCAGCACCTGGCAAAAGGCCTACGAAGCTCACATGATCAAATTTCACTTATTTGTTTTTTCCTTTTGCAAGGAAAATTTAGTTGGTTGATAAAAGGCTATCTTGCAAAACTTAGCAGGAAACATGATTGTTTGCGACGAAAATAACAGTTCTGCTGATACAATATGTCAATCTGGCAGCTTGCCTTACTGCCATTGCCTCCAAAATGGCGAATTACTACATCTCTGTACACCACCCCCCTCCCCCCCTCCAAAAAAATGCCTAGTTTTTAAGAGAAAATGGCGAAAGAATAGTTCGCTTTGTGCTCACCATGCAGCTGTGTAAAAAAATAATGCCCAGTGTAGGATGGAGTATCCACATTTTGGTGTGCCATCCGGCTCACTGGTAGGGAGTGCCGTGCAGACGAGGGCGGAGATTCTGACTGTTTGAGGCTTGTTTAGAATCAGCGACATCTCATAGATTTGATTTATCCTTTCAATTTTTTTTATTTTGGGGACACTTAGACATTTGAATCCTTTGCATTATACTCCCTCTGTCCCAAAATTCTTGTCTTAGATTTGTCTAGATACGGATGTATCAAAGGACAGAGGGAGTACATAATAAACAATTTCTGTATATGCCTTAATCCAGTGTTCATACCCAGGAGTAAAATATTTTTTCAAAAAAAAAGGCTCAAGAAGAGTCCGACTTTGTATTAACGAAGTCATCAACTAGTCAGGAATTACATCAACCAATGACCAACAACAAGCAAGAAAAAAATGTCATCTAAATATGCGGATAAACCAGGATTGTTCATCATTATTCACAAATTAAACGGTTGGTAGTGCACCCTTTAAAGAGGGTTTGACACACAATGAACTCCTAGAGCGGCGGTTGATGTCCTGGTGTGCTTGTCTTATGGGGTCCTAACACGACAACTTTCTGACTGTCTACGACAATAGGGTTTGTCCGGAGTAAGGGGCGATGGCGGCGGCGCACCTTCGGTTCGCTCCAGTGCTTGTAGTCGTCGCTGGGTGGTCCATGGATCTAAATATATATTTTTTTACTCTGATGTGCTTTGTACTACCTTGATAGTTGATGAATAGATTGGAAATTTTTGTCGTAAAAATAAATTAAAATTCCTATGTCCATCTTCTAGCAGAACAACGAGATTGAGTCTGTAAAGCCTCGTGAATCCTACACTTATGAGCCTGTCTATCTTGTTTTAAAAAAAACTGTACCCTACTGCTTGAACTTCTGTACATTTCGGCCACATGATTTGTTCCTATAACATGGACTTTTGACAGGTGTAGACAGACCCAGAACCTCTACGGTGGGAGGCTGTTTATGTTCTCATGGTGTCAGCTGTTTGAATTCAATCGCAGAATCGAGTGCACATTTCGGAGCAGTATCATGCAAATGTTTGCAATTGCTACATGCTACAGTGTTAACAGTTTTCAACAACAGAAGTTCTTTTTACAATGGGTAACACAACTTATCATAGGAAAAGCTATCTCCGAAAGTAACCTCCATTAGCATCAAAGTAGCATCCTTAAAAAATGAAGGCATGCTCTGTTTGTGCGATTAATTGCGTTGCCTGAAATTATATTGTACTCCCTCCGATTCAAAATAAGTATCACAACTTTGAACCAAGGTTAGTACTCCCCTCAATCCAAAATAAATCTCGCATCTTTGAACTAAGGTTGGAGTAGCACCTTTGAAGTTCAGATCAACATCCAACTATTCCTGTCCCTAGCTCACTTTTTATATAAACTAAAGAGTAGAAATTGTATTACGTTTGTTGAAGTTGCACACTTTCAACACTACAAATTTAGGCCAAGTGAAATGCAATTCGAGGAGGTTTCCCTTAGCACTAGCAAACATTTCGTTGAAAAATCCTGAACATTTTTTAACTGGCAAATAATTTTTTTAAACGGCAAGCATTTTTTAGAACACTTTTTAAAATTTATGAACAAATTTTGGTAATAGGAGAATTTTTAAAATTACGATCAATTTTTGAGAACGTGAACATTTTTTGGAATTCCAGAACATTTTTCGATAATGCGAGCATTTTTAAAATTTATGCACAAATTTTGAAAATAAGAGCATTTTTGAAATTTCAAACTTTTTTATAAAAGGACAAACATTTTCTGAATTGCGAACAAATTTCTAAAACTAAGCCATTTTCGAAATTTCTGAAAATTTTAAAAAACCTGAAATTTTTGAAAAATACAAAACAAAGAAAATAAAAAAACATGAAATCAAATAATCGATCATGAACCATCTAGAAGTCCCCAAAACGGGTGGAACCTTTTAGAGGGTTCTGAAAACCGGTTCTTACAACACAGTTCGATTAGTCGCTAGCCTATGATAAATAGCGGCAATCTGCCACAGAATGGTGCAAATAGGGTTTTCCTAGGAGGGGCCGCCCTCTCATGGAGATTAAAGAGCGAAATTAGGCAAGATTGTTTCCTTGGTGCATCGATGATTGTGTGGGAAGGGGTGATGGACTCAAACATGTTGGAGACTTATGCTTGCAAGGAAGGCCTAGTGCTTGGAGAAGATCTTCTATTGAGCAAGGTGACAATTGCTTCTGACTGACGGAGGGTGATTCGATTCTAAAAAAAACTAAGAGTGATTCAAGATCTACACGCCTCGAAGCAACTGGGAGACAATTGCATTTTTTTAGACAATGCATGAATTGATCCCGAAGGAGATCTTTACTCGCTTGACTTCTTTTCTGGCCTATGAATTTGGCCATGAGCAGCGCACTTGTAATCTGGAGGCTCCTCATAGACTTGCCTATGGCGGCTGCTTTAGATCCTTGACGCCATATTTGGCTATCCAATCCCAGTTTAGCTACACATCAGTCAGCTGATTCGAATTCAGCGTCAGTTGATTTTTGAATGAAGGAAGGAGAAGGGAGGACCTCGCTGGAGAGAAGGAAGGAGCTCGCCATCATCACCCCAGTATCTATCTTAGGGTTCAGGATGGGGGCGGTGGTGGACGGCGATGGTGGGGGGCAGTGGTGTGGGATTAGCCGGAGAAAAAGCTCAGCGCAGGCAACCCTAGAGGGATGGCCAGGGCGGCGGGGGCCAGCGTTTAGGCCGGTGGTGGCTGGCGGCTCAAGGAAGGAGATGCATGAAGAAGTTGAAGAAAAACCATTGATTTTGCATCTAGCGGTTCACAGAATCAATTGATCTCAAACGAAATTTTCAGCTGACTGATTTCTAGCCACACCCGTCCAATCCTCCTCAAAATCTTTGTATCTCTTAAATTTTGCTATATGAAATAAAGGTCGTTCACCCGCAAAAAAAATTAAAGGTCGTTGTATTTTTGTTCACGATCAATTGATCTCAAATGTTTGTTCACGATCAATTTTTGAGAACGTGAACATTTTTTGAAATTCCAGAACATTTTTCGATAATGTGAGCATTTTTTAAATTTATGCACAAATTTTGAAAATAAGAGCATTTTTGAAATTTCAAACTTTTTTATAAAAGAACAAACATTTTTTGAATTGTGAACAAATTTCTAAAACTAAGCCATTTTTGAAATTTCTGAAAATTTAAAAAAACCTGAAATTTTTGAAAAATAGAAAACAAAGAAATAAAAAAACATGAAATCAAATAATCGGTCATGAACCATCTAGAAGTCCCCAAAACGGGTGGAACCTTTTAGAGGGTTCTGAAAACCGGTTCTTACAACACAGTTTGATCAGTCGCTAGCCTATGCGTAATAGCGGCAATCTGCCACAGAATTGTGCAAATAGGGTTTTCCTAGGAGGGCCGCCCTCTCATGGAGATTAAAGAGCGAAATTAGGCAAGACTGTTTCCTTGGTGCATCGATGATTGTGTGCGAAGGGGTGATGGACTCAAACATGTTGGAGACTTATGCTTGCAAGGAAGGCCTAGTGCTTGGAGAAGATCTTCTATTGAGCAAGGTGACAATTGCTTCTGACTGACGGAGAGTGATTCGATTCTCAAAAAAAAAACTAAGAGTGATTCAAAGATCTACACACCTCGAAGCAACTGGGAGACGATTGCATTTTTTTTAGACAATGCATGAATTGATCCCGAAGGAGATCTTTACTCGCTTGACTTCTTTTCTGGCCTGTGAATTTGGCCATGAGCAGCGCACTTGTAATGTGGAGGCTCCTCATAGACTTGCCTATGGCGGCTACTTTAGATCCTTGACGCCATATTTGGCTATCCAATCCCAGTTTAGCTACACATCAGTCAGCTGATTCGAATTCAGCGTCAGTTGATTTTTGAATGAAGGAAGGAGAAGGGAGGACCTCGCCGGAGAGAAGGAAGGAGCTCGCCATCATCACCCCCGTATCTATCTTAGGTTTCAAGAGGGGGGCGGTGGTGGGGGCAGTGGTGTGGGATTAGCCGGAGAAAAAGCTCAGCGCAGGCAACCCTAGAGGGATGGCCAGGGCGGCGGGGGCCAGCGTTTAGGCCGGTGGTGGCTGGCGGCTCAAGGAAGGAGATGCATCAAGAAGTTGAAGAAAAACCATTGATTTTGCATCCAACGGTTCACATAATCAATTGATCTCAAACGAAATCTCTTGAATTTTGCTATATGAAATAAAGGTCGTT
>NC_041390.1:60564909-60566869 GCF_002162155.2 Triticum dicoccoides | reverse complement strand
AAAAAAAGCTAATCATCAGAACCGAAGGCCAATATGAATATGAACAAGGTGAAAAGGTGTTTTTATTCTATTCTCTTCAAAGCAAATGATTCGTATGATCTTTGGGGAAAACAAATCCTTTATCAGTGCGTGTAGCCATCGAATAATGAATCCACATCCACTAGTTTTCCACAAGGTCCTAGAGGATGGATGGCATCCATACACAGTAATAATCCGTTCATGTACCCATGCTGTCATGCATCTATAAATAGGCAAGGCAAGTAGCCCAAGGTTACATATCATCAACAAAGCTAGAAGAAGAAGAAGAAAGAATCTGACAAATTAAGCTAGGCAGCATGTCGATGATCTCCAGCATGCTGGGCCGGAAGCAGCCGCCGCCGCAGCCCCAGCCGCAGCAGCACGCGGCGGCCCACAAGGCCAACGGCCACGGCGGCGGCGGGGACGAGGTCGTGGAGCCGGTGAGCATCGACATCCTGGAGCCGTTCATGGAGGCCATCTCACTGACTGCGTTCGGCGGCGGCGGCTGCCGGCCGGCGCTGGGCTTGCCGTTCTCGACGGCGAGCATGGACTGGAAGGAGACGCCGACGGCGCACGTGTTCATGGCGGACGTGCCGGGCCTGCGGCGGGAGGAGGTGAAGGTGGAGGTGGAGCAGGAGCGGGTGCTCCGGATCAGCGGGCAGCGCGCGCGCGCCGCCGAGGACAAGGGCGACCGGTGGCACCGCGTGGAGCGGAGCGCCGAGAAGTTCGTGCGCACCGTGCGCCTGCCGCCCAACGCCGACGTCGACGGCGGCAGCGTCCACGCCTCGCTCGACAACGGCGTGCTCACCATCACCATCCCCAAGGACGACGGCAAGAAGGCCTACGGCAGGATCATCCCCATCACCAACTAATGACCAGCCACGTGCATGCACCATCAACTCAATCAATACTACGTACTATACGTATCACCACTGCTTAATTATACTTTACTAAAGAGAACCGTAAGATGCCGGAGATAAGCCCGGCCGCGTATGTATGTGCTCAGCTGGAATTCCGGAAGATTTCCGTCAATTATACCATAGGCACACTCAATCCCGGCGTCTGCAAGTTGATGCATACAACCATCCCACTCTCTAGTGGGTTATAGGCTATACAACTGAGATATGAGATATGACTCCAAATAACCAAATGTATATGTAGCAGCAGCTGTGAAAACATATCTATATATTTGTGTTGGGTTATTAATCCGAAAAAGGGTTTCCCCGCTTTATATATTATATAAAAAGAGTACATCCAAAGCATCGATACAAACGCACACCACACAAACCCAAGGCGAGGTACAAGGAAACCATGCAACGAAACACACCCTCAACGACAATCAAGCACCTACAAGATGTGCAAAAAAGGGTCCGCTTAGCATCGACGGAGACCGCCAAGAGCAATCGTCCGAGAGGGTGTGTGACGAACCACGCCGGACCGAGGGACGATGCCTCCAAGAAGGGTACGACCACAGAATGTCGCCTCCTTTTGATTCGAAGATCAAATTTTCACCCGGAGCGAGACTAAGGAGAGGGAGGACCACGACGTAGCCTACAAGGAGGAACATAACATCCGCGAATGCCGCCACCGTCGGCCGGTGCATGAACTGGACAGGTGATGAACCCAGTGCTTCAATCCCTTCGTCGCATCCCCGATCCGCCAACCACTCGCAACCATGACTGCGCGCCCGCAACCAAGACGCGCAGTTCGCCCACGACATACGCGCCTCCCACCGCCAGGACCGCCGCACTGCCACCAGACCACCGCGACAGCCACCAAAGAGCACAACTTTGACCAAATCTATGCCCCCAACCGACTCCGAAGTCACCGACGGACACCTTGCCACGAGAGGAACCATGGCCATATGCCGGTCCAGGGAAAGGGGGAGGTGACGGAGCAGCCCAAGGCCAAGATCGGCGACGGGGCACACGGAAGCGCCCCC
>NC_041390.1:60555528-60564746 GCF_002162155.2 Triticum dicoccoides | reverse complement strand
CAGATCGTGCGCTGTCGCGCCTAAGGGAAGCCAGCAGGGGGTCTTCCCGTGCTGAGCACCACCGTTCCGCCGCAAAGGGCCTTGCTGAACGGGGACGCCCACCGCCACCGCTGCTGCGCCCCCCTCCCCACCAGGGCCACCGTTCCGCCGCAAAGGGCCTTGCTGAACGGGGACGCCCACCGCCACCGCTGCCGCGCCGCCCCCTCCCCCACCAGGCCACCGAGAGAGGGCCGCCCGTGACCCGGCCGAACTTGACCCGCAGCGCCAGAGGTGATGCCGAGGCGCTGCAGGGGAGCAGCCGCCGCCGACACCACCCACCGACTTGCACCTCTTCCTTGCCGCCTATCACGCCGCCGCCACGCCACCATCGCTGGCCCACGCCGAAGCGCCGCTGCGCCTCCATGGCCAGCAACGAGCACCGTGTCCCGGCCCGAGAAATCCGGCTCGCGTCGATCCCCCTGCGCGAGGAGACAAGAGGGCCTCGCCACCGCCGGCGACGATGATGGAGGGGGAGAGGATGAGGGGACGGTGGGCGGCAGCGCTAGGTTAGCCTCTCGGACGCTCGCGGGAGGAGGGACTTTTACCTGAATCAACTCTTCGTCGATGGGTTATTAATATTATGATTGTTGTGTGTTTTAATATGAAAGATATGCCCTACTAAACTAATTGGCCTCCGGATCATGCTTCGCGTGATGGATGGCTATATCACATGATGCAAGAGTCGTTGCGTGGCGAACCAACCTGTGGTTGGATGGTTAGAGAGACTGTGGTATCCCCAGCCCACCAGGGTTTAATTTCTGGTGCTCGCATTTATTCCTGAATTTATTTCAGGATTTCCGGCGATGTGCATTCAGTGGGAGGAGACGTTCCCGTCAATGACGAGGTGCCTACGGTGACTTTGTAAATCTCAAGATGATATGCCGGCTCAGTCTTTCGGAGGTGCTCATAGGGGTAGGGTGTGCGTGTGTGTGTTCATAGGGGTGAGTGTATGCGTGTGTATATGAGCGCTTATGTCTGTACTGATGTTAAAAAAAGAGTCGTTGCGTGGCAGATATTATGATAAACGTTTTCTCGACATTTTTTTCTCCAAAAAAATTATAAAAGGGTTGCACTTAGCAGTTTTAAAGTAAAAAAGCCGCATGAAAATGGCGTATAGGAAAAATTCAGGTTTTTGATGCTACCTATCAAATAAGCCCTCTAACAAAATTGAATTCTACAATATTTTTTATTAAGTTTATTTGATTTAAAAAGGATTGTGTTATGTTATAGTACATGATACGTCTCCAACGTATCTATAATTTTTGATTGTTCCATGCTATATTATATTCTGTTTTGGACATTATTGGGCTTTATTATACACTTTTATATTATTTTTGGGACTAACCTATTAACCGGAGGCCCAACCCAGAATTGTTATTTTTTGCCTATTTCAGAGTTTCCCAGAAAAAGAATATCAAATGGAGTCCAAACGGAATGAAACCTTCGGGAACGTGATTTTTGGAACGAATGTGATCCAGAGGACTTGGACCCTACGTCAAGAAAGCTATTAGGAAGGAACAAGGTAGGGGGCGCGCCTACCCCCCAGGCACGCTCTCCACCCTCGTGGAGCCCATGTTGCTCCACCGACGTACTTCTTCCTCCTATATATACCTACGTACCCCCAAACTACCAGATACGGAGCCAAAAACCTAATTCCACTGTCGCAACCTTCTGTACCCATGAGATCCCATCTTGGGGCCTTTTCCGGAGCTCCACCGGAGGGGGCATCGATCACGGAGGGCTTCTACATCAACACCATAACCTCTCCGATGATGTGTGAGTAGTTTACCTCAGACCTTCGGGTCCATAGTTATTAGCTAGATGGCTTCTTCTCTCTCTTTGGATCTCAATACAAAGTTCTCCATGATTCTCATGGAGATCTATTTGATGTAATCTTCTTTTGCGGTGTTTCTTGAGACCGATGAATTGTGGGTTTATGATCAAGTTTATCTATGAACAATATTTGAATCTTCTCTGAATTCTTTTATGTATGATTGGTTATCTTTGCAAGTCTCTTCGTATTATTAGTTTGGTTTGGCCTACTAGATTGATTTTTCTTGCAATGGGAGAAGTGCTTAGCTTTGGGTTCAATCTTGCGGTGTCCTTTCCCAGTGATAGTAGGGGCAACAAGGCACGTATTGTATTGTTGCCATCGAGGATAACAAGATGTGGTTTATATCATATTGCATGAGTTTATCGCTCTACATCATGTCATCTTACTTAAAGCGTTACTCTGTTCTTTTGAACTTAATAATCTAGATGCATGCTGGATAGCGGTCGATGTGTGGAGTAATAGTAGTAGATGCAGGCAGGAGTCGGTCTACTTGTCGCAGACGTGATGCCTATATACATGATCATACCTAGATATTCTCATAACTTAATTCTGTCAATTGCTCAACAGTAATTTGTTTACCCACCATAATACTTATGCTCTCGAGAGAAGCCACTAGTGAAACCTATGGCCCCCGGGTCTATTTCCATCATATTAATCTCCTACCAACAAGCTATTTCTGGCACTGTTTATTTTGCTTTCTTTACTTTGCATCTTTATCATAAAAATACCAAAAATATTATCTTATCATATTTATCAGATCTCACTTTCGTAAGTGACCGTGAAGGGATTGACAACCCCTTTATTGCATTGGTTTCGAGGATTTTATTTGTTTGTGTAGGTGTGAGGGACTCATGCGTGGCCTCCTACTGGATTGATACCTTGGTTCTCAAAAACTGAGGGAAATACTTACGCTGCTTTACTGCATCACCCTTTCCTCTTCAAGGGAAAACCAACGCAGTGCTCAAGAGGTAGCAAGAAGGATTTCTGGCGCCGTTGCCGGGGAGTCTACGCAAAAGTCAACATACCAAGTACCCATCACAAACCTTTATCTCCTGCATTACATTATTTGCCATTTGCCTCTCGTTTTCCTCTCCCTCACTTTACCCTTGCCGTTTTATTCGCCCTCTTTTTTCCGTTCGCCTCTTTTTCGCGTGCTTCTTGTTTTCTCGTGTGTTCGATCGCTTGCTTGTCACGATGGCTCTACCTAGATTTGGTGATCTTCACCTTAAAAGGTTAGAAGAGATCGAAAGCAATGTCAGGAGTTTTATGGTCTTACAATTTGAGCATAATAATTTCTTTAGAAACAAGCTTAAGGAACAAAAAAGCTTTATGGGTTATATGAATAAAGAACTCGATGATATGTCTAAAGAATTTGATGGTTTGAAATCTCATATTGCTCATCTTGAGAAGTTAATAGGTGAAGTTTCGGATAAGCAGGCCACCTTAGTTAATAAGATGGCCTCTAAGCCGGATTTTTTTTGGAAAATAAAGATGAAGATCTAAAAGTTATTGATGTGTCCCCTATTAAATCTTTGTTTTGCAATATGAATCTTGATAATGATGGGACTGAATATGATCCACCTTTACCTAGAAGGCGTTCCAAAAATTCGGAGTTTTTAGATCTTGATGTAAAAATTGGTAAAAGTGGGATTGAAGAGATCAAAACTCTAGATATTAATGAACCCACTATTTTGGATTTCAAGGATTTTAATTATGATAATTGCTCTTTGATAGGTTGTATTTCCTTGTTGCAATCCATGATAAATTCTCCACATGCTTATAGTCAAAATAAAGCCTTTACCAAACACATCGTTGATACTTTGATGCAATCTTATGAAGAAAAACTTGAGTTGGAAGTTTATATCCCTAGAAAACTTTATGATGAGTGGGAAACTACTATTAAAATTAAAATTAAAGATCATGAATGCTATACTTTGTGTGATTTGGGTGCTAGTGTTTCCACGATTCCAAAGACTTTGTGTGATTTGCTAGGTTTCCGTGATTTTGATGATTGCTCTTCAAACTTGCACCTTGCGGATTCCACCATTAAGAAACCTATGGGAAGAATTAATGATGTTCTTATTGTTGCAAATAGGAATTATGTTCCCGTAGATTTTATTGTTCTTGATATAGATTGCAATCCTTCATGTCCTATTATTCTTGGTAGACCTTTCCTTAGAACGATTGGTGCAATTATTGATATGAAGGAAGGGAATATTAGATTCCAATTTCCGTTAAGGAAAGGCATGGAACACTTCCCTAGAAATAAAATTAAATTACCATATGAATCTATTATGAGAGCCACTTATGGATTGCCTACCAAAGATGACAATACCTAGATCTATCTTCGCTTTTATGCCTAGCTAGGGGCGTTAAATGATAGCGCTTGTTGGGAGGCAACCCAATTTTATTTTTATTTCTTTCTTTTTTCTCCTGTTTAATAATAAATAATTTACCTAGCCTCTGTTTTGATTGTGTTTTTTGTGTTTAATTAGTGTTTGTGCCAAGTAGAACCGTTGGGAAGACTTGGGGAAAGTCTTTTTAATCTTACTGTAGAAAACAGAAACTTTAGCGTTTACGAGAACTGCTTCCATTTTTATTTGTAAGGTGATATTTAGTTAATTATTTTTGCAGAAGATTAATAGATAAATTCCTCACGTCCAGCAATTTATTTTAGAAGTTTTGGGGTTCCAGAACTTGCGTTAGCTACAGATTACTACAGACTGTTCTGATTTTGACAGATTCTGTTTTTCATGTGTTGTTTGCTTATTTTGATGAATCTATGGCTAGTAAAATAGTTTATAAACCATAGAGAAGTTGTAATACAGTAGGTTTAACACCAATATAAATAAATAATGAGTTCATTACAGTACCTTGAAGTGGTGTTCTGTTTTCTTTCGCTAACGGAGCTCACGAGATTTTCTGTTAAGTTTTGTGTTGTGAAGTTTTCAAGTTTTGAGTAAAAGATTTGATGGATTATGGAACAAGGAGTAGCAAGATCCTAAGCTTGGGTATGCCCATGGCACCCCAATATAATCTAAGGACACCTAAAAGCCAAAGCTTGGAGCTATATTTTCGTCTACTTTCATCGGTAACTTTACTTGGAGCTATATTTTTATTCACCACATGATATGTGTTTTTCTTGGAGAGTCTTGTATTATTTGAGTCTTTCTTTGTTAGTTTGCCACAATCATCCTTGATGTACACACCTTTTGAGAGAGACACACATGATTCGGAAATTGTTAGAATACTCTATGTGCTTCACTTATATCTTTTGAGTTATATAGTTTTTGCTCTAGTGCTTCACTTATATCTTTTAGAGCATGGTGGTGGATTTGTTTTATAGAAACTATTGTTCTCTCATGCTTCACTTAGATTATTTTGAGAGTCCTACGAAACAGCATGGTAATTTGCTTTAATTATGTTAGGCATTCAAGATTAGTAAAAAAATTCTTATGAGTGTGTTGAATACTATGAGAAGTTTGATACTAGGTAATTGTTTTGAGATATGAAGATGGTGATATTAGAGTCATGCTAGTTGAGTAGTTTTGAATTTGAGAAATACTTGTGTTAAAGTTTGTGATTCCCGTAGCATGCATGTATGGTGAACCGTTATGTGATGAAGTCGGAGCATGATTTATTTATTGATTGTCTTCCTTATGAGTGGCGGTCGGGGACGAGCGATGGTCTTTCCCTACCAATCTATCCCCCTATGAGCATGCGCGTAATACTTTGCTTTGATAACTTGTAGATTTTTGCAATAAGTATATGAGTTCTTTATGACTAATGTTGAGTCCATGGATTATACGCACTTTCTTCCTTCCACCATTGCTAGCCTCTCTAATACCGCGCACTTTTCGCCGGTATCATACACCCACCATATACCTTCCTCAAAACAGCCACCATACCTACCTATCATGGAATTTCCATAGCCATTCCGAGATATATTGCCATGCAACTTACCACTGTTCCATTTATTATGACACGCTCCATCATTGTCATATTGCTTTGCATGATCATGTAGTTGACATTGTATTTGTGGCAAAGCCACCGTTCATAATTATTTCATACATTTCACTCTTAATTCATTGCATATCCCGGTACACCATTGGAGGCATTCACATAGAGTCATATTTTGTTCTAAGTATTGAGTTGTAATTGTTGAGTTGTAAGTAAATAAAGGTGTGATGATCATCATTTTTAGAGCATTGTCCCAAGTGAGGAAAGGATGATGGAGACTATGATTCCCCCACAAGTGAGGATGAGACTCCGGAGTAAATAAAAAAATGATGATGAGAGAAAAAGAGAGAAGGGACAATGTTACTATCCTTTTACCACACTTGTGCTTCAAATTAGCACCATGATCTTCATGATAGAGAGTCTCCTATGATATCACTTTCATATACTAGTGGGAATTTTTCATTATAGAACTTGGCTTGTATATTCCAATGATGGGCTTCCTCAAAATGCCCTAGGTATTCGTGAGCAAGCAAGTTGGATGCACACCCACTTAGTTCCTTTTGTTGAGCTTTCATACACTTATAGCTCTAGTGCATGTGTTGCATGGCAATCCCTACTCACTCACATTGATATCTATTAATGGGCATCTCCATAGCCCGTAGATACGCCTAGTTGATGTGAGACTATCTTCTCCTTTTTGTCTTCTCCACAATCACCATTCTATTCCACATATATGAAGGAAATATGCCCTAGAGGCAATAATAAAGTTATTATTTATTTCCTTATTTCATGATAAATGTTTATTATTCATGCTAGAATTGTATTAACCGAAAACATAATACATGTGTGAATACATAGACAAACAGAGTGTCACTAGTATGCCTCTACTTGACTAGCTCGTTGAATCAAAGATGGTTAAGTTTCCTAGCCATAAACATGAGTTGTCATTTGATTAACGGGATCACATCATTAGAGAATGATGTGATTTACTTGACCCATTCCGTTAGCATAGCATTTAATCGATTAGTTTGTTGCTATTGCTTTCTTCATGAATTATACATGTTCCTATGACTATGACATTATGCAACTCCCGTTTACCGGAGGAACACTTTGTGTGCTACCAAACGTCACAACGTAACTGGATGATTATAAAGGTGCTCTACAGGTGTCTCCGAAGGTACTTGTTGGCTTGGCGTATTTTGAGATTAGGATTTGTCACTTCGATTGTCGGAGAGGTATCTCTGGGCCCACTCGGTAATACACATCACTTAAGCCTTGCAAGCATTGCAACTAATGAGTTAGTTGAGGGATGATGTGTTACGGAACAAGTAAAGAGACTTGCCGGTAACGAGATTGAACTAGGCACTACTAGGGAAAAGCCTAGCATCAACGCGGGTTTTCGGACTTTTAGTAGCACGGGGGCCGGTGCTACTAATAAGGCGCTACAGCTAACATATAGCAGTAGCGTTGGTCCACCCGCGCTACTGCTACACAAGTGTTGTAGCAGCGCGCTTAAAGGAACCTTGCTGCTGCTAATAGCTATAGCGCGCTTCCCCTGCGCGCGCTACTGCTACAACCGCGCTGCTGCTAACTTTTCTCCACTCGCTACTGCTAATTTTAGTAGTTTTTTGTTTTTTTCGGCATATGTGTTTTGTATTTGAATAGGCTTTATAGAAGAATCTTTAGCACATACAAATGTCATCATGATACACATACAAATGCCTGCGAGACCACAAATGTAATCATAGCATATACATACAAATAGTCTCGTCATAATCATCATCCAACACAAAGTGGTATCTTATCATCATCTCGAAAATAGCGATACATGCAAGTCTCGAATACTTGCAACTACAATTTCATCCATCTAAACAAAGGTATACGCGAGAAGAGCTATCACTATGAGTGAGAGCGGAACTATGCAGTACATGAGATGGCGGTTACGAGTCCTCTCTCGCGCTAGCGTGAACCTCAAGTAACTAGCTTCTCCTTCTTGTCTGCTTTTGAAGCCTTTATGGCTGGCGTCCGAGAACCCATTCACTTGCGCCTGACACTCATGCCACTCGTTGTACACCCCCGGAACCTTCCCTTTGTACACGACATAGCAGTTCCATCTCGCCATCAAGAAACTAGGTACCTGTTAGAGATGCATGTTCATGAAGAGGATGTACAATCATATATATGCAACAAAATATACTAGAGAACACTAAAAAAGAAAGGGTTAGCAACTAGATGCAACTAGGGATCGTGGACATCACAAAGTTGCATCGCTACAAATAGTATACAAGTTCAACCGACACATATCATCATCATCGGCATCATAAATCACTAGAAGTTCCATCCTTCCATATCATCGAGGATGGACCCTAGCTTCTTGAACGGCGTGAGGTCTAGACGTTGCATGCCTATGCGAGTTCGGACGTCAGCTCGCGATATAGGGCCGTGGTGGAACATCCCCTTCTCATCGACGACTTCTTTCATGATGATCATCGCAATGTCGCTTTGGATGCGAAAGAAGTCATCTCTAAGTTTATAATCCGCTTCTCCATGAGATTCTAGCCACTTGTGGATATGATCATCATTTCTGCTTCTCATGCGAAGCTTTTGGTGATCCGTGTTGAACTGAATCATGAGATGGAGGATGTAGAATCCATCCTTCTTGCTTGGTTTTGGGACTTGGATGCAGGAGAAGTTAGTTTTATGCGCGAAACCCATTTTCTTGTTCCTTTGTTTCCTGATCTGCATGTGGCCACCTCTAAAGCTGAAGCCTTGGAGAGCATCATCTAGAATATTCATTATGTGGGTGTAGTCTTTTTTCTTGTAGTCTCTGGAAGGGTCAAAATACACGGCGTGGGAGACTTGCGGATAAAGAACGATAAGGACGGCGCGCCCGTTGCTGCGGGGAAAAGACACCTCAAATTATTCCCCATAGAGAGAGAAGGAATGATTGAAATGTATGAAAGGGTTGTTCGAAACTGACTTACTTTGGATGATAAGGCACGAGGACAATTTCGGCATGACCTTTGCTAAAAAATGGACATATCGAGCGCCTGAAATTCACTGGAACGGAAATGAATCAACATTCCGGCGTAACATAGGCAACTCAGATCATTTACCAAAACATGACATGTCCAAAACATGACATATCCACATATCACATGTCCAGTTCAAATTTGCATATAAGTTCAGCAAATTTTGAAACCTGTCTAAATTCATAACTAAATAGATAACCTAATTAACATAACTAAAACCTAAGTAAATTAACCCTAGCTAGCAGAGAGAGAGAGAGGGGGGGGTTTACAGAGGGTGCAAGGCGAGGAGGCAGGCCCGACGACGGTCGAGGTTGGGAGGGGAGGAAGCAGAGGAGGGAGGTGAGGGCCGACGG
>NC_041390.1:60485283-60555370 GCF_002162155.2 Triticum dicoccoides | reverse complement strand
GTGTGTATACAAAATAGGAACATATATATATTACATCATTGGACCCATGCATAATAATGGCTAATTAAGTGTGTATACAAAATAGGAACATATATATATATATATATATATATATATATATATATATATATATATATATATATATATATATATATATATATATATATATATTACATCATTTGACCGATTCCTCAGCGCTGACGTTTTCGTTTTTGAGTCAGCTTCTTTTCCTTCTTGTTCGTTGAAGAATAATTGAGCCCCTCATTGTGACTTTGCCTTTTCCATGGAGTATGATTTTTCTTTGGTAATGTAGTATTGATTCTTCTTTTGACGTATACTTCATCATCATCGTCATCTTCCCTCATTGGGTTGCCGTATTGATCATAGTCTTCCTTGTTGGCGACTCCATCCATTCCAATGATGTTTCTTTTGCCTTTCCTCACGACAACACGACTGTGATTGCATGGGTCGATTATGAAGAAGCATTGTGTCACGTGCTTAGCGTGTACCCATGGCTCGTTTTTTGCGATAGCGTTCACGGTAGCGCTCTTGGCGTCGGGTATAGTCATGGTAGTGAAAATCCAGCTTTCTCTTTCGACATTCTTAGCCCATCTGACACGGAACATCGTTGTGTTGTGCAGTCCAGAGTAGTCAAGCTCCCAGATCTCCTCGACCCTTCCATAAAATTGTTCAGTTGTGCCGTTGTCGCTGCCGGTCATGCATTCCATCGTCACCCCTGAGTTCTGATATTCATCACTGTCCATATCTTTGGCCTTCGTGTAAAACGTGTATCCGTTGATATCATATGCCTGATAGGTTACGAGGTTGGGCGAGGGGCCATGTGCTAAGGCGTATATGAGCAATCCGTCCTTAGAGCCCTCCTCCGGGGGATTAGCAATAATATGCTCTTTGAACCAATGCAGGAAAGTGGAGTTGTGCTCTCTAGTAACTTCGGCGTCCGTCCTGCATACCCCCCGGTCACGATACTTCTTTGCGATAATTTCTTTGTGCAGTGCCACGAAAGGATCTACCTCGTCTAGGTGTTGTAGCACTACCAAGTTTGCTCTGTCAAAGTCGCTGCGTCGATCTGAGTATGCCACATGCAGTTCCCTGCGACCGTTGCAGTGACCTTCTCCTTCGAGCCTCCCATCGTGCTTGTTAACGGGCAAACCAACACTAACACCAGGCGGCTGGTCTGCGCCATATAGAAAATTCTCACAGAAAGAGATGCACTCTTGTGTCAAATATCCCTGGATGATGCTTCCATCCGGACGGGACATGTTACGAACGAATCCTTTGATGATCCCATTCATCCTCTCAAACAGCATCATGTTGTGCAGGAATGACGACCCCAGGTCTATTATGTCATCCACAATATGGACACACAGATGCACCATCACGTCAAAGAACGCGGGCGGGAAGTACATCTCAAGCTCATTCAGTATCACAACGATCTCTTCCTGTAGCCTTCGGAGCTGCTTCACACTGATCGACTTTCGAGAGATGACGTTGAAAAAGTTGCAGAGACCAATAAGCGTGTCACGGACGTGCTTGTCCATTATCCCTCTAACGGCAACAGGTAATATCTGCATCATCATCACATGACAGTCATGAGACTTCATCCCGCTGAACCTTTTCTTGTCCCTGTCTAGATATCTACTTATCTTGCCACAGTAACCGGAACTAACTTTGACTCTGGTAAGGCACTTAAAGAATTGATTGATCTCAGCCTGACTTAAGGTGAAGCAAGAAGGGGGGCAATAATCCTCATTCTTTATTTTCTTGCCCTTCTTCTCCCATGCCTCTGTCTCCGTCTCTGTCTCGTCTGACATTTTACGGGGCGGCATGTGCAGATCTTCCCTGATTTTCAAATCTTGCAAGTCTTTTCTTGCCTTCGGCCCATCCTTGGTCTTATCCGGCATGTTCATTAGTGTTGCGAGCAAGCTCTCAAGGACATTCTTACAGATATGCATTTGATCAAGGCAATAAGGTGTATCGAGTTTGTGCCAGTACTCCAAGTCCCAGAACACAGACCTCGTCTTCCATACCTTCAGCAGCGGCTCCGGCGCCTTTCTCATCGTCTTTCCTGGCGCGGGGCACTCCTTCCAGTTTTTCAACAGCTCATCGATTTCGGCACCGCTCCGCTTACGTGGAGGTCCTCGATGCTCAGCGTGACCATTGAATAGATCTCCACGGTTTCTCCACGGGTCGTCTTGTTCGAGCCATCTTCGATGCCCCATGTACACGATTTTCCCAGACCCGCCATCTTTCCTTGACGTTAGCTGCTGAGACGTCGTATCATCCATGCACCGCGTGCATCCGCAATATCCATGGCACACCTGGCCTGCCACATATCCGTAACCAAGATAGTCGTGCACTGTCGTGATCAGCGCGGCTCTCATGTTGAAATACTTGCCTTTGCTGGCGTCCCATGTCTTGGCCAGTGTTTTCCATAACGTGTCTAACTCCTCCTGAAGTAGCCCCAGATACAAATTAATATTATTTCCTGGTTGTTTCGGCCCTTGAATAAGCATGCTCATGTGAATGTACTTCGATTTCATGCACAACCAGGGGGGGAGGTTGTACATCCATACAAACACGGGCCATGTGCTATGGTTGGTGCTCTGGTTGCCAAACGGATTCATGCCATCGGTACACGCGCCAAGCACAATGTTCCTTGCATCACATTCAAAATACCGATAGAAGCTGTTCAACGCTCTCCACTGGCTTCCGTCCTTGACGTGTCTCAGCTTTGGATCATCTCCATCATCGGGCTTCTTCCTCTCCGCGTGCCAGCGCATTAGCTTTGCTTCCTTGGGATCTATAAAATACCTCTGGAGACGGGGAGTGATCGGTAAGTACCATACCACTTTCTGGGGACATTTCTTCCCGGCCTTCTTGTATCGAGAAGCATTGCACACCGGACAACTTGTTTTTTCCGCGTGCTCCTTCCGATAAATTATGCAATCGTTGATGCATGCATGGTATCTAACGTGTGGCAGATCAAGAGGGCACACGATCTTCTTGGCCTCATCAACACTACTAGGACATAGATTACCCTCGGGAAGAACATCCTTTAGGTACTTGAGATGCTCATCGAGGCTAGTGTCGGTCCATTTGTTTTTAGCCTTCGTCTTCAGCACTTGGAGCGTGAAACTCAAGCGGGTCACCTCAGGATTGCAACCATCATACAATGGAGTGTTCGAGTCTACCACCAGTTGCTCCAGCTTAGCCTCCTCTCTAGAAGCAGCTCTCTTAGTACTCGTCTCCTTGCGAAGCAATGCTTGAACATGAGGGTCCCGCACGATTGAACTTAGTACCGACGAACTCTGATGCGTGGAGTCCATGTCGTTCTCTCCACCGCCATGTTCGGCCCCTTCTCCGCCGCCATGTCCGGCCTCTTCCCCGCCGCCATTATCGATCATCTCTTCGTCTTGCCCCGTGTCATCATTGCTTGCCCCGTCGGCATCCTCAACATCGTCATCCTCATCTTCAGTTATCCACCGAGTATAGCCATCCATGAAACCAGTCATGAGCAGGTGCGCTTCGACACGACCATCAACATGGGGGTCAAGCCAAACTATTCCTTTGCATTTTCGACACGGACATAAAACCTCTGTCAGGTTATTTTCCTTCATGTCCTGCACCACCGACCGCAACCACCTGTCCACCATCGTTCCACTGATCATCGTCAACTCTGCACGGTAATAGTAAACAAATTGATTATAAAAAATGCGTGCATTCATCAAAGTCATACAAAAATTCGGCATGACCTTCCTTAAAAATAGGACATATATAGATCTAGAGTTTGCCCGGAATTCGCCAAAACGGAAATAATTTGACATTTCGGCAAAACATAGGCAACTCAAATGCACAATTTGGCGTCAACTCATGCCACACACACAATTTCCATAAAAATATCACACACATGCATAAACATATTTCCATTTTGCAAAAGCATGAAATATTAATCACACCTCTATCTCGAGATCAAGCACACGGTGGAGATGATGATGTAGGGAGGTCAAAAGTGCACAAAGCTCTTCTTAACAAAGAAAGATCTAGTTAGGGGGCAAATAGGTCACTTAACTAAATGATACATGTACCTAGCTAGCTAATTTGGGAGGAGACAACTTCAACTAGTGGAGGGGGGAGGAAAAAGAGAAAGGAGATGAATTAATGGAGGTGGTGTAGTTATAGCTAGGAGTAATGAAGAGAGAGAAAGGTAGGTAGAAGAGGGAGAGTAATGGGGGGAGAAGTATTGAGGAAGAAGAAGAGTGAGAGAGGGAGGATGTGGGAGGTAGGGAAAGGGAGGAGAGGAGATGGGGAGGGGGAGGTGGAAAAGGTGGTGGGTGCTGCGTCTTAGCAGTAGCGCGGGAGAGAAAGCGCGCTGCTGCTAAGAGCGTAGCAACAACGCGCTTTCCTGTCACGCGCTACTGCTAAACGGGCCAACCCTGTGCACAATTTCAAAATTAGCAGCAGCGAGGTGACAAAAAAGCGCGCTACTACTATGGCATTAGCAGCAGCGGGCTCCCTGGCACCGCGCTACTGGTAAACTTATGTCGTTGTGTACTGTCGGTGGATTTTTGTAGCAGCGCAGTTTAAGCGTCACGCGCTACTGCTAAGTTTGCACCAGTAGCGAGCTTTCCATAGCCGCGCTGCTACTACTTAGCAGCAGCGCCTGTTTTTATGCCGCGCTGCTGCTAAGATTCTGTGTATAAGGTTTTCCCTAGTAGTGAGGTATTGAGATACCGACGATCGAATCTCGGGCAAGTAACATACCGATGACAAAGGGAACAACGTATGTTGTTATGCGGTTTGACCGATAAAGATCTTAGTAGAATATGTAGGAGCCAATATGAGCATCCAGGTTCCGCTATTGGTTATTGACCGGAGACGTGTCTCGGTCATGTCTACATAGTTCTCGAACCCGTAGGGTCCGCACGCTTAAAGTTCGATGACGGTTATATTATGAGTTTATGTGTTTTGATGTACCAAAGGTAGTTTAGAGTCCCGGATGTGATCATGAACATGACGAGGAGTCTTGAAATGGTCGAGACATAAAGATTGATATATTGGAAGCCTATATTTGGATATCGGAAGTGTTCCGGGTGAAATCAGGATTTTACCGGAGTACCGGGGGTTACCGGAACCCCCCCGGAGGTTTAATGGGCCAAGAGGGGCCTTAGTGGAGAAGAGGAGGGGCGGCTAGGGCAGGCCGTGTGCCCCCTCCCCCTCTAGTACGAATTGGACAAGGAGGAGGGCGGCGCCCCCCTTTCGTTCCTCTCTCCTTTCTCCTTCCCCCTTCGCCTACTCCAACTAGGAAAGGAGGGATTCCTATTCCCGGTGGGAGTAGGACTCCTCCCTGGCGCGCCTCCTCCTGGCCGGCCGCCTCTTCCCCCTTACTCATTTATATACAGGGGCAGGGGGCACCCCTAGACACAACAATTGATCTCTTGGATCTCTTGGCCGTGTGCGGTGCCCCCCCTTCACCATAATCCACCTCGGTCATATCGTAGCAATGCTTAGGCGAATCCCTGCATCGGTAGAACATCACATCGTCACCACGCAGTCGTGCTGACGGAACTCTCCCTCAAAGCTCGGCTGGATCGGAGTTCGAGGGACGTCATCGAGTTGAACGTGTGCAGAACTCGGAGGTGCCGTGCGTTCGGTGCTTGATCGGTCAGATCATGAAGACGTACGACTACATCAACCATGTTGTGCTAACGCTTTCGCTTTCGGTCTGCGAGGGTACGTGGACACACTCTCCCCTCTTGTTGCTATGCATCACCATGATCTTGCGTGTGCGTAGGATTTTTTTTAAAATTACTATGTTCCCCAACAGTGGCATCCGAGCCTGATTTTATGCGTTGATGTTATATGCACGAGTAGAACACAAGTGAGTTGTGGGTGATACAAGTCATACTGCTTACTAGCATATCATACTTTGGTTCGGCGATATTGTTGGATGAAGCGGTCCGGACCGACATTACGCGTACGCTTACGCGAGACTGGTTCTAGCGACGTGCTTTGCACACAGGTGGCTGGCGGGTGTCAGTTTCTCCAACTTTAGTTGAACTGAGTGTGGCTACGCCCGGTCCTTGAGAAGGTTAAAACAGCACTAACTTGACGAACTATCGTTGTGGTTTTGATGCGTAGGTAAGAATGGTTCTTGCTCAGCCCGTAGCAGCCACATAAAACTTGCAACAACAAAGTAGAGGACATCTAACTTGTTTTTGCAGGGCTTGTTGTGATGTGGTATGGTCAAGACATGATGCTATATTTTATTGTATGAGATGATCATGTTTTGTAAACGAGTTATCGGCAACTGGCAGGAGCCATATAGTTGTCGCTTTATTGTATGCAATGCAATCACCCTGTAATTTCTTTACTTTATCACTAAGCGGTAGCGATAGTCATAGAAGCAATAGTTGGCGAGACGACAATGATGCTATGATGGAGATCAAGGTGTCTCGCCGGTGACGATGGTGATCATGAAGGTGCTTCGGAGATGGAGATCACAAGCACAAGATGATGATGGCCATATCATATCACTTATATTGATTGCATGTGATGTTTATCTTTTATGCATCTTATTTTGCTTTGATTGACGGTAGCATTATAACATGATCTCTCACTAAATTTCAAGATAAAAGTGTTCTCCCTGAGTATGCACCATTGCCAAAGTTCGTCGTGCCCAGACACCACATGATGATTGGGTGTGATAAGCTCTACGTCCATCTACAACGGATGCAAGCCAGTTTTGCACATGCAAAATACTCAGGTTAAACTTGACGAGCCTAGCATATGCAGATATGGCCTCGGAACACTAAGACTGAAAGGTCGAGCATGAATCATATAGTAGATATGATCAACATAGTGATGTTCACCATTGAAAACTACTCCATTTCACGTGATGATCGGTTATGGTTTAGTTGATTTGGATCACGTTATCACTTAGATGATTAGAGGGATGTCTATCTAAGTGGGAGTTCTTAATTAATATGATTAATTGAACTTTAATTTATCATGAACTTAGTCCTGATAGTATTTTGCAAATAATGTTGTACATCAATAGCTCGCATTGTTGCTTCCCTATGTTTTATATGTGTTCCTGGAGAAAACTAAAGTTGAAAGATGTTAGTAGCAATGATGCGGATTGGATCCATGATCTGAGGTTTATCCTCATTGCTGCACAGAAGAATTATGTCCTTGATGCACCGCTAGGTGACAGACCTATTGCAGGAGCAGATGCAGACGTTATGAACGTTTGGCTAGCAAAATATGATGACTACTTGATAGTTTAGTGCACCATGCTTAACGACTTAGAATCGGGACTTCAAAGACGTTTTGAACGTCATCGACCATATGAGATGTTCCAGGAGTTGAAGTTAATATTTCAAGAAAATACCCGAGTTGAGAGATATGAAGTCTCCAACAAGTTCTATAGCTAAAAGATGGAGGAGAATAGCTCAAGAAGTGAGCATGTGCTTAGATTTTCTGGGTACTAGAATCGCTTGAATCAAGTGGGAGTTAATCTTCCAGATAAGATAGTGATTGACAGAATTCTCTAGTCACCATCACCAAGTTAGTAGAACTTCGTGATGAACTATAATATGCAAGGGATAACGGAAACGATTCCCAAGCTCTTCGTGATGCTAAAATCGACGAAGGTAGAAATCAAGAAAAACATCAAGTGTTGATGGTTGATAAGACCACTAGTTTCAAGAAAAGGGCAAAGGGAAGAAGGGGAACTTCAAGAAGAACGGCAAGCAAGTTGCTTCTCAAGTGAAGAAGCCCAAGTCTGGTCCTAAGCCTGAGACTAAGTGCTTCTACTGCAAAGGGACTGGTCACTGGAAGCGAAACTGCCCCAAGTATTTGGCGGATAAGAAGGATGGCAAAGTGAACAAATGTATATTGGATATACATGTTATTGATGTGTACTTTACTAGTGTTTATAGCAACCCCTCAGCATTTGATACAGGTTCAGTTGCTAAGAGTAGTAACTCGAAACGGGAGTTGCAGAATGAACAGAAACTAGTTAAAGGTGAAGTGACGATGTGTGTTGGAAGTAGTTCCAAGATTGATATGATCATCATCGCACACTCCCTATACTTTCGGGATTAGTGTTGAACCTAAATAAGTGTTATTTGGTGTTTGCGTTGAGCATAAATATGATTTGATCATGTTTATTGCAAATACGGTTATTCATTTAAGTTAGAGAATAATTGTTATTCTGTTTACATGAATAAAACCTTCTATGGTTATACACCCAATGAAAATGGTTTGTTGGATCTCGATCGTAGTAATACACATATTCATAATATTGAAACCAAAAGATGCAAAGTTAATAATGATAGTGCAAACTTATTTGTGGCACTGCCATTTAGGTCATATTGGTGTAAAGCGCATGAAGAAAATCCATATTGATGGGCTTTTGGAATCACTTGATTATGAATCAGTTGATGCTTGCGAACCATGCCTCATGGGCAAGATGACTAAGACTCCGTTCTCCAGAACAATGGAGCGAGCAATAGACTTGTTGGAAATAATACATATTGATGTATGCAGTCCGATGAGTGTTGAGGTTCGCGACGGGTATCGTTATTTTCTGACCTTCACAGATGATTTGAGCAGATATGAGTATATCTACTTGATGAAACATAAGTCTGAAACACTTGAAAAGTTCAAAGAATTTCAGAGTGAAGTGGAAAATCATCGTAACAAGAAAGTAAAGTTTCTGCGATCTCATCGTGGAGGAGAATATTTGAGTTACGAGTTTGGTCTTCATTTGAAACAATGCGGAATAGTTTCGCAACTCATGCCACCTGGAACACCACAGCGTAACGGTGTGTCCGAACGTCATAACCGTACTTTATTAGATATGGTGCGTGTTGGGGAACGTAGTAATTTCAAAAAAATTCCTACGCACACACAAGATCATGGTGATGCATAGCAACGAGAGGGGAGAGTGTTGTATACGTACCCTCGTAGACCGGAAGCGGAAGCGTTAGCGCAACACGGTTGATGTAGTCGTACGTCTTCACGGCCCGACCGATCAAGCACCGAAACTACGGCACCTCCGAGTTCTAGCACACGTTCAGCTCGATGACAATCCCCGGACTCCGATCCAGCAGAATGTCGGGGAAGAGTTCCGTCAGCACGACGGCGTGGTGACGTTCTTGATGTTCTACCGTCGCAGGGCTTCGCCTAAGCACCGGTACAATATTATCGAGGATTATGGTGGAGGAGGGCACCACAAGCTAATAGATCTCAAGGATCAATTGTTGTGTCTAGAGGTGCCCCTTGCCCCCGTATATAAAGGAGCAAGGGGGAGGGGCGGCCGGCCAGGAGGAGGCGCGCCAGGGAGGAGTCCTACTCCTACCGGGAGTAGGACTCCCTCCTTTCCTTGTCCAACTAGGAGAGGGGGAAGGAAGGGAGAGAGGAGAGAAAGGAAAGGGGGCGCCCCTCCCTCCTTGTCCAATTCGGACTAGAGGGGGAGGGGGCACGCAGCCTGCCCTGGCCGCCCCTCCTCTGCTCCACTTTGGGCCCATGAGGCCCATTAACCCCCCCGGGGGGGGGGGGGTTCCGGTAACCCCCGGTACTCCGTTTTATATCCGATAACTCTCGGAACCATTCCTGTGTCCGAATATAGTCGTCCAATATATCAATCTTTATGTCTCGACTATTTCGAGACTCCTCGTTATGTCCGTGATCACATCCGGGACTCCGAACAACCTTCGGTACATCAAAATATATAAACTCATAATGAAACTGTCATCGTAACGTTAAGCGTGCGGACACTATGGGTTCGAGAACAATGTAGACATGACCGAGACACGTCTCCGGTCAATAACCAATAGCGCACCTGGATGCTCATATTGGCTCCTACATATTCTACGAAGATCTTTTATCGGTCAGACCGCATAACAACATACGTTGTTCCCTTTGTCATCGGTATGTTACTTGCCCGAGATTTGATCGTCGGTATCTCAATACCCAGTTCAATCTCGTTACCGGCAAGTCTCTTTACTCGCTCCGTAATACATCATCCCGCAACTAACTTATTAGTTGCAATGCTTGCAAGGCTTATGTGATGTGCATTACCGAGAGGGCCCAAAGATACCTCTCCGACAATCGGAGTGACAAATCCTAATCTCGAAATATGCCAACCCAACAAGTTCCTTCGGAGACACCTGTAGAGCACCTTTATAATCACCCAGTTATGTTGTGACGTTTGGTAGCACACAAAGTGTTCCTCCGGTAAACGGGAGTTGCATAATCTCATAGTCATAGGAACATGTATAAGTCATGAAGAAAGCAATAGCAACAAACTAAACGGTCAAGTGCTAAGCTAACGAAATGGGTCAAGTCAATCACATCATTCTCCTAATGATGTTATCCCGTTAATCAAATGACAACTCATGTCTATGGTTAGGAAACATAACCATCTTTGATCAACGAGCTAGTCAAGTAGAGGCATACTAATGACACTATGTTTGTGTATGTATTCACACATGTATTATGTTTCCGGTTAATACAATTCTAGCATGAATAATAAACATTTATCATGATATAAGGAAATAAATAATAACTTTATTATTGCCTCTAGGGCATATTTCCTTCAATCTCCACTTGCACTAGAGTCAATAATCTAGATTACACAGTAATGATTCTAACACCCATGGAGCCTTGGTGCTGATCATGTTTTGCTCGTGGAAGAGGCTTAGTCAGCGGGTCTGCAACATTCAGATCCGTATGTATCTTGCAAATTTCTATGTCTCCTACTTGGACTAAATCTCGAATGGAATTGAAGCGTCTCTTGATGTGCTTGGTTTTCTTGTGAAATCTGGATTCCTTTGCCAAGGCAATTGCACCAGTATTGTCACAAAAGATTTTCATTGGACCCGATGCACTAGGTATGACACCTAGACCGGATATGAACTCCTTCATCCAGACTCCTTCATTTGCTGCTTCCGAAGCAGTTATGTACTCTGCTTCACATGTAGATCCCGCCATGATGCTTTGTTTAGAACTGCACCAACTGACAGCTCCACCATTCAGTAAAAACACGTATCCGGTTTGCAATTTAGAATCGTCCGGATTAGTGTCAAAGCTTGCATCAACGTAACCATTTATGATGAGCTCTTTGTCACCTCCATATACGAGAAACATATCCTTAGTCCTTTTCAGGTATTTCAGGATGTTCTTGACCGCTGTCCACTGATCCACTCCTGGATTACTGTGGTACCTCCCTGCTAGACTTATAGCAAGGCACACATCAGGTCTGGTACACAACATTGCATACATGATAGACCCTATGGCTAAAGCATAGGGAACATCTTTCATTTTCTCTCTATCTTCTGCGGTGGTCGTACATTGAGTCTTACTCAACTTCACACCTTGTAACACATGCAAGAACCCTTTCTTTGCTTGATCCATTTTGAACTTCTTCAAAACCTTGCCAAGGTATGTGCTTTGTGAAAGTCCAATTAAGCGTCTTGATCTATCTCTATAGATCTTAATGCCCAATATGTAAGCAGCTTCACCGAGGTCTTTCATTGAAAAACTCTTATTCAAGTATCCCTTTATGCTATCCAGAAATTCTATATCATTTCCAATCAATAATATGTCATCCACATATAATATCAGAAATGCTACAGAGCTCCCACTCACCTTCTTGTAAATACAGGCTTCTCCAAAAGTCTGTACAAAACCAAATGCTTTGATCACACTATCAAAGCGTTTATTCCAACTCCGAGAGGCTTGCACCAGTCCATAAATGGATCGCTGGAGCTTGCACACTTTGTTAGCTCCCTTTGGATCGACAAAACCTTCTGTTGCATCATATACAACTCTTCTTCCAGAAATCCATTCAGGAATGCAGTTTTGACATCCATTTGCCAAATTTCATAATCATAAAATGCGGCAATTGCTAACATAATTCGGACAGACTTAAGCATCGCTACGGGTGAGAAGGTCTCATCGTAGTCAATCCCTTGAACTTGTCGAAAACCTTTTGCAACAAGTCGAGCTTTATAGACAGTAACATTACCGTCAACATCAGTCTTCTTCTTGAAGATCCATTTATTCTCAATTGCTTGCCGATCAACGGGCAAGTCAACCAAAGTCGACACTTTGTTCTCATACATGGATCCCATCTCAGATTTCATGGCTTCTAGCCATTTTGCGGAATCTGGGCTCACCATCGCTTCTTCATAGTTCGTAAGTTCATCATGATCTAGTAGCATGACTTCCAGAACAGGATTACCGTACCACTCTGGTGCGGATCTTACTCTGGTTGATCTACGAGGTTTGGTAGTAACTTGATCTGAAGTTTCATGATCATTATCATTAGCTTCCTCACTAATTGGTGTAGGGGTCACAGAAACCGGTTTCTGTGATGTACTACTTTCCAATAAGGGAGCAGGTACAGTTACCTCATCAAGTTCTACTTTTCTCCCACTCACTTCTTTCGAGAGAAACTCCTTCTCTAGAAAAACTCCGAATTTAGCAACAAAAGTCTTGTCTTCGGATCTGTGATAGAAGGTGTACCCAACAGTCTCCTTTGGGTATTTGATGAAGACACATTTCTCCGATTTGGGTTCGAGCTTATCAGGTTGAAGCTTTTTCACATAAGCATCGCAGCCCCAAACTTTCAGAAACGACAGCTTTTGTTTCTTGCCAAACCACAGTTCATAAGGCGTCGTCTCAACGGATTTCGATGGTGTCCTATTTAACGTGAATGCAGCTGTCTCTAAAGCATAACCCCAAAACGATAACGGTAAATCAGTAAGAGACATCATAGATCGCACCATATCTAATAAAGTACGATTACGACGTTCGGACACACCATTACGCTGTGGTGTTCCGGGTGGCGTGAGTTGCGAAACTATTCCGCATTGTTTCAAATGTAGACCAAACTCGTAACTCAAATATTCTCCTCCACGATCAGATCATAGAAACTTTATTTTCTTGTTACGATGATTTTCAACTTCACTCTAGAATTCTTTGAACTTTTCAAATATTTCAGACTTATATTTCATTAAGTAGATATACCCATATCTGCTTAAATCATCTGTGAAGGTGAGAAAATAACGATATCCTCCACGAGCCTCAACATTCATTGGACCACATACATCTGTATGTATGATTTCCAACAAATCCGTTGCTCTCTCCATAGTACCGGAGAACGACGCTTTAGTCATCTTACCCATGAGGCACAGTTCGCAAGTACCAAGTGATTCATAATCAAGTGGTTCCAAAAGTCCATCAGTATGGAGTTTCTTCATGCGCTTTACACCGATATGACCTAAACGGCAGTGCCACAAATAAGTTGCACTATCATTATCAACTCTACATCTTTTGATTTCAACATTATGAATATGTGTATCACTACTATCGAGATTCATCAAAAATAGACCACTCTTCAAGGGTGCATGACCATAAAAGATATTACTCATATAAATAGAATAACCATTATTCTCTGATTTAATAGAATAACCATCTCGCATCAAACAAGATCCAGATATAATGTTCATGCTCAACGCTGGCACCAAATAACAATTATTTAGGTCTAATACTAATTCTGAAGGTAGATGTAGAGGTAGCGTGCCGACCGCGATCACATCGACTTTGGAACCATTTCCCACGCGCATCGTCACCTTGTCCTTAGCCAATCTTCGCTTAATCCGTAGCCCCTGTTTCGAGTTGCAAATGTTAGCAACATAACCAATATCAAATACCCAGGTGCTACTGCGAGCATTAGTAAGGTACACATCAATAACATGTATATCACATATACCTTTGTTCACTTTGCCATCCTTCTTATCCGCCAAATACTTGGCGCAGTTCCGCTTCCAGTGACCAGTCTGCTTGCAGTAGAAGCACTCAGTCTCAGGCTTAGGTCCAGACTTGGGTTTCTTCTCCTGAGCAGCAACTTGTTTGCTGTTCTTCTTGAAGTTCCCTTTCTTCTTCCCTTTGCCCCTTTTCTTGAAACTGGTGGTCTTATTGACCATCAACACTTGATACTCCTTCTTGATTTCTACCTCCGCGGCTTTTAGCATTGCGAAGAGCTCAGGAATAGTCTTATTCATCCCTTGCATATTATAGTTCATCACGAAGCTTTTGTAGCTTGGTGGCAGTGATTGAAGAACTCTGTCAATGACACTATCAACAGGAAGATTAACCCCCACTTGAGTCAAGTGATTATGATACCCAGACATTTTGAGTATATGTTCACTGACAGAACTATTCTCCTCCATCTTGCAGCTATAGAACTTATTAGAGACTTCATATCTCTCAATCCGGGCATTTGCTCGAAATATTAACTTCAACTCCTGGAACATCTCATATGCTCCATGATGTTCAAAACGTCGTTGAAGACCCGGTTCTAAGCCGTAAAGCATGGCACACTGAACTATCGAGTAGTCATCAGCTTTGCTCTGCCAGACGTTCATAACATCTGGTGTTGCTCCTGCAGCAGGCTTGGCACTTAGCGGTGCTTCCAGGACGTAATTCTTCTATGCAGCAATGAGGATAATCCTCAAGTTACGGTCCCAGTCTGTGTAATTGCTACCATCATCTTTCAACTTTGCTTTCTCAAGGAACGCATTAAAATTCAACAGAACAACATCACGAGCCATCTATCTACAATTAAACATAGACAAGCAAGATACTATCAGATACTAAGTTCATGATAAATTTAAGTTCAATTAATCATATTACTTCAGAACTCCCACTTAGAAAGATATCTATCTATATCTATATCTATATCTATATTCTATACTAATTACAGACTCCCAAAAAATTACCACGTTAATTAGAAATTAGGAGCCGTTTATCTGGTGTGGGACCGAATTATTACGGTGTAGATCATCCGATTTTTTCCAAGTGAAATAAAAAAGCGTCCACCTATGGGCCCAAGAGTTATAACGACCTACGTGCTATCTTGGCTCTAGCATGTATGACAAATATAATCGCCACGTACTGCAATCCCAACTTTAAAAAAATTATCTTGGATGGAGCGTATTGCTCCAACTCAAGAAAATTAATCTTGGATGGAGTTATATATTTTTTAAACTACATTAGAGGTAGTACGTAGTAGTAGAGATGGTCACATGTCAAAAAAAAAGATATGGACTCAGCTCAGCCTTCTCCTTACCTCTCACGACTCTTCTCTCCCAACTAAAAAATTCTTGGATGGAGCGTATTGCTCTCCCAGCTAACAAAAAATCTTGGATGGATTTCTATATTTTGTAGACTATATTAGATGTAGTTCGTGGTAGTAGATATGGACTCACATGTCAAAAAAAAGATATGGACTCCTTATCTCTCACGACTCTTCTCCTTCCTCTATGTCGGCAACAAAAGAAATCTATGAAAATAAAACTCCGCCAAAACTGTTGCGCCGCGTCAAGTCATCAGCGTACCCTCGGCTGAACCATACAGGAACCCATCTGGCTTGCCGCGTGCTCCGGCCGTTTTCAATTTTAATCTTTCAACGATGGTAGAATTGAAATTATAAAAAAGTACGATCCAATCAAGGATGTGCATCTTACACAGATCTCATTTTTTCTCAGCCAGCATTAAATCATGCGAAGAACAAGAATACATTTTTGCTCCCGTAGATGAGGAGTACCAATGGCAGTTGATTAGTATCAAATAATAAGTACAGACTCCCAAGAAATTACCACGTTAATTAGAAATTAGGAGCCGTTTATCTGGTGTGGGACCGAATTATTACGGTGTAGATCATCCGATTTTTTCCTAGTGAAATAAAAAAACATCCACCTATGGGCCCAAGAGTTATAACGACCTACGTGCTATCTTGGCTCTAGCATGTATGACAAATATAATCACCACGTACTGCAATCCCAACTTTAAAAAAATTATCTTGGATGGAGCGTATTGCTCCAACTCAAGAAAATTAATCTTGGATGGAGTTATATATTTTTTAAACTACATTAGAGGTAGTACGTAGTAGTAGAGATGGTCACATGTCAAAGAAAAGATATGGACTCAGCTCAGCCTTCTCCTTACCTCTCACGACTCTTCTCTCCCAACTAAAAAATTCTTGGATGGAGCGTATTGCTCTCCCAGCTAACAAAAAATCTTGGATGGATTTCTATATTTTGTAGACTATATTAGATGTAGTTCGTGGTAGTAGATATGGACTCACATGTCAAAAAAAAAGATATGGACTCCTTATCTCTCACGACTCTTCTCCTTCCTCTATGTCGGCAACAAAAGAAATCTATGAAAATAAAACTCTGCCAAAACTGTTGCGCCGCCGCAAGTCATCAGCGTACCCTCGGCTGAACCATACAGGAACCCATCTGGCTTGCCGCGTGCTCCGGCCGTTTTCAATTTTAATCTTTCAACCATGGTAGAATTGAAATTATAAAAAGGTACGATCCAATCAAGAATGTGCAGCTTACACAGATCTCATTTTTTTCTCAGCCAGCGTTAAATCATGCGAAGAACAAGAATACATTTTTGCTCCCGTAGATGAGGAGTGCCAATGGCAGTTGATTAGTTTCAAATAATAAGAATCCTCCACCAATTAGCTACGAAACGAACCAACTGCAGTAGATGCGGTTGTTCGCCGAGGTGTAGAGTGCAGACCATCATATCTCCATAACTGTCCTTTGATTCTTTTCTTTGTTGTTTTAGGTTGGTAGTAACATTGGGATCGTCACTCACAAGGTTTGATGTGTGTACGTAAGTATGTTCATTGCAGGTTCATGTGAAATTAGACACAGATGTCCACATCCTTTGAAGCCATGATCAGGATCTCCTTTTGGTTAGCTTCTGTTCCCTCCCACTTCTTAGTGACTAGCTCCCTTTTGTCCAAATTTATCTATGCTTGCTAAGGTGTTAGTTAATTTAACCTTGATGTGTTTCCATCTATGATGGTTTTAAAATCTGCACATAAGCATCCCCTATATCGGAACTTGCTGTCATGGTCGATGAGTGTTCTAATGGAAGCGCAGAAAGAAACATCTTGAATTCTTGATGCAAGATAAGAAGAATATGATGTCCATGAAAGTGAGAAAAGCAGGGACGTAAAATGTCCTCGGTTTCCAGTACTTAACGGTGAAAGCATATTTACTTTCAGCAATAGGTGGATCCAGAAGATAATAGCTGCGCAGGAGCTATACCACGGTCCATGAAGCAGTTGTTAAGACATTATTTGTACAATATACAGGCACATACGCAACTAGCAGTTAGCATGACATTGAGAAAAGAGTTCATATGAGATGCTCAATTTAGATTTGAATCAATTTTATTTGGTAGCTGTGCAAAAAAAGATAATTCTGCCAGACAAGTACAACTGATCGAGCAAATGTAAGTGCTTACAAATAATAAATGATAGTGTATCTTATCAGACCCAGAATAAAAGCGTGGTCTGCATTATTTATCAATTCTTTATAGTAATTTTCCTCAGTTCCAAAGCTTCAAATTTCATATCTTATGTCTCGGACATTTGTTGTAGGAATGCAAAGAAGAGTCTGACCTTAATTCTGCACTGCTTTTTAGCATGGGTTATTCTGCGCTACCTTTAAGGAGTCAAGGTAGGTAAGGCTGGCCAAATCAAAATCGCTTATGACCATAGTTCTGCACCACCTACAAGTACAAAAATATACTTTTGTCTAAATCCTTAAAAATATATCTTTCATATATCCATTCTCGAATACTGAGAGAACAATTAACACAAAACATATATAACTAGAGATGATATTTTTAAGATGTCATAAAGATGATATAAGATGTTTAGGGAATAACAGACGCGTGCCGCGTTAAATTAATCACTTGGAGCTACTATTTTGAGCATTTTCTGATTCATTCATAAATCCTTCTACAAGCTTTTGTTTTTGCGAATAATAACATCCAGGGCCCTATTCGATTCATCGAATGATTTAAAGTTTTAATTTTTAAACAGGATTATGTTTCAATAAAGCTTTTTCGGTATTTCGAGTGGCATTTTCAGCCATTGTTTGGTACCACGTCTCGACCATTAATTGTATCGAACCATGTATGACTGAAAAGTATGTCTTCGTGTTCTTGCCTGTCTTTTATTGTTGACTATGCTCTTTGTAGATCATGCAAATATAATGGGCCCAAAGCTTACTTACAGATAGTATATTAATTATTTAGAACTATCATAGCACTTTTGCATATCATGCTATGAAGAGAGAGAATGTTTATTCCAATGTGTCACTTTCTTTTCCAAATAAATAATTTAGAATTTTACATGGTTTTGCATAAATTTGAAACTGTTTTTTATCCAATCTGCAATAGTCAAGATACAAATACGCATCCACTATAATGCCAACCTAAGTTCGAGTAACCAATGTTATATATATGCTAATAATATTGTAGAATATTTGTGGGTTTTTTTTAGAAAAATATTGTGGAGTCCTTTTTTAGTCGAATATTGTTGTGTCTCAATAATTTATTAGAAAATATTTTGTGTATTACTATATTTGACTTCAAACCATCCCACGCCTCCAGACATACCGATTTTAACTCATGGAAATTTAGTTTTAAAGAGAACTCAAAGCTTAAATTTGTAAGAAGTAAGATTCCTACTAAGATTAATTACAACTGTAGACAAACAAGACACAACTTAACATGCACGGACACATGTGTTCAAGATACGAAATTTCAGCTCTCTTAATTGTAACCCTCATGAAGATGTCAACACGACCGGTTTTAGAATTTCAATATATAACTAAATTGTGAAGTGTTTAACTAGAATACAATTTTGTGTCCAAGTGTCCTGCTAATAGAAATAAAAGATTTTTGTTGGTTAACCGAACTAAAATAGAGCCGCTACTATAATGTTTATAAATACCACAATATTTATGGTACAATTTTCCAATTTTCACATATTTTTATTACCTCTATGTTATGCAAGCAATAGAACGTAAAACTATAATAGATAGACATACCATATAAAAATATATTTTATACTAGCCCGTGCGAATGCATGGGTTGACGACTAGTCTCTCTAATCCTCTAAGTGATCACGTGATCCAAATCAACTAAATCAGGTCCGATCATCACGTGAGATGGAGTAGTATCAATGGTGAACATCAATATGTTGATCATATCTACTATATGATTCACGCTCAACCTTTCGGCCTCCGTGTTTCGAGGCCATATCTGTTATATGCTAGGCTCGTCAAATTAAACCTGAGTATTCCGCGTGTGCAACTGTTTTGCACCCGTTGTATTTGAACGTAGAGTCTATCACACCCGATCATCATGTGGTGTCTCAGCACGAAGAACTTTCACAACGGTGCATACTCAGGGAGAACACTTATACTTTGATAATTTAGTGAGGGATCATCTTATAATGCTACCGTCAATCAAAGCAAGATAAGATGCATAAAAGATAAACATCACATGCAATTAATATAAGTGATATGATATGGCCATCTAGAGCTTGTGATCTCCATCTTCGAAGCACCGTCATGATCACCATCGTCACCGGTGCGACACCTTGATCACCATCGTAGCATCGTTGTTGTCTCGCCAATCTTATGCTTCCACGACTATCGCTACCGCTTAGTGATAAAGTAAAGCATTACAGCGCAATTGCATTGCATACAATAAAGTGACAACCATATGGCTCCTGCCAGTTCCCGATAACTCGGTTACAAAACATGATCATCTCATACAATAAAATTTAGCATCATGTCTTGACCATATCACATCACAACATGCCCTGCAAAAACAAGTTAGACGTCCTCTACTTTGTTGTTGCAAGTTTTACGTGGCTGCTACGGGCTTAGCAAGAACCGTTCTTACCTACGCATCAAAACCACAACGATAGTTTGTCAAGTTGGTGCTGTTTTAACCTTCGCAAGGACCGGGCGTAGCCACACTTGGTTCAACTAAAGTTGGGGAAACTTACCCGCCAGCCACCTGTGTGCAAAGCACGTAGGTAGAACCAGTCTCGCGTAAGCGTACGCGTAATGTCGGTCTGGGCCGCTTCATCCAACAATACCGCCGAACCAAAGTATGACATGCTGGTAAGAAGTATGACTTATATCGCCCACAACTCACTTGTGTTCTACTCGTGCACAACATCAACGCATAAAACCTAGGCTCGGATGCCACTGTTGGGGAACGTAGTAATTTCAAAAAAAATTCCTATGCACATGCAAGATCATGGTGATGCACAGCAACGAGAGGAGAGAGTGTTGTCTACGTACCCTCGTAGACCGGAAGTGAAAGCGTTAGCACAACGCGGTTGATGTAGTCGTACGTCTTCACGGCCCGACCGATCAAGCACCGAAACTACGACACCTCCGAGTTCTAGCACACGTTCAGCTCGATGACGATCCCCGAACTCCGATCCAGCAGAATGTCGGGAAAGAGTTCCGTCAGCACGACGGCGTGGTGATGATCTTGATGTTCTACCGTCGCAGGGCTTCGCCTAAGCACCGCTACAATATTATCGAGGATTATGATGGAGGAGGGCACCGCACATGGCTAATAGATCTCAAGGATCAATTGTTGTGTCTAGAGGTGCCCCCCTGCCCCCGTATATAAAGGAGCAAGGGGGAGGGGCGGGCGGCCAGGAGGAGGCGCGCCAGGGAGGAGTCCTACTCCTACTGGGAGTAGGACTCCCTCCTTTCCTTGTCCAACTAGGAGAGGGGGAAGGAAGGGAGAGAGGAGAGAAAGGAAAGGGGGGCGCCGCCCCTCCCTCCTTGTCCAATTCGGACTAGAGGGGGAGGGGGCGCGCAGCCTGCCCTGGCCGCCCCTCCTCTGCTCCACTTTGGGCCCATGAGGCCCATTAACCCCCAGGGGGGTCCGGTAACCCCCGGTACTCCGTTTTATATCCGATAACTCCCGGAACCATTCCTATGTCCGAATATAGTCGTCCAATATATCAATCTTTATGTCTCAACTATTTCGAGACTCCTCGTTATGTCCGTGATCACATCCGGGACTCGGAACAACCTTCGACACATCAAAATATATAAACTCATAATGAAACTGTCATCGTAACGTTAAGCGTGCGGACCCTACGGGTTCGAGAACAATGTAGACATGACTGAGACACGTCTCCGGTCAATAACCAATAGCGCACCTGGATGCTCATATTGGCTCCTACATATTCTACGAAGATCTTTTATCGGTCAGACCGCATAACAACATACGTTGTTCCCTTTGTCATCGGTATGTTACTTGCCCGAGATTTGATCGTCAGTATCTCAATACCTAGTTCAATCTCGTTACCGGCAAGTTTCTTTACTCGTTTCGTAATACATCATCCCACAACTAACTTATTAGTTGCAATGCTTGCAAGGCTTATGTGATGTGCAGTACCGAGAGGGCCCAGAGATACCTCTCCGACAATCGGAGTGACAAATCCTAATCTCGAAATACGCCAACCCAACAAGTACCTTCGGAGACACCTATAGAGCACCTTTATAATCACCCAATTACGCTGTGACGTTTGGTAGCACACAAAGTGTTCCTCCGGTAAACGGGAGTTGCATAATCTCATAGTCATAGGAATATGTATAAGTCATGAAGAAAGCAATAGCAACAAACTAAACGATCAAGTGCTAAGCTAACGAAATGGGTCAAGTCAATCACATCATTCTCCTAATGATGTGATCCCGTTAATCAAATGACAACTCATGTCTATGGTTAGGAAACATAACCATCTTTGATCAACGAGCTAGTCAAGTAGAGGCATAGTAGTGACACTATGTTTGTCTATGTATTCACACATGTATTATGTTTCCGGTTAATACAATTCTAGCATGAATAATAAACATTTATCATGATATAAGGAAATAAATAATAACTTTATTATTGCCTCTAGGGCATATTTCCTTCAATGCGATCTATGATGTCTCTTACTGATTTACTGCTATCAATTTGGGGATATACTTTAGAGACGACCGCATTCACGTTAAATAGGGCACCATCAAAATCCGTTGAGGCGACGCCTTATGAACTATGGTTTGGCAAGAAACCAAAGTTGTCGTTTCTTAAAGTTTGGGGATGCGATGCTTATGTGAAAAAGCTTCAACCTGATAAGCTCGAACCCAAATCGGAGAAATGTGTCTTCATAGGATACCGAAAGGAAACTGTTGGGTACACCTTCTATCACAGATCCGAGGGCAAGAAATTGGATGCTAAGAATGGATCATTTCTAGAGAAGGAGTTTCTCTCGAAAGAAGTGAGTGGGAGGAAAGTAGAACTTGATGAGGCAACAGTACCTGCTCCCTTATTGGAAAGTAGTTCATCACAGAAACCGCTTCATGTGACGTCTACACCAATTAGTGAGGAAGTTAATGATGATGATCATGAAACTTCAGATCAAGTTGTTACTGAACCTCGTAGGTCAACCAGAGTAAGATCCGCACCAGAGTGGTACGGTAATCCTGTTCTAGAGGTTATGTTGCTAGACCATGACGAACCTACGAACTATGAAGAAGCGATGGTGAGCCCAGATTCCGCAAAATGGCTTGAAGCCATGAAATCTAAGATGGGATCCATGTATGAGAACAAAGTGTGGACTTTGGTTGACTTTCCCGTTGATCGGCAAGCCATCGAGAATAAATGAATCTTCAAGAAGAAGGCTGACGCTGATGGTAATGTTACTGTCTATAAAGCTCGACTTGTTGCAAAAAGTTTTCGACAAGTTCAAGGGATTCTACGATGATACCTTCTCACCCGTAGCGATGCTTAAGTCTGTCCAAATCATGTTAGCAATTGCCGCATTTTATGATTATGAAATTTGGCAAATGGATGTCAAAACTGCATTCCTAAATGGATTTCTAGAAGAAGAGTTGTATATGATGCAACCAGAAGGTTTTATTGATCCAAAGGGAGCTAACAAAGTGTGCAAGCTCCAGCGATCCATTTATGGACTGGTGCAAGCCTCTCGGAGTTGGAATAAATGTTTTGATAGTGTGATCAAAGCATATGGTTTTATATAGACTTTTGGAGAAGCCTGTATTTACAAGAAAGTGAGTGGGAGCTCTGTAGCATTTATGATATTATATGTGGATGACATATTGTTGATTGGAAATGATATAGAATTTCTAGATAGCATAAAAGGATATTTGAATAAGATTTTTTCAAAGAAAGACCTCAGTGAAGCTACTTACATCTTGAGCATCAAGACCTATAGAGATAGATCAAGATGCTTGATAAGTTTTTTCAATGAGTACATACCTTGACAAGATTTTGAAGTAGTTCAAAATGGAACAGTCAAAGGAGTTCTTGCCTGTGTTACAAGGTGTGAAGTTGAGTAAGACTCAAAACCCGACCACGGCAGAAGATAGAGAGAGAATGAAAGTCATTCCCTATGCCTCAGCCATAGGTTCTATAAAGTATGTCATGCTGTGTACCAGACCTATTGTATACCCTACCCTGAGTTTGGCAAGGGAGTATAGTAGTGATCTAGGAGTAGATCACTGGACATTGGTCAAAATTATCCTTGGTGGAATAAGGATATGTTTCTCGATTTTGGAGGTGACAAAAGGTTCATCGTAAAGGGTTGTTGACACCAGATTTTGGCACGGTCAAGAACTTATTTAAGATGGCCTCAAATGGAGAAGTGATCTACATGGAAGAGTTCCGTATTATTGATATGAACATAATTGAAGTTTGGGTCATCACCGTCCGATTTTATCTCGAAGGCCGAAACTATGCTCAAAGTACTAAGATCTTATATTCAGAGTACAGTTTGGCCGATTAGGCCCCAAGACGACCTCAAATGGAAAAATGATCTACGCGGGTTGTCTTCGTCTCGTCGAAACGATCGATTTTGATATAAAAATCGTCCAAATACGAGTTCATATGCAAAAGTTAGAGCAATCGGAGTGCAGCCCTGTCACGAGGTGAGATGTGGCGCGCCCCACCAGACACATGTCTGATGGGTAGCACAAGGGAATAGCCTGTTTTGCGACCGATTTAACCCTCAAGATGACCTCTGATCAAAAAAACCTTCAACATGAAAGTTGTTCGTCTCGTCGAAACGGTCAAAATTGCTTTTGGGCTCGTTTTCATCCGAGATGGTTTACCACCACAAAAAAGACCCGCAAGGTGCAGCCAGTTTAAACCGAACAATTTTGGAAAGTTCGGATAAAACCAATCCGAATTTTACTAGGGTTTTGGACGTGAATCCAAGCCTTTTCCTTGCATGGGAAGTCCAGCCGCCTCTTATATATCTAAGGGGTGACGGCCGATTGAACAACACACAATCGATCAAATCATCTACCACTTTTTATCTTTTATCTTTTCTCCTTATCCCTAGTTCTTCTTCTTCCTCATTCTTCGTCTGTTCTTCTTGTTGCAGGGCGGCGAACCTCGAGGCCCTAGGGGCGATCAGGTCGACCTAGGGCAGCCCATAGCCGCCGCGTGCCCTGATGGGGTCCCTCCCGGGCGTGTGGGGTTTCGGGTCCTCAAAAGCATCCGCCGGATTGTCTTAAGTACCGCGCTTCCAGCCGGGTCTCCTTCGACGTGAGCTGCGGTGCATCACCCTCGGCGTCGAGGGTACACGGTGACGTGTTCGTGTGCGAACACACTTTTTGGCGACTCCGCTGGGGAAGAAGCTTTGAACGGTCTCCAACCCATTATTGCTACGAAGAGATCGTCATCAAGTTGCTACAATCTACAAAGGTAATATGAATACCCAATTCCCCTTTGTAGATGCAAATAATCCATATGTTGTTGCTGGATCACCTAATGAGCATAATGTATCGGCTAGCCCTAGTTTTATTAATCATGCATCTAATTATGCGCAAGGGCCGATGCAAAGCAATCTTCATGCTTCAAATTCTTATGATTTTAGCAACGTACAACATATGTATCCAACTCTCATGCATCGGCAACCCCACAAATACATATGCTGACGAACAACATGATGGGTTTGGTTAATAAATTTGAAACACCTCATGTTAAAATTTCCAATAGCATACAAGAAAGTGTTTCACCTTTTTATTCATCGGCAACTAATTTGCAATATGTGAATCCAACCTTGCCGATGAATGGGAGAATTGGCCATGCTACTACTAGCTATTCGGCCAGTTACTCTCAACCATCATATGCTACACATCATGTTAGTAATTTTCAGCATCGTATGCAACTGTAGATGTTCGTAATTTGGCCCCGCATCTTCATGGTCATAGCCGAATAAGTGAAATTTTTACAGGAACACATGTGCGGTCATCAAATACTGTAGCATATAATGCATACTCTATGCAATCCAAGAATTTCGGCAACACTCACAAATCATTGTCGAAAGAATCTGAAAGTATTGCGGAGCAATCCCTTCCAGAAGCGGTTGTGGCTGCATTAAAAAAGAGCTTGGCACAAAACAAGAGAATTAGTGCTCTTTGCCTTGAACAATATGAAAAGGGGTTGTTTCCTGATTATGCTACAATAAAGGCTAGAGTTTTGCAGGAAGATGAAACTTCATCAATTGATAGTATTGGTGAGAGAGCATATGGTTATACAGCAGTGCATACATCTCCACCTAGTACCGCAGCATATTATACACCCCCTACACAATTGCAAAATTTCGGCAACTCTAACACTTCATTGCCGAAAGATCCTAAAAGCATTGGGGGGCAAACTAATCTAGAGCGGACTAAAATTGAGAGGGGAGTTAAAGCTTTGCGTGATAGGGTGCAAGTACTTCGCCAAGAGAAAATTGATAGGGAATTAGCTCAAAGAAAAGAATCCTTGCCAATTGATATAACCGGTGAAAATAATGATGATTCATAAACTAAAAGTTCTTCGGTTGAAAAAGCCGAATCAAGTAGTATATATTCCGAATCCATCAAATCCAAAGAGGCAAACATTGTTGAGAAAGGGCATGGAAAGTATAGCACGACAGCCATACTTGATTTTTCTGAAGTTAATGGAACCTACTTCCTGCTCTGTGAGTTTCGTGCCATAGAAATTGATGAGCTTCAAAAACAAGAACAAGTGGCCGAAGAAAGTTTGGTGGACGAAGTTCTTCAAACTAATGATGCACGGAATCAAGAGAAAGATGACGACAAGGCGCTGGGGAGCTATCCAAAGGCAGAGCAAGATATTCTTCAAGTCACACCACCATCATGCTCTCCCAACATATTTGAAGAGGTATGTCTAGCAATTAATTTACCTGTTTTCAGATTTGGTCATGACTTAGTTGTTGATGCATTTATTAGAAAAATATTCATAACAATTATTGAGAGACCAATGAAGAAGGGTAATTTATCTGTTAGCAATTAGATTGTCACAAAGCATATCAGTCAACATATTGCACCATTCAGAAAGACCGACTGCGAAAAATTATTGCAGCCAAGGCTTTCCCCATTGCTTTATCTAAAGCTCATATCTAATTGGGTAGCTCTGCTTATTTCTTACTTGGCTTACAATTTCTCTCAATTGAGACATGTATGTTCTAGCTATTTTCGTTTCAGAAATTTAAAGCCAAGGTTAAAATCTTCTGAGCAAACCGATGCCAGTATAGTTTCTTATCCAAAGACATCGGAGATAGAGTGCAAAACACAATGCATAGCCGAATGGGGTGATGCAAAATCTGAACCATTCGTTTTCTTAACTCCAAAGCCGTTCTCACAACATGATCGGCTAGAAAACAAGAAGTATACCTTCAATTCAAGCATGTGTGATCAAATATTTGATTTGTTACTGAAAAATAATTACATTACAATTCTTGATCACCATGTTAAGCCACCAATCCAAGGACGAATGTATTGTAAGTTGCATGATTTTTCCAAGCATAACTTTGAGGATTGCAACATGTTTCGTCAAATAGTTAAATCGGCCATTGAAAAAGCATGATTGAAGTTTGTTGAAATACCAAGAGATGACCAGTCTATTCCGATTGGTCCCGATGGCAAAAAGTTTTTGCATCGGCTGCTTCAAGCCTATCCATTTAAAGAGAAGGTAAAAACTGCAGGTGATGGGATCAAGCTTTCAAGTAAATAAGTTGTTGAAGAGCATAATGAACATAATCTTAAGGGAGAGAATTCCATCGAAGCTACAATGTAGACGCCAAGGACTGGGGTGCAGCAAGAAAATCCAATGATCGATGAAAGCAAACCAAAAGAAAACAAAGGCCGAAATAAGCGCAAGTGTAAGAGATCAAAAATCATCTTCGCTGAACTATTGGATAAATATCAAAAGAAGATTGAAGAGAAGAATGCTTATCAACCAAATCATGCAAAGAAACCAAGATCACCCCCAAGGCGCAAATATGAGGATCGCTATTGGCAAAGTGAGAATTTTAATGCAACATATTCATATCCTTATTTTGGGCCGCCAATGCCAATGTCGTGGATGCCTCCCTATGCTCATATAGATCCATATTCCTCATGGGACAGGTATGATACAAGGGCACGTTCTCCATCTTATTTTAGACCATCTCACCAATATTATGCAGCTCCAAGAAGATCAACATTTGAACAATCACATGTTAAAGACCGTTTCAATCATAACGAATCGGTCCAGAGCTCAAGGAAGAAGAAAGAGGCGGTAAAGCAAGTTTACCGCGTGAAAAGTGATGGTCGTAAGTGTGCTACTTCAGATTTGATCTCAAATAACAAAGAGCCAATTAAAGTGTTGACATTGGCTACAAAAGGCAAAGAAGTGAAGCAATCAATTGATAAAAATCAAAGTGTCAAATCTGAAGAAAAGAGGTTGAGGGTGCACAAGGCCCAAAACGAGTTTCCATTGGTTGAAACAAAATCACAGCCGACATGCTCACTCGGCTTATCATATTGGCAAAAGAAGAATTACAAAATCTTAGTGCACAAGAGCTGAGAAAGAAGAACATGGCATGGGTTCCCAAGAAGATCAATCAAGACAAAAATGATGTGCATGCTTCTATTGCAACAAGTACAATAAAAGTGAAGAAGGAAAAGAATGAAAGCAACAAACTATTAAGCCGAAGGTGCGCATCACAACATTAAAATCTTTGGTTAGCACATCATCCATTTTCTTCAACCATGCCGTTGATGCCTTTGCCATGGAATTCATCCCTAGGTATGATCAATTACCCTCCATGGATTTATTTTGATCCATGGATGCAACATAATTTTCTATATCATAAGAGGGTATTACCAAATTACCGTACATATGGTTAGTTACATTGTTGCTAATACAAAGGGGCCGAAATATTTTATTCCTATTTTATTTTTTTATTTCGGCTATACATAATTTGGTGGGTGAATTCTACATGGACCTCATGTTAATGGCCGATATTTATCTATCGCCCTAAGAATATGTCAAAGCATGGCTGGTGTAGTATCCTAACACCGTCCTTAGTTCAATTGGAGACCAAAACAAGCATCATGCCGCTTAAAATATTTTTTCACAATAATCAAAGCCGAATATAAAATTCTATTCGGTTTGGAGCTTTTGGTTGCCATAGGTGCTATACATATTGAGGCTTTGGGTGATTCGTTATGAGTAGTACAACAAATATCCTAGGGTAATCAATTTTTTGACGAATCACTTATAGTTTATCTTGGGGTATGTCTAGATGCAAAATTTACCTTGGGTTGCATTAAAATTGTTCATATATTTAGACATGTTAATTGAAGAGAGTTGGCATAGCAAGCATCCGGCTACCATGTCCGTCATGGTGTATTGCATATCTATCAATAGCCGATGCTTATTCTTGCCAACATAGTTAAGGCCAAATTGGAGCTCACTACCTCGGCCACTAATGAAACTTTTATGCAGACCAAGTAAGGATTCGAGAAAGTTCATTGTTGATTATCTGCAAGATCCTAGCAGAAGGGTGGACAATATGGTTGATGGATAGTCTTGACATGCATACCTATGGAACTTTATAGTCGGATTAATGAAGTTGAGAAATTCACCGAAGCTTGCATCAAAATATTCACACAAGCAATGGCCGATATAAACTTATCATCCTAAGCATATGCAAAATGGCCGATGTAGTGTTGACATCGTCCTTAGAGCAAGCTATGTGCAAGTTATTTTTCGGCACACAAGCTTTGCCAAAAAACAGGGGGGCATGTGTAGAAACCTTTTGCATATTAAGATCTGATAAATTTACTACAGTGGGAATTTTCTTTCATAATTTTTGGAGCTAGGGAAGTATGGATGTTGCTGCTTTCTTTACAGACTATCATGTTTAGGCAGATTGCTGTTATGTTTGCATTGTTTGCATATGTTTAGTTCTTTAATGATTCTATTTGCGGATAGGACTATTAAATATGCAGAGGCATTTAGTATGAAATGTTGAATAATAATTTTAGTGATTTGCTACAGTAGAGTATGATAAGGTTTTTGCAATGGTTTATACTAACTTATCTCACGAGTCCTTGTTGAGTTTTGTGTGGATGAAGCTTTTGAGATTTAGGGAGACCGTGATATGAGAGGAATTAAGGAGACACAAAAGCTCAAGCTTGGGGATGCCCAAGGCACCCCAAGATAATATTTCAAGAAGTCTCAAGCGTCTAAGCTTGGGGATGCTCCGGTTGGCATCCCACCTTTCTTCTTCAACAACTATCGGTTAGTATTGGTTGATCCTAAGTTTTTGCTTCTTCACATGATGTTTGCCATTCTTAGAATGTCATTTTATTTAGTTTTTCTTGCTGTTTGAATAAAATACCAAGATCTGAAATTATTAAATGTTATAGAGTCTTCACATAGTTGCATAATTATTCAACTACTCATTGATCTTCACTTATATCTTTCGGAGTAGTCTGTTGTTTGCTCTAGTGCTTCACTTATATATTTTTAGAGCATGGTGGTGGTTTTATTTTATAGAAATAGATGAACTCTCATGCTTCACTTAGATTATTTTGAGAGTCTTAAATAGCATGGTAATTTGCTTAAAATCCTAATGTGCTAGGTATTCAAGAATAATAAAATTCTCTTATGAGTGTGTTGAATACTATGAGAAGTTTGATACTTGATAATTGTTTTGAGATATGGAGATGGTGATATTAGAGTCATGCTAGTTGAGTAGTTGTGAATTTGAGAGATACTTGTGTTGAAGTTTGTGTTTCCCGTAGCATGCACGTATGGTGAACCGTTATGTGATGAAGTCGGAGCATGACTTATTGTAACGCCCTCGATGCGGCTATATCTCCCACGTGTCGAAGCACGACTTAGAGGCATAACCGCATTGAAAGCAATGTCGCAAGTGAGGTAATCTTCACACAACCCATGTAATACATAAGGGAAAGAGATATATAGTTGGCTTACAATCGCCACTTCACACAATTACATGAATAAAGCATTACATCAACCAGATGCAATCAAGGTCCGACTCCGGAATCAAAAAAAGAAGACTACCCAAAAAGCTACACAGATCCCCGATCGTCCCGACTGGGCTCCACTACTGATCAACTAGAATGAAACAACATAAAGGACAAGATCTTCATTGAGCTCCTCCTAAACTCAGTTGCGTCACCTATGCGGTATCAACGGTACCTGCAAACTGGTTTTGGAAGTATCTGTGAGTCACGGGGACTCAGCAATCTCACACCCTCGCGATCAAGACTATTTAAGCTCATAGGTAAGGTAAAAGGTATGAGGTGGAGCAGCAACAAGCGACTAGCATATATGGTGGCTAACATACGCAAATCAGAGCGAGAAGAGAAGGCAAAGCACGGTCGAGAAACTATGATCAAGAAGTGATCCTAGAACAACCTACGTCAAGCATAACTCCAACATCGTGTTCACTTCTCGGACCCCGCTGAGAAGAGACCATCACGGTTACACACTCGGTTGATGTATTTTAATTAAGATCAACTTCAGGTTTTCTACAACCGGACATTAACAAATTCCCATCTGCCCATAACCGCGGGCACGGCTTTCAAAAGTTCAAATCCCTGCAGGGGTGTCCCAACTTAGCCCATCACAAGCTCTCATGGTCAACGAAGGATATTCCTTCTCCCAAGACAATCCGATCAGACTCGGCATCCCGGTTACAAGACATCCTCGACAATCGTAAAACAAGTCCAGCAAGACCACCCGCTGTGCCGACAAATCCCGATAGGAGCTGCACATATCTCGTTCTCAGGGCACACTGGATAAGCTAAGCGTACGGGAGCCAACGTAACCCAAGTTGCCAAGGGACAGCCCCGCACGGTGCTCTGGGTTGGACCAACACTTAGAGAAGCACTGGCCCGGGGGGTTAAAATAAAGATGACCCTTGGGCTGGCCGACCCAAGGGAAAGAAAAGGCTAGGTGGCGAATGGTAAAACCAATGTTGGGCCTCGCTGGAGGAGTTTTATTCAAGGCGAACTGTCAAGGGGTTCCCATTATAACCAACCGTGTTAGGAACGCAAAATCCGGGAACATAACACCGATATGACGGAAACTAGGGCGGCAAGAGTGGAACAAAACACCAGGCATAAGGCCGAGCCTTCCACCCTTTACCAAGTATATAGATGCATTAATTAAATAAGATATATTGTGATATCCCAACAAAATAACCATGTTCCAAATATGGAACAAGCTCCAATCTTCACCTGCAACTAACAACGCTATAAGAGGGGCTGAGCAAAGCGGTAACACAGCCAAACAACGGTTTGCTAGGACAAGGTGGGTTAGAGGCTTGGCTTAACAATATGGGAGGCATGATAAGCAAGTGGTAGGTATCGCAGCATAGGCATAGCAAAAGAGCGAGCATCTAGCAAGCAAAGATAGAAGTGATTTCGAGGGTATGGTCATCTTGCCTGAGATCCCGCAAGGAAGAAGAACGAGTCCATGAAGAAGACAAACGGACGTAGTCGAACGGATCCTCACAAACACGACGTTATTGGAACCAACCCGAAGAAGCAACACCGGAAAGGAGCAAACAACATAGTAAACAACCAACACATGAACATGGCATGATGCACAATCAAGTATGATGCATGTTCGGTATAATGAAGCATGGCATGGCAAAGTGCACAAACAATCCTACAAATTAAGTGGAGCTCAACATGCAACTCCGTTGCATATTGACGAAACACCACATGACTTATTTAGTTCTCTCTTGTTTATGTACCCAACAAGATTAAATGTTGTTAGCATGGCAAGATGTGAAGCAAAGTAAAACTACCTATCTAGGCAAGTTTAAATGAGGCCGAAACATCGAACAACAAATCCGGAAACTCCTCATGTGCATATATTAGGTTTGGTCCCGTTCTGCCCTAAACCATATTTTAGAGTTGTTAAACATGCAAAGTAAAGCCACCATGTTAAACTAGGCATTTTTCCACCCCATTTACATATAAAGTTTATTAGAAACCGAGCCGGTTATTTAGTTATGAATTAAGTCATTTCAGCATGGCATAGGAGCAAATTTAATCAAACATCATTTTAAACATTTTAAACATAGATGAAAGTTGGATATTATTAAACTACACAAAATTCTAAGCAACTTTCATGTATAATTCATTTTCATCCGATGCACCAATTGTGTGTTATTATATGCATGTAGTCTAGGGGGATTTCCTGCAAAACTGCTGTCTCTGGAAATTAGAAAAATCGTCCTCTCAGGAAAAAAACAACACAGGCCAGATCTGAGGCAAACTGGGCCACAACAGGAGTAAAACAACAACAACAACAAAAAAGAAGGGGTGCTCGGGTGTGGCCTCACCCCGTGGGCCTGGCCCAGTTGATGGAGAGGCCTGGCAGTGGCGCGCGGCTCATGGGCTGGCGGGGCGGATGCGGTAGCGCTGGGCCGGCTGAATCTGAAAGGTCAACGCAAGGCGAGCGAGCTGCTCCTTCTCGTAACTGAAGAACGGAGACAGCTGCAGCAAGTTCAGGACGACGCACGGCGGGAACGATTGCTGGTGATGTGGGACTTGGGTGCGACGCTGGAGATGGCGGGGCTCCCGGTGACGAGGACAAGGCAAGGAGTGGATCCAGGCAGAGGCGGCCAGGCACTTGCCGTGGGCGAGAGGCTTGGCGCGGGGTCATGGGGCTCCAGCAGCAGGGAGGCGGACCATATGGAGCTCGTGCCCCGGTGAGCTGCTGCTTGTTGTCGGCCGGGCACGGACGATGAGGCCCTGATTCGACGGGGTTCAAGTCGGTAGAGGAGGCAGCGGCTGGGCGGAGCTGGAGGCCAAGGCGGCGGCTTCCTGATAGAAGCAGAGGTCACAGGCAGCAGCGGGAGTAGGTGCGTGAAGCAGTGGACGGCGCCAAGCTCGTACGTGGCGACGGAGCACGGGGGCGCTGAGCTACAAGGAACCGGAGATGGATCCGGCGTGGCTCGCCGGATCTGGCGCGCGAGGGGCTCGGGAGGGCACCACGACGCCGGTGTGCTCCTGTAGAAAAGCAAGACCAAGATGTTGAGAGGAGGGAGAGAAAAATTGGGAAGGAAGAAGAAGCAGGGGAGGAAGGAGAGGGTTCCTATGGGAGTCACCGGCGGCAGGGCTCGTCGGAGCTGCGGGACCTACTGCTGCTCATCGCCGGCGGGGAGGGTTGGCTCGCTCCGCTCTGGTTCGAGCTCCTGCGGGGCTCGCGCATGGGTGCTGCTCAGGGCCGCTACGTCGTTGGATCAAAATCCAATGGAGCGTAGGAGAGGTGGCTGATTGTGGTTGGTGGGTGGATCGGGCAGGGGAAGATCCCGAGGGGGATTTGGAAAGTGGCGGCGGGCGACGGGACACCTCTCCTAGATTTTAGGGTTTGATCTGATTTGGGTAGGGGTTGGTCTATATATAGGGACAAAAGGATTAGGTTTGGACCCTCCGATCAAAATCGGACGGTTTCGGATAAATAGGTTAGGGAGCCCAATTAAGAAAATGGAGACATTTTGTAGATGTTTGGGGATGTTTTGAGTCCAACGGTGACAACTCCCTGGGTCAGGTTCGGAACAACTTCCAGACACGCGCAAGGGGTTCGGTGCACTGCACAGAGAGGGTTTTCTGGACCGTGCGATCGCATCGGACGACTCCGGATGCGAAGAGGGGTAGGTGGATGGACTAGGTGGGCTGTGGCGAGGCTGAGAGGAGAGAAGAGAGAGAGGGCCCGGCAGCAGTTTCCGGAGACCGAAAACGTCCGACGTTAGACCGGCTATATTGCCGCTATAGTTATCCGTTGGGGCGTCAAACTGACTCCGAATGCGATGAAACTTGGCAGGCGGCCTACCTACACTATAATAAGACTGCACGCCAACTTTCAACCCATTCTGAGAACATTTTCCAGCCACTTATAAAAATACTATTTCGGACATGCCGCGGGCGCGTGCGAGTGTGTTTGGGCTCAGAACGGACAACGGTAAGAATGGGGAGACCCGGACGAATGCAAGTTTTGAAAACATGATGATGCAATGCACATGATGACATGAAAATATGCAACACGCAAGCGAATGATATGGCAAAGACAGTGAATAACTGGAAGACACCTGGCGCATCGGTCTCGGGGCGTCACACTTATTTATTGATTGTCATCCTTATGAGTGGCGGTCGGGGACGAGCGATGGTCTTTTCCTACCAATCTATCCCCCTAGGAGCATGCGCTTAGTACTTTGTTTTGATAACTAATAGATTTTTGCAATAAGTATGTGAGTTCTTTATGACTAATGTTGAGTCCATGGATTATACGCACTCTCACCCTTCCACCATTGCTAGCCTCTCTAGTACTGCGCAACTTTCGCCGGTACCTTAAACCCACCATATATATTCCTCAAAACAGCCACCTATTATGGCATTTCCATAGACATTCCGAGATATATTGTCATGCAACCATTCCATTTATTATGACACGCATCATCATTGTCATATTGCTTAGCATGATCATGTAGTTGACATTGTATTTGTGGCAAAGCCACCGTTCATAATTCTTTCATAGATGTCACTCATGCATCATTGCACATCTCAGTACACCGCCAGAGGCATTCATATAGAGTCATATCTTGTTCTAAGTATCGAGTTGTAAGTAAATAAAAGTGTGATGATCATCATTATTAGAGCATTGTCCCAGTGAGGAAAGGATGATGGAGACTGATTCCCCCATAAGTCGGGATGAGACTCCGGACGAAAATGAATAAAAGAGGCCAAAGAATCCCAAATAAAAAAGAGAAAAGAGGCCATAAAAAAGAGAAAAGGCCCAAATAAAAAAAATGAGAGAAAAAGAGAGAAGGGGCAATGCTACTATCCTTTTACCACACTTGTGCTTCAAAGTAGCACCATGATCTTCATGATAGAGAGTCTCCTATGTTGTCACTTTCATATACTAGTGGGAATCTTTCATTATAGAACTTGGCTTGTATATTCCAATGATGGGCTTCCTCAAAATGCCCTAGGTCTTCATGAGCAAGCGAGTTGGATGCACACCCACTTAGTTTCTTTTGTTGAGCTTTCATATACTTATAGCTCTAGTGCATCCGTTGCATGGCAATCCCTACTCACTCACATTGATATCTATTGATGGGCATCTCCATAGCCCGTTGATACGCCTAGTTGATGTGAGACTATCTTCTCCCTTTTTGTCTTCTCCACAACCACCATTCTATTCCACCTATAGTGTTATGTCCATGGCTCACGCTCATGTATTGCGTGAAGATTGAAAAAGTTTGAGAACATCAAAAGTATGAAACAATTGCTTGGCTTGTCATCGGGGTTGTGCATGATTTAAATATTTTGTGTGGTGAAGATGGAGCATAGCCAGACTATATGATTTTGTAGGGATAACTTTCCTTGGCCATGTTATTTTGAGAAGACATGATTGCTTAGTTAGTATGCTTGAAGTATTATCATTTTTATGTCAATATGAACTTTTGTCTTGAATCTTATGGATCTGAATATTCATACCAAAATTAAGAAGAATTACATTGAAATTATGCCAACTAGCATTCCACATCAAAAGTTATCTTTTTATCATTTACCTACTCGAGGACGAGCAGGAATTAAGCTTGGGGATGCTTGATACGTCTCCAACATATCTATAATTTTTGATTGCTCCATGCTATATTATCTACTGTTTTGGGCAATATTGGGCTTTATTTTTCACTTTTATATTATTTTTGGGACTAACCTATTAACCGGAGGCCCAGCCCAGATTTGCTGTTTTATGCCTATTTCAGTGTTTCGAAGAAAAGGAATATCAAACGGAGACGAAACGGAACGAAATCAACTGGAGAAGTTATTTTTGGAAGGAAACCTACCGGATAGACTTGGACCCTACGTCAGAAGATGAAGGAGGAGCTCACAAGGGTAGGGGCGCGCCCCCCTGCCTCATGGTCCCCCCTTCGGTCCACCGACGTACTCCTTTCACCCATATATACCCACGTATCCTAAAACTTCCAGAACGGAGATTAGATCGGGAGTTCCGCCGCCAGAAGCCTCCGTAGCCACCGAAAGCCAATCTAGACCCGTTCCGGCACCCTGCCGGAGGGGGCACTCCCTCTCTGGTGGCCATCTTCATCATCCCGGTGCTCTCCATGACGAGGAGGGAGTAGTTCTCCCTCGGGGCTGAGGGTATGTACCAGTAGCTATGTGTTTGATCTCTCTCTCTCTCTCTCTCTCTCGTGTTCTTGATTTGGCACGATCTTGATGTATCGCGAGCTTTGCTATTATAGTTGGATCTTATGTTTCTTCTCCCCCTCTTCTCTCTTGTAATGAATTGAGTTTTCCCTTTGAGGTTATCTTATCGGATTGAGTCTTTAAAGACTTGAGAACACTTGATGTATGTCTTGCCGTGCGTATCTGTGGTGACAATGGGATATCACGTGATTCACTTGATGTATGTTTTTGTGATCAACTTGCGTGTTCCGCCCATGAACCTATGCATAGGGGTTGGCACACGTTTTCGTCGTGATTCTCCGGTAGAAACTTTGGGGCACTCTTTGAGGTTCTATGTGTTGGTTGAATAGATGAATCTGAGATTGTGAGACGCATATCGTATAATCATGCCCACGGATACTTGAGCTGACATTGGAGTATCTAGGTGACATTAGGTTTTTGGTTGATTTGTGTCTTAAGGTGTTATTCTAGTACGAACTCTAGGGCTGTTTGTGACACTTATAGGAATAGCCCAACGGATTGATTGGAAAGAATAACTTTGAGGTGGTTTCGTACCCTACCATAATCTCTTCGTTTGTTCTCTGCTATTAGTGACTTTGGAGTGACTCTTTGTTGCATGTTGAGGGATAGTTATGTGATCCAATTATGTTATTATTGTTTAGGGAACTTACACTAGCGAAAGTATGAACCCTAGGCCTTATTTCCACGCATTGCAATACCGTTTACGCTCACTTTTATCATTAGTTACCTTGCTGTTTTTATAATTTCAGATTAAAAATACCTTTATCTACCATCCATATACCACTTGTATCACCATCTGTTCACCGAACTAGTGTACCTATACAATTTACCATTGTATTGGGTGTGTTGGAGACACAAGAGACTCTTTGTTATTTGGTTGCAGGGTTACTTGAGAGAGACCATCTTCATCCTACGCCTCCTATGGATTGATAAACCTTAGGTCATCCACTTGAGGGAAATTTGCTACTGTCCTACAAACCTCTGCACTTGGAGGCCCAACAACGTCTACAAGAAGAAGGTTGTGTAGTAGACATCAACCTACGTACCCCCAAACTACCAGATATGGAGCCAAAAACCTAATTCCACTGCCGCAACCTTCTGTACCTGTGAGATCCCATCTTGGGGCCTTTTCCGGAGCTCCGTCGGAGGGGGCATCGATCACGGAGGGCTTCTACATCAACACCATAGCCTCTCCGATGATGTGTGAGTAGTTTACCTCAGACCTTCGGGTCCATAGTTATTAGCTAGATGGATTATTCTCTCTCTTTGGATCTCAATACAAAGTTCTCCATGATTCTCGTGGAGATCTATTCGATGTAATCTTCTTTTGCGATGTGTTTGTTGAGAACGATGAATTGTGGGTTTATGATCAAGTTTATCTATGAACAATATTTGAATCTTCTCTGAATTCTTTTATGTATGATTGGTTATCTTTGCAAGTCTCTTCGAATTATCAGTTTGGTTTGGCCTACTAGATTGATATTTCTTGCAATGGGAGAAGTGCTTAGCTTTGGGTTCAATCTTGCGGTGTCCTTTTCCAAGTGACAGTAGGGGCAGAAGGCACGTATTGTATTGTTGCCATCGAGGATAACAAGATGGGGTTTATATCATATTGCATGAGTTTATCCCTCTACATCATGTCATCTTACTTAAAGCGTTACTCTGTTCTTTTGAACTTAATACTCTAGATGCATGCTGGATAGCGGTCGATGAGTGGAGTAATAGTAGTAGATGCAGGCAGGAGTCGGTCTAATTGTCTCGGACGTGATTCCTATATACATGATCATACCTAGATATTCTCATAACTATCCTCAATTCTGTCAATTGCTCAACAGTAATTTGTTTACCCACCGTAATACTTATGCTCTCGAGAGAAGCCACTAGTGAAACCTATGGCCCCCGGGTCTATTTTCCATCATATTAATCTCCTGTCAACAAGCTATTTCTGGCACTATTTGTTTTGCTTTCTTTACTTGCATCTTTATCATAAAAATACCAAAAATATTATCTTATCATATTTATCAGATCTCACTTTTGTAAGTGACTGTGAAGGGATTGACAACCCCTTTATTGCGTTGGTTGCGAGGATTTTATTTGTTTGTGTAGGTGCGAGGGACTCGTGCGTGGCCTCCTACTGGATTGATACCTTGGTTCTCAAAAACTGAGGGAAATACTTACGCTGCTTTACTGCATCACCCTTTCCTCTTCAAGGGAAAACCAACGCAGTGCTCAAGAGGTAGCAATACATCGCATACACCGACTCCACTGCTGCTATGCTATCAGTAAACTCGTATGTTTGTGTTATGCACGCCTCTCATGGGGCGGCTGTATATCGACTTATATAGTTTACAATGCTTGATCATCAAGGAAGATCAAGAAGATCCCAGACCGAATCAGTACATATCTGGTAGGTGATCATATGCCTATACAAAGCTATGTATACAAAAGGAATGCGTTAACATCCCCCCTCAGTTTGTGCGTCGTATGGCAAGAGGCACAAACTGGACCGGAACTCGGAGAAGAGCTGCGACGAGAGCCCTTTTGTCATAATGTCGGCATACTGATGTGAAGATGGCACATGTAGAACCCGCACCTCACCAAGGGACACCTTCTCACGAACAAAAGAATGTCGGTCTCAAAGTGTTTGGTACGACGATGCTGGACTGGGTTGGATGTCATGTAGACTGTCACAGCCCTAGCTTAGCCTTTGCTTGTCCTTGCATGATCATCATATCATCATGTTTAATTTTCTCAGAAACTTGAAATGGGGATGACAGAAACCCCCAGCACCACTCAAACCAACTAGGGTTACTAAAATACTTTTTCAATGAACCTGAAATGCCTTTCTAAAATGTTCATCATCTTTGCCTTGGTCTAGAACCTCAGTCAAAAATGGTTCACATTTTTCTAGGACAACATTGGGTCACTGAATTAAATCATACTCTATTTGCATTTGGGCATTTAAATGCTATATAATGTTTTTAATGTCCAAATAATCATGAACTAAAATGTTAACTGTTGGAAATATTCCAAACAGTGGGCTTGAGAAGTTTCATGATTTTTGAGTTAGTTTTAGTATTTTAATTAAAGCCCTAAAATTACAGAAGAATTAGAAAACAGAAATAAAAAGACAGGACAGAAAACCTACCTAACTTACCTGCAGCCCATCTGGTGCCCCAGCTAGCCCAGAACTGTGCGGCCCACTGGCCCACAGTGCCAGTCATCACCAACCTCCCACCAGAGCAGGCAGGCTGCTTCCTGTCGCCCGCGCACCGCCCCTGGTCACCTCCTGCTTGCCACCGAGGTGTCTCCAGACGCTCTGCCTCTCCCTTCGCTCTCTGCTCTCTCCCCTGGCCTCTAGGCCCCCTCCCGAGCAGACCCGAACCCTCTCGTCGCCACCGATGCCGTTCACCGTAGCCACCGTGCCCCTCTGGGCCTCTCATCTTGCCCCAGAGCTCCGCCTCGCCGCCTGCTATGTCCTCAACAAGCCATGCGACCCGGGAAGCTCTGCATCGACGCCATCTCCATCTTCTTCTTCATCGGCCACTGAAGCTCGCCGGCGTGGATACGCGAGCTCCAGTCCCTCCCCGGCCTCGCCGTTGACTCTGCTGGATTCGCCGTGAGCCCCTGCCTCTTTCCCCTCTCTCCCCATGCTCGTCCGTGCCTTCTAGCCACCGTGGCCATCGGAGCCGATTGCTCCTCGCCGCCGGCCATGTCGCCACTGCGGCTATGGCCGTGCAAGCACGAGTCTGAGCTTACCACTGAGCTCACCGCACCCCCAGGAGTCCAACGCGCCTAACCGCGGCTCCTGCCATGCCCTGCACCATCGACTCGTTCGACACCCGAACGCCGGCCGCCGCACTTGCCATCACCGCCATCGTTCTGGGCCATCTCCAGCGAAGCTAAGAGCACCACTGGATGTGCGCAAGCGGCAGCAACCCGTAGCCACAAACCGCTCGTCGAACGGTGGCCCGTAGAGCAAACCTGATGCGGGCACCGCCGCGGTCTGTCGTCGCCGGCGGTTAAACGTCGGTGGCTGACGTGGCACCATTAGTTTAGGTGCTAATCGTGTTTAGTTATTGCCTGTGTCAATGACATGTGGGTCCCTGAGCATAATTAGGTTAGTCTAATTTTCTATTAAGATTAGTACTAATACGTGTGGACCCCACGTGTCAGCTTTGACTTTGGTCAAGTCAACGTTGACCAGTCCCACCTGTCGTCCACCCAAACCAGCTTGAGACACTGACGTATGGGTCCCACAGGACAGGTTTGACCTGGCCGGCCCAGTTGACCTGCTGACGTCCCACCTATGTCATGCTGGCGCAGTAAAGCATTTTTTGGATTTAAGTTTATCCAGGAGATTCCAGAAAATAGTGCTAACTTCTAAAAATCATAGAAATTCAACCGTAGCTCAGAATGAAATAAGTTATATATGAAAAATGATCAGAAAAATCCAATCTATCCATATGTACCATTTTCATGCATGTTAGAACAACTTATGGCTGCTGTTTAGGCCAAATCATATAATGGCATTTAAACCCTCACATATGGAGTTTGAATTTGAACCTAGGGTTCAAACCTACTCCATTTAGCATGTTGCTAGTTGCATTAGCCCAACATGCTCATTTTACCATGTCATGATCATGCATCATATTGTGCATTGCATTGATTGTGTTTCTCTCTATTGCCGGTATTCGTCCCCTCTCAGTAGACGACGTTCCGATGATGAGTTCAATGACACCGATGAAGAACTATACTATCTTCAGAAGTGCCAGGCAAGCAAAAACCCCTTGTTCATTCTTATACAATCCCACTCTCTCGCTCCTGCTCTCTTTTACTGCATTAGGAGAACAACGTTTCAACTGTTACTTGCTGCGGTAGTTGAACCCCTTTTCCTCTGCATGACCTGTCATTGCCACAATAAATAGATGAAACCCACTAGCATGAGTAGGAGTTGTTTGAGCCCTGATGTGCCTACTCATTCATGCTTATTTGTCATGCCTGCTACTGCTTAGAGTTGAGTCAGGTCTGATTCATCGGGAATGAATTGGAATGGTGATGAACATGTCCTACTGTGTGTGAGCTAAGTGTGTGAACACGATTTGGTAAAGGTAGCGGTGAGAGGCCATGTAGGAGTACATGGTGGGTTGTCTCATTGAAACCGTCCCAGGAACTGAGTTCTGTGTTTGTGATCCATGAACAGCTACTGCCACGCATTGGGCCCGAAACCAATGGACCCTCTTGACTTATTAACTGTCTTGCCCTCTGTCCAGGAGTTGCAACTAGTTTCTAGTGTTTGTAGGATATGTGTTGGCGGCCGTGCGTAGCGCTGACCCTAGGGATGGGCTATGATGCGGTAGATACACCGTGGCACGGTGTACCGGGTGCCCGTTTGGTGTCTCGGGAACCCTGCACACATCATTTGGGGCTGTGAGCGAAACTCCGGCCGGATCTCCTCGCGGATGGAACCTGAATAGGCGATAAACCTGGACTAGAGACTTGTGTGGTTAGTCAGGTCGTGGCCGACTCCCTCGCCAGGCTTCCGCTTGAAGGTTGTGGAGATACATGACGTGTACATGGTGGTAAGTGGCGAGAGTGTGTGTAAAGAAGTACACCCCTGCAGAGTTATAGATGATCTATTCGAATAGTCGTGTCCGCTGTAAAGGACTTCTGGGTTGCCTGTACAGTTCATAGACAAGTGAAAGTGGATACTCTAAAACTCGCAAGATAAGCATGAGTGCTATGGATGGCCTTCTTGTAGGGAGACGGGAGCGGATCCATAGTGGTGTATTGATATGGTGAATATGTGGACTCGTGTGCACCACCTCAAAAGAGTTACTTGCAGTCATAGTTTAGGTTAGCCACTGAGTCAAAGCTGGCTTGCTGCAGTTAAACTCCACTACCCCCTTTGTTGATACCGATGCATATGTAGTTAGTGCTGATGTAAGTCTTGCTGGGTACATTTGTACTCACGTTTGCCTATTTTATGTTTTTTGCAAAGAGACGTCAGTCTCGCTAGTAGTTCCGTGTGGACTCCGACGTTTAGCTTGATACCTCAGCTACGATCTTGTGCCCTCGGCAGGGTCTTGTAGATAGACAGGCTTCTCAGCCTTCTGCATTTGTAGTTGTCTATACTCAGACAAGTTAAGCTTCCGCATGTACCTGTTGCTTGTATGCTCTGTATGTTGGGGTCATGAGACCCATGTTTGTAATATCTCGGTCCTCGGAGCCTAATGAATAAATACTTTGAGTCGTAGAGTCTTGTTGTGATGCCATGTTGTATTTACACATATCGAGCACATTGTGTGTATGATTGAAATGCTTGGTATATGTGGGATCCGACAACGTAGTTGTTTATCCTTTGTAGCCTCTCTTATGGGGAAATGTAGTCTTGTGCTTCCATGAGCCATAGTAGTCTGCTACAGCCCGGGTTCCCGGAGTCCTGTTAGCCCAGTGCTACAGCCTGAATTCACACGCTGCTGACCGACATGCTCGATGTTGATTCATGTATGCCTGTCCCCGTAAGTTAGTGCCACTTTGGGTTCACGACTAGTCATGTCGGCCCGGGTTCTCTGTCATATGGATGCTAGCGACACTATCATATACGTGAGCCAAAAGGCGCAAACGGTCTCGGGCCATGGTAAGGCGACACCCGTGGGAATACCGTGCGTGAGGCCGCAAAGTGATATGAGGTGTTACCGGCTAGATTGATGTGATTTGGAATCGGGGTCCTGACAGCTTTGGTATCATAGCCCGACTGCTTGTAGGATTACCAAGCCAAACTGGTCGAAGTTGAGTCTAGAAATGCTTTAGTTATATAAGGGAATTGATTGTGGAAGGGAACGTAAGGCTCTTTTTACTCCTTATACCTCATTCCCTCTATCTGAGTCATCCTCTTCCTTTCTACGGGGATTAATAACTACGCTTCTCATCTTTCTATCAGGATCACGTGTTGCTAATCCGTAGAATCTTAGGATTGTTGGTTCCAGGCCTCAGTTCAGTTTCTACTACTTTTAGTATGTTGTCAGTTGAATCAGACCCTTGATATTGTGATGTTGAGTGGTTATGCCACCATTTTTCAGGATGTCTCAAATCCTTTGAGCAATTACAGCCGTTATGCTGTCCGAGTCATCCCAGGTTTCTAAACAGTCTGATGCATTTGCAAATTCCTTCTTATCATTCTGAAGTTCTGTTGTGCCAGATCAACCACACTAACTAGTGTGTTGAGGTACTTCATTGCCTCGGCATTTGTGTTGGAGCTATTATTATGACCCTAGGTGTCTAGAGTATCACCTAGTAACCTAGCCATGTTTTGTGTTCCCAGTGTCATGATTCTGGCCACCATTCTCGAAAGCATCCCGTGATGCCATTTAGTAGTAGGTATTCTACTCCTGGGTTCTTGACCCAAGATTCACTCTACTTACCTCGTGTTGATAGTGTTGCTCGTACCTTTAGGATATTAGTAACCTTTGCGATAGTCCTCGAGGTCTGTGGTATTTACTTCTTCCAAATACCATGAACCATTAAGGCAGAAGTTCTTTGAACCAAAAGCTCACAATCAGAGTACTCTTGAGGAGTTCTCCATCCATAATTGGGATTCTGCCAGTTCTACCTTTCTGCATGGGTTATCTGGAAGAAACCTATTGAACTTGGTTCGACATATTAATCTATGCATCCACAACTTAGAAAGATATATGTTCCCTTGAGTTGTCCCTCTTCATTTGTATTCCAACCATCATCTATCAATTGATAGTCAGGAGTAATTGTGCATCCGTGTTATCGATGCTTATTATTCTTGTGGTCTGTCAAGCCATTCTAGTTCAGAATGACTAGGAGAAACAAACTCCAGTACCTCATCCATTTCTAGGATTGGGTCAAAGCAGTTTAAATCATCATCCTAAGATTGATCATGCTACCTAGTCCTTATTTCTGGTGCACTCTTTGATCCATGAGTCGGGATTGTGTCAATCCCTCACTCTTTCGATCATATTGTCTTGCCCTAAAAAGCAAGATCGTTCCCAAGCTTAGAGTCATATCGGTGGTTCGTGATTTTCCGGATATCTTCACGGAAGTATCACCAGGTCATCCCCTGACCGATATGGTGAGTTCGTGATCAAGTTGGTTTACCAATAAACCACTCTTTATCCAAGAATCCGTGTTGGATACCCCTGAGATAGTTAGTTAAGCTAAACAACAACTTGGATAGTTGGAAGATAAAAGCTTTGCCAAACTTAGTTCATCACTAAGGGATATCCTTGAGTGTGTGTGTGTGTGTTAAAGAAAGATGATATCTTCATCGACTGATACCCGTGATCAGTTGTTGAATCTATTGTCTTATCCAAACTTTGATTTGAGTATGGGCTATCGTCAAGTCAAATCAGAACCAACGATGTTCGCAATGTTGTCTTACTCGTGGTTAATCCGTCGAGCATACACCATTACATCTTTTGGTCTGACCAATGCTATCACCGTTTTCACATGATGGTGGAAGTCTAGTGATATGGAAATTCCGATGAGTTGTTGTTGAGCCCATCAGCAGCATTTTGTCTCCCCCATGATTCATGTTGAACATCAACCTAGTGTTGGAAACTTTGTAAGCAATGTCTTCGTGTTCCTCTCATGAAGCTTATGCTTGGATGGAAGAAGTGACTTCCTCGAATTCATGTGCATTTGATGCAAGTTGCCGTCGTGAGTTCGGGATAGACTGTTTTTGTTTCCTCTGGTACCATCCCAAGTCAATTATGCATGTGCGAATGTATTCTATGGTATGGTAGATTAATTACCTCCACTCCATATGTATACCCTAGCACACCAAGCCACTGATTGATTTGTTCAAAGAAAAGAAGTTCATGCGCTAATCCAGAAGGGCCCGGACGGAGATGCACAAGACTTTGTTATCTCAATGATGGTTCCCAATCAGAACTCGGTAGTGTTTTATTGCAAGACTACCATGTGATCATGCTTGTCTGGGACAGCGTGTTCACATGTGTGTAGCCGAACCAGCTCATGTTTTGGAGCATACCATCGTAGTTCATTTCCTGAGAATCTCGCAATGTCATCTTGTCGATTTGTGTTGCAAACTTTCTTTTCAGACATGCTGAGTCTGAAGTATCCTATCACCAATCGGATCTGAATCTCAGGCAGATATGATGGTTGGAACATTCCCAACAGTTGCATTTTGTTCCCAGCTTGCACCGCCATTGTGCCAATTTCCCATGGGTTGCCCTTCTCAACAATTGTTGTTCAGGATCATCTTCAACAGTGGACTTACCATGGGTCCCATCCATCTCCGATGATAAGCAAAATCATCCATCACGTTGTCTTCAACAAGGTAGTCCACATCATCCATTCTAGTCTGGGTATGTCATTTCGTCAAACTCTTTGAAATGATCAATTGTGATTTTCCTTAGGCTGGTATAGAGAGTTTCAATGATCTAGATATCAAAAGTAATTCTTTTTGCCATTTAAGGGAATAACTCTACGAGTAACCTCCCCCAAGGTGCCCCGCTATGGGATCATGGCAATTATTTCCTCGCCACCTTGACACCATCCACCATCTCTCTAAGCGTGGAATTGTTGCCCACCAAATCAAATCTCGTCGTTTGTTCTGCCATCCCTCTCGATGTGTTTTGTGTCTCAACTCGAGATGTTTGAACATCTCATTCCGCGAGTTGATCTTGTATAGCTCGATCTTCGAGAAGATCAATTCTAGTAGAGTTTCTTTCCATTGTCATTGCGTGGATGAAGATCTCAAAAGCGAGGATGTCAGAATCAACGTATGCAACGAATCAAAAACCTTATGAGGTGCAACCTGGATCGTGAAGGTTGTGTTGGTCTTGTGCCCCTCTATCTTCTTACCTCACGTCTTGAATCTCGGGACGAGATTCTTGTTTAGTGGGGGTGAGTTGTCACAGCCCTAGCTTAGCCTTTGCTTGTCCTTGCATGATCATCATATCATCATGTTTAATTTTCTCAGAAACTTGAAATGGGGATGACAGAAACCCCCAGCACCACTCAAACCAACTAGGGTTACTAAAATACTTTTTCAATGAACCTGAAATGCCCTTCTAAAATGTTCATCATCTTTGCCTTGGTCTAGAACCTCAGTCATAAATGGTTCACATTTTTCTAGGACAACATTGGATCACTGTATTAAATCATACTCTATTTGCATTTGGGCACTTAAATGCTATATAATGTTTTTAATGTCTAAATAATCATGAACTAAAATGTTAACTGTTGGAAATATTCCAAACAGTGGGCTTGAGAAGTTTCATGATTTTTGAGTTAGTTTTAGTATTTTAATTAAAGCCCTAAAATTGTAGAAGAATTAGAAAACAGAAATAAAAAGAAAGGACAGAAAACCTACCTAACTTACCTGCAGCCCATCTGGCGCCCTAGCTAGCCCAGCACTGTGCGGCCCATTGGCCCACAGTGCTAGTCATCACCAACCTCCCGCCAGAGCAGGCAGGCTGCTGCCTGTCGCCCGCGCACCGCCCCTGGCCACCTCCTGCTTGCCACCGAGGCGCCCCCGACGCATCTGGAGATGCCCCGCAGCCCCCTCTGCTTCTCCCTTCGCTCTCTGCTCTCTCCCCTGGCCTCTAGGCCCCCTCCCGAGCAGACCCGAACCCTCTCGTCGCCACCGATGCCGTTCACCGTAGCCACCGTGCCCCTCTGGGCCTCTCATCTTGCCCCAGAGCTCCGCCTCGCCGCCTGCTACGCCCTCAACAAGCCATGCGACCCGGGAACTCTGCATCGACGCCATCTCCATCTTCTTCTTCGTCGGCCACTGAAGCTCGCCGGCATGGATACGCGAGCTCCAGACCCTCCCCGGCCTTGCCGTTGACTCTGCTGGATTCGCCGTGAGCCCCTGCCTCTTTCCCCTCTCTCCCTGTGCTCGTCCGCGCCTTCTAGCCACCGTGGCCATCGGAGCCGATTGCTCCTCGCCACCGGCCATGTCGCCACTGCGGCTACGGCCGTGCAAGCACGAGTCCGAGCTTACCACTGAGCTCACCGCACCCCCACGAGTCCAACGTGCCTAACTACGGCTCTTGCCATGCCCTGCACCGTCGACTTGTTCGACACTCGAACGCCGGCCGCCGCACTTGCCATCACCGCCATCGTTCTGGGCCATCTCCAGCGAAGCTGAGAGCACCACTGGATGCGCGCAAGCGCCAGCAACCCGTAGCCACAAAGCGCTCGTCGAACGGTGGCCCATAGAGCAAACCCGACGCGGGCACCGCCGCGGTCTGTCGTCGCCGGCGGTTAAACGTCGGTGGCTGACGTGGCACCATTAGTTTAGGTGCTAATCGTGTTTAGTTATTGCCTGTGTCAATGACATGTGGGTCCCCGAGCATAATTAGGTTAGTCTAATTTTCTGTTCAGATTTACTAATACGTGTGGACCCCACGTGTCAGCTTTGACTTTGGTCAAGTCAACGTTGACCGGTCCCACCTGTCGTCCACCCAAACCTGCTTGAGACACTGACGTATGGGTCCCATAGGTCAGGTTTGACCTGGCCGTCCCTGTTGACTTGTTGACATCACACCTATGTCATGCTGACGCAGTAAAGCATTTTCTGGATTTAAGTTTATCCAGGAAATTCCAGAAAATAGTGCTAACTTCTAAAAATCACAGAAATTCAACCGTAGCTCAGAATGAAATAAGTTATATATGAAAAATGATCAAAAAAATCCAATCTATCCATTTATACCATTTTCATGCATGTTAGAACAACTTATGGCTGTTGTTTAGGCCAAATCATATAATGGCATTTAAACCGTCACATATGGAGTTTGAATTTGAACCTAGGGTTCAAACCTACTCCATTTAGCATGTTGCTAGTTGCATTAGCCCAACACACTCATTTTACCATGTCATGATCATGAATCATATTATGCATTGCATTGATTGTGTTTCTCTCTATTGCCGGTATTCGTCCCCACTCAGTAGACGATGTTCCGATGATGAGTTCAATGACACCAATGAAGAACTATACTATCTTCAGAAGTGACAGGCAAGAAAAAACCCCTTGTTCATTCCGATACAATCCCACTCTCTCACTCCTGCTCTCTTTTACTCCATTAGGACAATAATGTTTCAACTGTTACTTGTTGCGGTAGTTGAACCCCTTTTCCTCTGCATGACCTGTCATTGCCACAGTAAATAGATGAAACCCACTAGCATGAGTAGGAGTTGTTTGAGCCCTGATGTGCCTACTCATTCATGCTTGTTTGTCATGCCTGCTACTGCTTAGAGTTGAGTCAGGTCTGATTCATCGGGAATGAATTGCATGGTGATGAACATGTCCTACTGTGTGTGAGCTAAGTGTGTGAACACGATTTGGTAAAGGTAGCGGTGAGAGGCCATGTAGGAGTACATGGTGGGTTGTCTCATTGAAACCATCCTCAGGAACTAAGTTCTGTGTTTATGATCCATGAACAGCTACTACCATGCATTGGGCCCGAAACCAATGGACCCTCTCGACTTATTAACTACCTTGCCCTCTGTCCAGGAGTTGCAACTAGTTTCTAGTGTTTGTAGGATATGTGTTGGTAGTCATGCATAGCGCTGACCCTAGGGGTGGGCTATGATGCGGTAGATACACCGTGGCACGGTGTACCGGGCGCCCGTTTGGTGTCTCCGGAACCCTGCACACATTGTTTGGGGCTGTGAGCGAAACTCCGGCCGGATCTCCTCGCGGATGTAACCTGAATAGGCGATAAACCTAGACTAGAGACTTGTGTGGTTAGTCAGGTCGTGGCCAACTCCCTCGCCAGGATTCCGCTTGAAGGTTGCCGAGATACACGACGTGTACATGGTGGTAAGTGGCGAGAGCGTGTGTGAAGAAGTACACCCCTGCTGGGTTATAAATGATCTATTCAGATAGCCGTGTCCGCTGTAAAGGACTTCTGGGTTGCCTGTACAGTTCATAGACAAGTGAAAGTGGATACTCTAAAACTCGCAAGATAAGCGTGAGTGCTATGGATGGCCTTCTGTAGGGAGACGGGAGCGGATCCATAGTGGTGTATTGATAGGGTGAATATGTGGACTCGTGTGCGCCACCTCAAAAGAGTTACTTGCAGTCATAGTTTAGGTTAGCCACTGAGTCAAAGCTGGCTTGCTGCAGTTAAACTCCACTACCCCCTTTGTTGATACCGATGCATATGTAGTTAGTTCTGATGTAAGTCTTGCTGGGTACATTTGTACTCACGTTTGCCTATTTTATGTTTTTTGCAGAGAGACGTCTGTCTCGCTAGTAGTTCCGTGTGGACTCCGACGTTTAGCTTGATACCTCAGTTACGATCTTGTGCCCTTGGCAGGGTCTTGTAGATAGACAGGCTTCTCAGCCTTCTTCATTTGTAGTTGTCTGTACTCAGACAAGTTAAGCTTCCGCATGTGCATGTTGCTTGTATGCTCTGTATGTTGGGGTCATGAGACCCATGTTTGTAATATCTCGCTCCTCGGAGCCTAATGAATAAATACTTTGAGTCGTAGAGTCTTGTTGTGATGCCATGTTGTATTTACACATATCGAGCACATTGTGTGTATGATTGAAATGCTTGGTATGTGTGGGATCCGACAACCTAGTTGTTTATCCTTGGTAGCCTCTCTTATGGGGAAATGTAGTCTTGTGCTTCCATGAGCCATAGTAGTCTACTACAGCCCGGTTCACCGGAGTCCTGCTAGCCCAGCACTACTGCTCCGGAACACTTGACTGGCCGGCATGTGATTCACTTTGTTTCTGTGTCTGTCCCTTCGGGGAAATGTCACGCGGTGACATCCGGAGTCCTGCCTAGCCTACTACAGCCCGGGTTCCTAGAGTCCTGTTAGCCCAGTGCTACAGCCCGGATTCACACGCTGCTGACCGACATGCTCGATGTTGATTCATGTATGCCTGTCCCCGTAAGTTAGTGCCAATTTGGGTTCACGACTAGTTATGTCGGCCCGGGTTCTCTGTCATATGGATGCTAGCGACACTATCATATACGTGAGCCAGAAGGCGCAAACGATCTCGGGCCATGGTAAGGCGACACCCGTGGGAATACCGTGCGTGAGGCCGCAAAGTGATATGAGGTGTTACCGGCTAGATCGATGTGATTTGGAATCGGGGTCCTGACATAGACGGTGCTAACATTATCACAGAAGACAATGGTGGAAGTCGATAGGGGATGATGAAGCTCACCGAGAAGCTTCCGGATCCAAGAACACTCAGCTACGACATGAGCAACAGCACGGTACTCTGCCTCGTCACTAGAACGAGATACGGTGGTCTGGCGTTTGGACGACCAAGAGACCAAAGTATCACCTAGATAGACAAAATATCCAGATGTCGAACGTCTGGTGTCGGGGCATCCTGCCCAGTCAGCGTCAGAGTAAGCTATGAGAGAGGTCGACGAAGAGCGGCAGATGTGTAAGCTGAGGTCAAGGGTGCCCTTGATATACTGGAGTATACGCTTGACCAGGTGCAGATGTGGCTCGCGAGGTGCATGCATATAAAGATAAGCCTGCTGAACAGCGTGCGCGATGTCGGGTCACGTGAGTGTCAAGTACTATAGAGCTCCAGCATAGCTGTGGTACTCGGTGGGATCAGTGAGAAGAGGACCATCTTGCGCCGAGAGCTTGCACTTGGCGTCAATGGGAGTAGCCGACGGATTACAATCTACCATGCCGGCACGCTGGAGGAGATCCAATGCATACTGTCGCTGTGAGAGCACCATACCAGACGTTGTTCGAGTGACAGGAATGCCGAGGAAGAATGATAAGGCGCCAAGATCCGTCATGGCAAACTCGGAGTGGAGCTGCTGAGTAAGACGACGAAGTAGCTGATCCGTGGAGGCGGTGATCACAATGTCATCTACATATACAAGAATGTAGGCGAGGTCATGACCACTCTTGTAGATGAACAGAGAGACATCTGACTTGGATGCGACAAATCCCAACCAATGTGCAAAATGAGCAAAACGCTGGTACCAAGAACGCGGAGCTTGCCTGAGACCGTAGAGCGATTTGTGGAGACGACACACATAGTCCAGGCAGCGAGCATCGACGAAGCCGAGAGGTTGCTGACAGTAACCTCCTCGTCAAGATTGCCATGAAGAAAGGCGTTCTTGACATCGAGCTGGTGAACCGGCCACGCCCGTGAAACAGCAAGGCTGAGGACGATGCGTATCGTGGCCGGCTTGACCACGGGGCTGAATGTCTCGTTGAAATCGATGCCCGGCTGTTGAGAGTAGCCACGGACCACCCACCGAGCCTTGTAACGAGCAAGGCTTCCGTCAGAATGAAACTTATGCTTGAAGATCCATTTTCCTAAAACAACATGAGCACGAGAAGGTCGAGGAACAAGTGACCAAGTTCCGTTAGCAACAAGAGCATCAAATTCCTCGAGCATGGCACGACGCCAATGAGGGTCATGGAGAGCACCCCGGTATGTTTTGGGAATGGGAGAGGGAGTGGAGTGTGATGTCGTGAGGTTTGGACGATCGGTGGGTTGGAAGAGCCCACGTTTGGCACGTGTGAGCATCGTGTGCATGTTACTCGGTGATGGCGGCCGGTGAATGATGACGGGCGGCGACAAGTCAGGAGACACGGAGGAGGAGGCCGTCGGGCCAGGTGGAGGGCTGGACGAGCGCAAAGGCGGGCTGATGGGAGTTGGTGACACCATGGGAGGCGGAGAGCCATTGTGCATGGCTGGAGACGGGGCTGCATGCAGGGTAGTTGGAGACGGGGTTGCATGTGCGGTGGGTGGAGGAGAGTTGGCATAGGCCGACGTAGGGCCGGGTGGAGCAACATGCATGGCGGGTGATGGATATGCATGCATAACGGGTTGGGTCTGGGTTGGTGCATGGTGTGTAGCCGCTAGGTGGAGTAGGAAATCTAGATCGGCTAGTTGAGTGGGTGCGTGATCATGGATATGACAGAAAGGAAAAACATGTTCGTCGAAAGTGACATGGCAAGAAATAATAACTCGCCGGGTGGCAAGATCGAGACAGCGATAGCCTTTGTGTTGACTAGGATAACCAAGAAACACACACGCGACAGATTGAGGAGAGAGTTTGTTCTTGGCGGTGGCGGATTGATTGGGATAGCATAGACAACCGAAGACACGAAAAGTCACATAATCAGGTGGACAGTCATATAAGCGAATATAGGGTATGGCAAAGTCTATGGCTTGAGAAGGGCGTATGTTGACGAGATGGGTAGCGGTTGCAAGGGCCTCCGCCCAATAGGATCGCGGCATGGATGACTGAAACATAAGGCTCCGGACCACGTCATTGATTGTATGAATGGCGCGTTCGGCCTTGCCGTTTTGGGTAGAAGTGTAGGGGCACGAGAGGCGAAGACGAATACCATTAGAGGAGAAAAAGGTGGTAACTGTTGAGTTGATAAACTCAGTGCCATTGTCAGCCTGCATGGCAACGAGGGGACGAGAAAATTGTGTCCGAACATACGCGACAAAGTTGAGGAGAATGGCAGCGGTTTCAGACTTTTGACGTAGAGGGAAAGTCCACATAAAATGTGAAAAATCGTCAACAATAATGAGATAATACTTAAAGCCCGAATTACTCAAAACTGGAGAGGTCTAGAGATCACAATGTATCAATTTGAACGGTTCGACGCTTATTAAAGATGACCTAGAGAAGGGCAAGTGCACGTGCTTGCCGAGTTGACAAGCATGACAAACACATGAAGCTGCCTTATTAAAAGAAATAAAAGACTGTTTATGAAGTTGGGACATGGCGTCACGTCCTGGATGTCCTAAGCGGCAATGCCAAAGCTCGGTGGAGGTAGTGGCGAGGAGTCCATGGGCGTGGTGATGGACGACAGACGATGGGAAGATGTAGAGATCTCCTTGGCTATTGCAGCGAAGGATCACGGCCCTGGTGCGAAGATCCTTCACAAAAAATCCGAACGGGTCAAATTCACTGGAACAAAGATTGTCAATAGTGAAACGACGAGCAGAGAGTAAATTTTGACAATGTGAGTGTCAGGACCCCGATTCCAAGTTACATCGATCTAGCCGGTAACACCTCATATCACTTTGCGGCCTCACGCACGGTATTCCCACGGGTGTCGCCTTACCATGGCCCGGGACCGTTTGCGTCTTTTGGCTCACGTATATGATAGTGTCGCTAGCATCCATATGATAGAGAACCCGGGCCGACATGACTAGTCGTGAACCCAAAGCGGCACCAACCTATGGGGATAGGCATACATGAATCACATAGAGCATGTCGGTCAGCAGCATGTGAATTCGGGCTGTAGCACTAGGCTAACAGGACTCCGGGAACCCGGGCTGTAACAGGCTAGGCAGGACTCCGGATGTCACCGCATGACATTTCTCCAAAGGGACAGACACAGGAACAAAGTGAAACACATGCCGGCCAGTCAAGTGTCCTGAGCAGTAGTGCTGGGCTAGCAGGACTCTGGTGAACCAGGCTATAGCGGACTATTATGGCTCATGGAAGCACTAGACTACATTTCCCCATAAGAGAGGCTGCCAAGGATAAACAACTAGATTGTCGGATCCCACACATACCAAGCATTTCAATCATACACACAATATGCTCGATATGTTTAAATACAACATGGCATCACAACATAACTCTACGACTCAAGTATTTATTCATTAGGCTCCGAGGAGCGAGATATTGCAAACATGGGTCTCATGACCCAACAATCATAGCATACAAATCAAAGCACATGCGGAAGCTTAACATGTCTGAGTACAGACATCTACAAATGAAAAAGGCTAAGAAGCCTGACTATCTACCAGATCCTGCCGAGGGCACAAGATCGTAGCTGAGGTATCAAGCTAAACGTCGAAGTCCACACGAAACTACTAGCGAGACTGAAGTCTCTCTGCAAAACATAAATTAAGCAAACGTGAGTACAAAAGTACTCAGCAAGACTTACATCAGAACTAGCTACATATGCATCGGTATCAACAAAGGGGGTAGTGGAGTTTGACTGTAGCAGGCCAGCTTTGACTCAGTGGCTATCCTGAACTACGACTGCAAGCAACTCTTTTGAGGTGGCGCACACGAGTCCACATATTCACCATTCAATACACCACTATGGATCCGTCCCATCTCCCTACGAGAACGCCATCCATAGCACTCACGCTTATCTTGCGCATTTTAGAGTATCCACTTTCACTTGTTTATGAACTGTTATAGGCAACCCAGAAGTCCTTTACCGCGGACGCGGCTATTCGAGTAGTTTTATACCCTGCAGGGGTGTACTTCGTCACACATGTTTCCACCACTTAGTGTCTGCACACGACATGTGCTCGGCAGACTTCAAGCGAAAGCCGACGTGGGTGTAGACCACGACCTGACTAACCACACAAGTCTCTAGTCCAGGTTTATCGCCTATTCGGGTTCCATCCGCAAGGAAATCAGGCCGGGTGTCCTCAACGGTCCCAAACGATGTGTACAGGCTCCCGAGACGCCAAACGGGCGCCCGGCATACCCGGCCACGGTGTATCTACCGCATCATAGCCCACCCCTAGGGTCAGCGCTACGCACGGCCGCGAACACATAACCTATAAACACCAGAAACTAGTTGCAACTCCTGGACAAAGGACGAGAGGGGTCAGTAAGTCGAGCGGGGTCATATTTCAGGGCCCAATGTGTGGTAGTAGCTGTTTCATGGATCACAAACACAGAACTCAGTTCCTAAGGACGGCTTCAATGAAACAACCCACCATGTACTCCTACATGGCCTCTCATCGATACCTTTACCAAATCATGTTCACACACTTAGCTCTCAACAGTAGGACATGTTCACACACCTCCGATTCATCCCCGATGAATCAGACCTGACACAGCCCTAAGCAATAACAGGCACAACAAACAAGCATGAATGAGTAGGCACATCAGGGCTCAAAAAACTCCTACTCATGCTAGTGGGTTTCATCTATTTACCGTGGCAATGACAGGTCATGCAGAGGATAAGGGGTTCAACTACCGCAGCAAGTAACAGATGAATCGTTGTTGTCCTAATGCAGTAAAAGAGAGCAGGAGCGAGAGAGTGGGATTGTATCGGAATGAACAAGGGGGTTTTGCTTGCCTGGCACTTCTTAATATAGTATAACTCTTCATCGGTGTCAATGATCACATCATCGAAGCAACGTCTACTGAGAGGGGACAAATACCGGCAACAGAGAAAGAAACACAATCAATGCAATGCACAATATGATGCATGATCATGACATGGTAAAATGAGTGTGTTGGGCTAATGCAACTACAAACAGATGGGTTTGAGCTATTTTGAACCAAAGATTCAAAGTTCAAACTCATTTGTGGTCTTAAATAGTGCTTTATCATGTTTTGCACTAAACAACAACTTAACTTGTTTAAACATGCATGAAACTAGTACAGATGGATATATTGGATTTTTTTGATCATTTTTCATATATAATTTATTTCATTCTGAGCTACGGTTGATTTTATATGACTTTTAGAAGTTTAAAACATTTTCTGGAATTTCTTGTGAAAGAATAAGTCCAGAAAAAGAGTTATTGCACCAGCATGACGTCGGGGTGACGTTGGCAGGTCAAAGGCGCCAGCCCAGGTCAAACCTGACGGCTGGGACCCACATGTCAATGAAACAACTAACTAACAGAGTTAGTTAGTGTTAGGTTAGCACTAACCTCGGTTAATTAGGGCCTGGGCCCACTAGTCAGTGACTGTACTAATTAATCTAAGTCAGTTAGCACTAACCTAAAACTAATTAGAGATTAACAGGGCGGGCCCGCGCGTTAGTGACACAGGGGCTAAACACGGTCAAACCCAATGCTGACTGGGTTTGACCCTGCAGTAGGGTCTGCTGTCAGTGGCTATTAGGGTTGCTTAGGTGGCGGGGTTAGCATCTAATGATGGCCACGTCGACACTCGCCGGAGCATGGCCGGTGACGACCATAGCCGACAGCGGAGGCACGCCGGAATCGCGGCTCCGGCGTCCATTCGACGCGCGGATGGGTGCTGAGGGTGGCTGGCGCTCACGCGCATCTAACGGAGCAGGTGGGAGGCTGTGGGGTGGATGGAGCTCGCCGGAAGTGAGCTCGCGGCGGTGCCGGAGTTCGGGTGAGTGCGGGGTTTGTGGCTACGGTGCAGGGCCGGCCTAACGGGCGGGTGATTCGAGCTCCTGGAGACTCCCTGAGTGCGTTGACGTGCTCGGAGGCAAGCTTGCGCGGCCGTAGCCGCGGTGGCGGCATGGCCGGCGGCGAGGAGCTATCGGCTCCGGTGGACAGCGGGGCTAGAGGAGGAGAACGACGGTGGGGAGAGAGGGGTTCGGTAGAGGAGCTCACGGCGGGGTCGTCGGTGATCTCAGCGTGCTCAGGGATGGCCTGGTGACGATGAATCGGCCGACGACAGCCGTCGGTGCAGAGGGCGAAGATGGTGTCAACGACGGCGCTCCAGGGCGTCCCGCGTCATGTGGCTCGGCGGGGAGGACTGGGGCGTCACGGCGGAGCTCAGTGGTGCGTCGCAGAGGCTCGGAGATGGCTGTGGTCGTGGGGGAGCTCGTCGGCGGCGACGGATGCATTAGGTCACGCTCGTGGAAGGGACTAGAGGGCAAAGGAGAGAGCAGAGAGTGAGGGAGAGGAGCGAGGGGAGGCGTTGGGCGTCTCCGGGCGCGGATCAGGTCGAGGGAGGCAAGCAGGAGGTGGCCGCGAACGCACGCGCGCGCGCGCCACGCTTCCCTCTGCCTACTGGCAGGAGGAAGAAGACGGCTCTGCCTGAAGGAAATATGCCCTAGAGGCAATAATAAAGTTATTATTTATTTCCTTATATCATGATAAATGTTTATTATTCATGCTAGAATTGTATTAACCGGAAACATGATACATGTGTGAATACATAGACAAACAGAGTGTCACTAGTATGCCTCTATTTGACTAGCTCGTTGATCAAAGATGGTTATGTTTCCTAACCATAGACAAAGAGTTGTCATTTGATTAACGGGATTACATCATTAGGAGAATGATGTGATTGACTTGACCCATGCCATTAGCTTAGCACTTGATCGTTTAGTTTGTTGCTATTGCTTTCTTCATGACTTATACATGTTCCTATGACTATGAGATTATGCAACTCCCGTTTACCGGAGGAACACTTTGTGTGCCACCAAAAGTCACAACATAACTGGGTGATTATAAAGGTGCTCTACAGGTGTCTCCGAAGGTACTTGTTGGGTTGGCGTATTTCGAGATTAGGATTTGTCACTCTGATTGTCGGAGAGGTATCTCTGGGCCCACTTGGTAATGCACATCACTATAAGCCTTGCAAGCATTGCAACTAATGAGTTAGTTGCGGGATGATGTATTACGGAACGAGTAAAGATACTTGTCGGTAACGAGATTGAACTAGGTATTGAGATACCGATGATCAAATCTCGGGCAAGTAACATACCGATGACAAAGGAAACAACGTATGTTGTTATGCGGTTTGACCGATAAAGATCTTCGTAGAATATGTAGGAGCCAATATGAGCATCCAGGTTCCGCTATTGGTTATTGACCGGAGACGTGTCTCGGTCATGTCTACATAGTTCTCGAACCCGTAGGGTCCGCACGCTTAAAGTTCGATGACGGTTATATTATGAGTTTATGTGTTTTGATGTACCGAAGGAGTTCGGAGTCCCGGATGAGATCGGGGACATGACGAGGAGTCTCAAAATGGTCGAGACGTAAAGATCGATATATTGGACGACTATATTCGGACATCGGAAAGGTTCCGAGTGATTCGGGTATTTTTCGGAGTACTGGAGAGTTACGGGAATTCGTCGGGGAGTATATGGGCCTTATTGGGCCATACGGGAATAGAGGAGAGAGGCCAAAAGGAAGGAGGCGCGCGCCCCCCCTCTGGTCCGAATTGGACAAGGGGTGCAGCCCACTTTTCCTTGTTCCTCTCCCCCTCTTTCCTTCTCTCCTACTCCAACAAGGAAAGGAGGAGTCCTACTCCCGGTAGGAGTAGGACTCCTCCCTTGGCGCGCCCTTCTCGTAGGCCGGCCGCCTCCCCCCTTGCTCCTTTATATACAGGGGCAGGGGACACCTCTAGACACACAAGTTGATCGTCTTTTAGCCGTGTGCGATGCCCCCCTCCACCATAGTCCACCTCGATAATATTGTAGCGGTGCTTAGGCAAAGCCCTGTGTCAGTAGAACATCAACATCGTCACCTTGCCGTCGTACTGACGAAACTCTCCCTCAACACTCGGCTAGATCGGAGTTAGAGAGACGTCATCGGGCTAAACGTGTGCTGAACTCGGAGGTGCCGTACGGTCAGTACTTGATCGGTCGGATCATGAAGACGTACGACTAAATCAACCGTGTTGTGATAACGCTTCCGCTTACAGTCTACGAGGGTACGTGGACAACACTCTCCCCTCTCATTGCTATGCATCACCATGATCTTGCGTGTTTGTAGGAAAATTTTAAAATTACTATGTTCCCCAACAGTGGTATCAGAGCCAGGTTTTATGCGTTGATGTTGTGCACGAGTAGAACACAAGTGAGTTGTGGGCGATATAAGTCATACTGCTTACCAGCATGTCATACTTTGGTTCGGCGGTATTGTTGGATGAAGCAGCCCGGACCGACATTACGCGTACGCTTGCGCGAGACTGGTTCTACCAACGTGCTTTGCACACAGGTGGATGGCGGGTGTCAGTTTCTCCAATTTTAGTTGAACCAAGTGTGGCTACGCCCGGTCCTTGAGAAGGTTAAAACAACACCAACTTGACAAACTATCGTTGTGGTTTTGATGCATAGGTAAGAACGGTTCTTGCTAAAGCCGGTAGCAGCCACGTAAAACTTGCAACAACAAAGTAGAGGACGTCTAACATGCTTTTGCAGGGCATGTTGTGATGTGATATGGTCAAGACATGATGCTAAATTTTATTGTATGAGATGATCATGTTTTGTAACCGAGTTATCGGCAACTGGCAGGAGCCATATGGTTGTCGCTTTATTGTATGCAATGCAATTGCGCTGTAATGCTTTACTTTATCACTAAGTGGTAGCGATAGTCGTGGAAGCATAAGATTGGCAAGACGACAACGATGCTACGATGGTGATCAAGGTGTCGCGCCAGTGACGATGGTGATCATGACGGTGCTTCGGAGATGGAGATCACAAGCACAAGATGATGATGGCCATATCATATCACTTATATTGATTGCATGTGATGTTTATCTTTTATGCATCTTATCTTGCTCTGAAGACGGTAGCATTATAAGATGATCTCTCACTAAATTTCAAGATAAAAGTGTTCTCCCTGAGTATGCACCGTTGCCAAAGTTCGTTGTGCCCAGACACCACGTGATGATCGGGTGTGATAAGCTCTACGTCCATCTACAACGGGTGCAAACAGTTGCACACGCAGAATACTCAGGTTAAACTTGACGAGCCTAGCATATGCAGATATGGCCTCGGAACACTGAGACCGAAAGGTTGAGCGTGAATCATATAGTAGATATGATCAACATAATGATGTTCACCATTGAAAGCTACTCCATTTCACGTGATGATCGGTTATGGTTTAGTTGATTTGGATCACGTGATCACTTAGATGATTAGAGGGATGTCTATCTAAGTGGGAGTTCTTAAGTAATTTGATTAAATGAACTTTAATTTATCATGAACTTAGTCTTGATAGTATTAGCATATCTATATTGTAGATCAATAGCTCGCGTTTAGCTCCTCTATTTTATTTTTTATATGTTCCTAGAGAAAACTAAGTTGAAAAAATTTAGTAGCAATGATGCGGATTAGATCCATGATCTGAGGATTATCCTCATTGCTGCACAGAAGAATTATGTCCTTGATGCACCGCTAGATGACAGACCTATTGCAGGAGCAGATGCAGACGTTATGAACGTTTGGCTAGCTCAATATGATGACTACTTGATAGTTTAGTGCACCATGCTTAACGGCTTAGAATCGGGGCTTCAAAGATGTTTTTGAACGCCATGGAGCATATAAGATGTTCCAAGAGTTGAATTTGGTATTTCATACTCATGCCCGTGTCGAGAGGTATGAGACCTCTGACAGTACTTTGCCTACAAGCTGGAGGAGAATAGCTCAACCAGTGAGCATGTGCTCAGATTATCTGAGTACTACAATTTCTTGAATCAAGTGGGAGTTAATCTTCCATATATGAGAGTAATTAACAAAGTTCTCTAGTCACTATCACCGAGTTACTAGAACTTAGTGATGAACTATAATATGCAAGGGATGACAAAAGTAATTCCCAAGCTCTTCATGATGTTGAAATCGATGAAGGTAGAAATCAAGAAAAGCATCAAGTGTTGATGGTTGACAAAGACCACTAGTTTCAAGAAAAGGGGCAAAGCGAAGAAGGGGAACTTCAAGAAGAACGGCAAGCAAGTTGCCGCTCAAGCGAAGAAGCCCAAGTCTGGACCTAAGCCTGAGACTGAGTGCTTCCACTGCAAAGGGACTGGTCACTAGAAGCAGAACTGCCCCAAGTATTTGGTGGATAAGAAGGATGGCAAAGTGAACAAAGGTATATTTGATATATAGATTATTGATGTGTATTTTACTAGTGTTCGTAGCAACCCCCGGTATTTGATACTGGTTCAGTTGCTAAGAGTAGTAACTCGAAACGGGAGTTGCAGAATGAACAGAGACTAGTTAAGGGTGAAAGTGACGATGTGTGTTGGAAGTGGTTCCAAGTTTGATATGATCATCATCGCACACTCTCTATACTTTCGGGATTAGTGTTCAACCTAAATAAGTGTTATTTGGTGTTTGCATTGAGCAGGAATATGATTTGATCATGTTTATTGCAATACGGTTATTCATTTAAGTAAGAGAATAAATTGTTGTTCTATTTACATATATGGTTACACACCCAATGAAAATGGTTCGTTGGATCTCGATCGTAGTAATACACATATTCGTAATATTGAAACAAAAAGATGCAAAGTTAATAATGATAGTGCAACTTATTTGTGGCACTGCCATTTAGGTCATATTGGTGTAAAGCGCATGAAGAAACTCCATGCTGATGGACTTTTGGAATCACTTGATTATGAATCAGTTGATGCTTGCGAACCATGCCTCATGGGCAAGATGACTAAGACTCTGTTCTCCGGAACAATGGAGCAAGCAACAGATTTGTTGGAAATCATGCATACTGATGTATGTGGTCCGATGAATATTGAAGCTCGCGGCAGGTATCATTATTTTCTGATCTTCACAGATGATTTGAGAAGATATGAGTATATCTACTTGATGAAACACAAGTCTGAAACATTTGAAAAGTTTAAAGAATTTCATAGTGAAGTGGAGAATCATCGTAACAAAAATAAAAGTTTCTACGATATGATCGCAGAAGTAAAATATTTGAGTTATGAGTTTGGCCTTCAGTTAAAACAATGTGAAATAGTTTCACTACTCACGCCACCTGGAACACCACAGTGTAATGGTGTGTCCGAACGTCGTAACCATGCTTTATTAGATATGGTGCGATCTATGACGTCTCTTACTGATTTACCGCTATCGTTTTGGGGTTATGCATTAGAGACAGCTACATTCACGTTAAATAGGGCACCATCTGAATCCGTTGAGACGACACCGTATGAACTATGGTTTGGCAAGAAACCTAAGCTGTCGTTTCTTAAAGTTTGAGGTTGCAATGCTTATGTGAAAAAGTTTCAACCTGATAAGCTCAAACCCAAATCGGAGAAGTGCACCTTCATAGGATACCCAAAAGAAAATGTTGGGTACACCTTCTATCACAGATCCGAAGGCAAGATATTCGTTGCTGAGAATGGATCCTTTCTAGAGAAGGAGTTTCTCTCGAAAGAAGTGAGTGGGAGGAAAGTAGAACTTGATGAGGTAACTGTACCTGCTCCCTTATTGGAAAGTAGTTCATCACAGAAATCTGTTCCTGTGACTACTACACCAATTAGTGAGGAAGCTAATGACGATGATCATGTAACTTCAGATCAAGTTACTACCGAACCTCGTAAGTTCAACCAGAGTGTGATCCGCACCAGAGTGGTACGGTAATCCTGTTCTGGAGATCATGTTAATTGACCATGACGAACCTACGAACTATGAGGAAGCGATGATGAGCCCAGATTCCGCGAAATGGCTTGAGGCCATGAAATCTGAGATGGGATCCATGTACGAGAACAAAGTGTGGACTTTGGTTGACTTGCCCGTTGATCGGCAAGCCATAGAAAATAAATGGATCTTCAAGAGGAAGACGGACGCTGATAGTAGTGTTACTATCTACAAAGCTAGACTTGTCGAAAAAGGTTTTTGACAAAGTTCAAGGTGTTGACTATGATGAGATTTTCTCACTCGTAGCGATGCTTAAGTCTGTCTAAATCATGTTAGCAAATTGCCGCATTTTATGAAATCTGGCAAATGGATAAACAAAACTGCATTCCTTAAAGGATTTATTAAAGAGAGAGTTGTATATGATGCAACCAGAAGGTTTTGTCAATCCTAAAGGTGCTAACAAAATATGAAAGCTCCAGCGATCCATCTATGGACTGGTGCAAGCATCTCGGAGTTGGAATATACGCTTTGATAAGTTGATCAAAGCATATAGTTTTATACAGACTTACGGTGAAGCCTGTATTTACAAGAAAGTGAGTGGGAGCACTACAACATTTCTGATAAGTATATGTGAATGACATATTATTGATCCGAAAGAATGTAGAATTATTCTGCAAAGCATAAAGGAGTGTTTGAAAGGAGTTTTTCAAAGAAAGACCACGGTGAAGCTGCTTACATATTGAGCATCAAGATCTATAGAGATAGATCAAGATGCTTGATAAGTTTTTTCAATGAGTACATACCTTGACAAGATTTTGAAGTAGTTCAAAATGGAACAGTCAAAGAAAGACTTCTTGCCTGTGTTACAAGGTGTGAAATTGAGTAAGACTCAAAGCCCGACCACGGCAGAATATAGAAAGAGAATGAAAGTCATTCCCTATGCCTCAGCCATAGGTTCTATAAAGTATGCCATGCTGTGTGCCAGATCTATTGTATACCCTACACTATTTTTTGGCAAGGGAGTACAATAGTGATCTAGGAGTATATCACTGGACAGCGGTCAAAATTATCCTTAGAGGACTAAGGAAATATTTCTCGATTATGGAGGTAATAAAAGAGTTCGTCGTAAAGAGTTACATCGATGCAAGCTTTGACACCGATCTGGATGACTCTAACTCTCGATCTAGATACATATTGAAAGTGGGAGCTATTAGCTAGAGTAGCTCCGTGCAGAGCTTTGTAGACATAGAACTTTGCAAAATACTTACGGATCTGAATGTGACAGACCCGTTGACTAAAATTATCTCACAAGCAAAACATGATCACACCTTAGTACTCTTTGGGTGTTAAACACATAGCGATGTGAACTAGATTACTGACTCTAGTAAACCCTTTGGGTTTTGGTCACATGTCAATGTGAACTATGGATGTTAACCACATAAATATGTGAACTATTGATGTTAAATCACATGGCGATGTGATCTAGATTATTGACTCTAGTGCAAGTGGGAGACTAAAGGAAATATGCCCTAGAGGCAATAATAAAGTTATTATTTATTTCCTTATATCATGATAAATGTTTATTATTCATGCTAGAATTGTATTAACCGGAAACATAATACATGTGTGAATACATAGACAAACAGAGTGTCACTAGTATGCCTCTACTTGACTAGCTCGTTGATCAAAGATGGTTATGTTTCCTAGCCATAGACAAAGAGTTGTCATTTGATTAACGGGATCACATCATTAGGAGAATGATGTGATTGACTTGACCCATTCCATTAGCTTAGCACTTGATCGTTTAGTTTGTTGCTATTGCTTTCTTCATGACTTATACATGTTCCTATGACTATGAGATTATGCAACTCCCGTTTATCGGAGGAACACTTTGTGTGCCACCAAACATCACAACGAAACTGGGTGATTATAAAGGTGCTCTACAGGTGTCTCCGAAGGTACTTGTTGGGTTGGCGTATTTCGAGATTAGGATTTGTCACTCCGATTGTCGGAGAGGTATCTTTGGGCCCACTCGGTAATGCACATCACTATAAGCCTTGCAAGCATTGCAACTAATGACTTAGTTGCGGGATGATGTATTATGGAACGAGTAAAGAGACTTGCCGGTAATGAGATTGAACTAGGTATTGAGATACCGACGATCGAATCTTGGGCAAGTAACATACCGATGACAAAGGGAACAACGTATGTTGTTATGCGGTTTGACCGATAAAGATCTTTGCAGAATATTAGGAGCCAATATGAGCATCCAGGTTCCGCTATTGGTTATTGACTGGAGACGTGTCTCGGTCATGTCTACATAGTTCTCGAACCCGTAGGGTCCGCACGCTTAAAGTTCGATGACGGTTATATTGTGAGTTTATGTGTTTTGATGTACCGAAGGAGTTCGGAGTCCCGGATGAGATCGGGGACATGACGAGGAGTCTCGAAATGGTTGATACGTAAAGATCGATATATTGGACGACTATATTCGGACATCGGAAAGGTTTCGAGTGATTCGGGTATTTTTCGGAGTACCAAAGAGTTACGGGAATTCGTCGGGGAGTATATGGGCCTTATTGCACCATACGGGAATAGAGGAGAGAGGCCAAAAGGAAGGAGGCGCGCGCCCCCCCTCTGGTCCAAATTGGACAAGGGGTGTAGCCCACTTTTCCTTGTTCCTCTCCCCCTCTTTCCTTCTCTCCTACTCTAACAAGGAAAGGAGGAGTCCTACTCCCGGTAGGAGTAGGACTCCCCCCTTGGCGCGCCCTTCTCGTAGGCCGGCCGCCTCCCCCTTGCTCCTTTATATATAGGGGCAGGGGGCATCTCTAGACACACAAGTTGATCATCTCTTAGCCGTGTGCGGTGCCCCCCTCCACCATAGTCCACCTCGATAATACTGTAGCGGTGCTTAGGCAAAGCCCTGCGTCGGTAGAACATCAACATCGTCACCATGCCGTAGTGCTGACAAAACTCTCCCTCAACACTCGGCTGGATCGGAGTTCGAGGGACGTCATCGGGCTGAACGTGTGCTGAACTCGGAGGTGTCGTACGGTCAGTACTTGATCGGTCGGATCATGAAGACGTACGACTACATCAACTGCGTTGTGCTAACGCTTCCGCTTACGGTCTACGAGGGTACATGGACAACACTCTCCCCTCTCGTTGCTATGCATCACCATGATCTTGCATGTGCGTAGGAAAATTTTGAAATTACTACTTTCCCTAACACTGCCGTCGGTGGGCTGGGCCGCTACAGTGCCAGAACAGGTAGGCCGGCCCAGGTAACTCTCTCTCTCTCTGTTTTCTAATTTAAATTGTTTCTGTTTTCTATTTATTTGCTATTTGTTTTGATTTAGTAATAATACTAAACCATTTCATAAAATCCTGGAAACAATTATGGGTGCTTTCTGAATTATTTCAGTGACCCTTAACAATTTCCAACATTTTTGGAGCATCTAAAATATATATAGCATGTAAATAGCTCCAATCCAAATATGTTTGAATTAATTGAGAGTCCAAATATGTCCTGCAAAAATGTGAACCATTTTTGGTAGATGCTTCCACCTTGATCCAGAAATGATGAACATTTTTAAAGGGCATTTTGAAATCACTGAAAAATATTTTGGTTGAACCTATTTGAATTCCTTTTGATGCTAGGGTTTGAACATCCCCATTTCAAATTTCCATGAAAGTTAAACATGATGCAAACAAGATGCGAACACTAGGCAGGACCATAAGCTAGGGATGTGACAGTGAGGAACAAGTAGGACATTGCTAAGCAAGAGTGTGCATGCGGAAGTGGGTATGGACGTGTGACCAATGTGTGATATGGGCAAGGTGGAGCCGTTGCCCACGGTAACAATAGAAGAAGAATTAGAAGGAGCTAGGTGGTGGAGCATACCGGGGTCGGAGGCCTATGTGCCATGGAGCCGGAATCCATGACCCACTCGCCAACGGTCGAGGGGTGGCGGCGTTGTTGATGGCGGCCATCAGCGCGGTGCAGTCCCGAGATGGAGCGCCGCCATAGCCGGGAATCGGCGGTGGGTTGGTGCCGAACGCTTGTCCATGGAGAGGAGCCAGCGAGGTGAAAGCTTGCGCCGGCGGGAGCGCCGGGGGTCGTGGGCGTAGGAGGCCGGCCCCGGTGTTCTGCCTAGCCATTGGGGACGCCTGCAGCTGCTGACCCGTGAGAGGGTTGAAGCAAACCCATGGGCCAACAGAGGAGGGAGCGACGCCGGGTCGGTAACCGCTAGAAGAGCCGCCATTGTTGTTGTTGTTGTTGTTGTTTCCGTTCTTCTTCTTGTGCCAATTGCCACCATTGCGGTTGCCGCCGGAGTTGTTCCGGTTAGCATCACCATGGTACTGACCAGAGGAGTTGGAGCTACCAGCGCCATGGTGGCCGCCAGCGCCATGGGAGCCGCCAGCGCCGTGGGACGGGCCACCGCTGTAGAGGGCAGTCTGGTTGCCCACTGCCGAGGAGTTCGTAAGCTGGGTCTCGCGCAGAGTGAGAAGGGAGCGCGTCTGGGTGAACGACGGCAGGGGCTCTGCATGGTGACAATGGTGGTGATGTCAGAGAAGCGCGTGTTGAGTCCATGGAGGCAGTTGAGGACAAGGGTCTGGTCGGAGACGGGGGCGCCGACGTCGCCGAGGGCATCCGAGAGAGCCTTGAGGTGATGGCAGTAGGCGGTGACGGAGAGGTCGCCTTGCACAAGACCACGGAACTCCGCCTCGAGGTAGACGGCACGGGTCATCTGATTGTCGAGGAAGAGGTTGGTGATGAGCGTCCACGCCTCCTGCGCCGTCTGGTCCTCGGCCATGATGATGTCGAGGATCTCGTCGGAGATTGACCCGTAGAGCCATGACCGGACGACGTAGTCCTCGCGAGTCCAATCCGGCGTGCGGTCCACCGCGGCAGTGACGGTGTTGATGTGAGGAAGCAAATCGTACTTGCCAAGGAGGACGCGGACGAGCATCCGCCACTTGGTGAAGTTGGACGCCTGCAGGTCGAGCGTCACGGGAACATGTGTGCGCACGCTGGCGACCTGGATTGCAGAGGAGATGGAGGCAGGCATGGCAGCGGTGACAAGGGCGCCAGAGGTGGCGTTGATGGTGGCGGGCAAGGAGGGGGAGGTGAGGGAGGAGCTGGTGGCGGCCACGGTGCCTGGAGCGGTCGAGATGGGGCTAGGCTGGGTGGCGGCCGGATAGGGGGTGGAGGGCGTCGGGTGTACGAGAGGTCGCTCTGATACTAAGTAAACTCGTATGTTTGTGTTATGCATGCCTCTCATGGGGCGGCTACATATCCACTTATATAGATTACAATGCTTGATCATCAAGGAAGATCAAGAAGATCCCTGACCGAATCAGTACATATCTGGTAGGTGATCATATGCCTATACAAAGCTATGTATACAAAAGGAATGCGTTAACACTATCCCATGTGTGCAGGAAAATTTCAGTGGATTTTGGCCTCAAATCAAAGTTTAGTGTCTCTTAAAAATACTATGCAATAATTATCTGGTCTTGGTTGCCACAATCATTTATGCTTACTTAAACAATAATACTCATCACAGTACTTTGATTATTTGGCTATCTATGGTTCGTAATCGCTTCCTCGACATGTTCAAAATATGATATTCATTTGCATGTCACCTTTTTCACACATGCGAAAAGGAATGTAAAACCACCTTGAGAAAAACACACGCCCATTTGCCTCATGCTTTGAAACATTTCTTGACCACCGACATTATTAGGTGTCAAAAGACCTTGTATCATACATATATAGGATTGAGAATCAACAAGCCCATGGTAGGAGCATCTCCAGCCGCGCCCCCCAATAGACCCCCCAGGCCATTTTTTAGCGCCGACCCCCAAAAAACGGCCCAGTCGCCCCCAGGAGCCCGTTTTTCGCCGGTTTGGGCCGAAACTGGTGCAGGCAAACCTAGGCCGAACCCGGCGCACTGGGGTCGCCTGGGGCGCCGGGGAATCCGATTGTGGTGGGAACGAACAGCGGGCTCGCCGAGTCAGCGACCCTCGCCTCGTCGTTCTTACAACGCCTCGGTTTCTCACGAGGAATCAATGCCAAGGTTGCCGCGCGATCAGCCTTCCATTGATTCCTCACGGGCGGCACGGTGTGGCGACGCGCCCCCTCCCTGCCACGCGTATACACAACGCCGCCCCCCAACCTCTATATAAAGCAGCACCTCCCTCGCCGGTGGACGCACCCGCCCGCAGCCCCCCTCCCCGTGCACAGCCACCACCGACGAACTCTTTTCTCTCTCCCCCGTTCACAACCGCCGCAGACGATGGGCGAGAGGTTCCCCGGCCATGGGGCGGCGGCCAATGGCTTCGGTCGCCGCTCGCTACACGAGTGGGAAGCCCACCTTCTGCATGAAGCCAACATCCTGGCGCCTCCCGACATGCGCGCGCGGGGGGCGGTGGATGAAGGAAATATGCCCTAGAGGCAATAATAAAGTTGTTGTTTATATTTCTTTATATCATGATAAATGTTTATTATTCATGCTAGAATTGTATTAACCAGAAACTTAGTGCATGTGTGAATACATAGACAAAACTGAGTGTCCCTAGTAAGCCTCTACTTGACTAGCTCGTTAATCAAAGATGGTTAAGTTTCCTATCCATAGACATGTGTTGTCATTTGATGAACATGATCACATCATTATAGAATGATGTGATGGACAAGACACATCCGTTAGCTTAGCATTATGATCGTTTAGTTTTATTACTATTACTTTCTTCATGACTTACACATGTTCCTCTAACTATGAGATTATGCTACTCCTGAATACCGGAGGAACACCTTATGTGCTATCAAACGTCACAACGTAACTAGGTGATTATAAAGATGCTCTACATGTGTCTCTGATGGTGTTTGTTGAGTTGGCATAGATCGAGATTAGGATTTGTCACTCCGTGTATCGGAGGGACATCTCTGGGCCCTCTCGGTAATGCACATCACTATGAGCCTTGCAAGCAATGTGACTAATGAGTAAGTTACGGGAAGATGCATTATGGAACGAGTAAAGAGACTTGCCGGTAACGAGATTGAACTAGGTATGAGGATATCGATAATCGAATCTCGGGCAAGTAACATACCGATGACAAAAGGAATGACGTATGTTGTTATGCGGTTTGACCGATAAAGATCTTCGTAGACTATGAAGGAGCCAATATGAGCATCCAGGTTCCACTATTGGTTATTGACTGGAGATGTGTCTCGATCATGTCTACATAGTTCTCAAACCCGTAGGGTCCGCACGCTTAACATTCGATGATGATTTGTATTATGAGTTATGTGATTTGATGACTGAAGTTTGTTCGGAGTCCCGGATGAGATCACGTATATGACGAGGAGTCTCGAAATGATCAAGAGGTAAAGATTCATATATTGGAAGGCTATATTCAGACATCGGAAAGGCTCCGAGTGATTCGGGTATTTTTCGAAGTACCGGGGAGTTACGGGAATTCACCGGGAGAAGTAATGGGCCTTATTGGGCGATACGGGAAAAGAGGAGGCATGC